>NC_090271.1:79915789-80226973 GCF_040414725.1 Anabrus simplex | reverse complement strand
CCTGATAGTAACCCGTAATCTAGAGCTGGCTCAATTTAAACTGAATCAGGTGATGCGACGGGTTAAAGAATGGATGGTAAATCACAGGTTAGAACTCACAGATCATAAAATGGAAATTGCCCTCCTGACAAGGAGAAGAATTAATACTGTTGTATCAATGCAGATCGGGCAGATAGTCATCAAAACAACTAGGAGCACAAAATATCTTGGTGTAATGCTTGATACTAAGCTTACATATTGGGACCATATCCAGCGGGTAACAGATAAGGCAGCGAAAACCATGACTGCATTGAGTAGACTCATGGGAAATATCAAAGGGCCGAAATCTAGTAAAAGGTAGCTTCTCATGTCCACTGTCAATTCGATACTTCTATACGGATCAGAAATTTGGGCTGAATCATTAAAAATTGCGAAATATCGGACAAGAATTGCGGCTGTACAACGGAGATTAGCTTTACGAATTGCATGCGCATATCGTACCGTATCAGAACCTGCGATTCTAGTAGCAGCAGCGGTAGCTCCCATTGACTTGTTGGCTTTCGAAAGACAAGAAGGCTTACACAAGGAGAGCTAGGAAGGAGACGCGCAAAGGCTTTGGCTCTTAGTCGCAGAATGCAACGATGGCAAACAAGATGGGAAGATGATTCTAGAGCAAAATGGATGAAAAGACTGATACCTTCTCTGGGTGTATGGGTTGGCCAAAATCATGGTGAAGTGAACTACTATCTCACACAGTTCCTGACAGGTCATGGATACTTCCGAAAATTTCTTCATAGACTAGGGCTAACAACTAGTCCGTTGTGCATATACTGCGGTGATATCGATGATGTATTACATACTTTCTTTGTGTGTGTTCATTGACTGCCACAAAAAAGACCCTTAGAAGATATGCAGGGAGAATTGACACCAGAAGGCACCGTTTCAGTAATGCTGCAAAGTCAAGAGTCTTGGGATCAGGTGGCAGTCTACGTAGAAAATATCTTGCATCAGAAGAAGAAGAAGAAGCAGGATCTGGATGATTACGACAGACAGTAAAGCAGAAGAAGGAAGGTGAAGCACAAGATGCATTAAGCACGTCATCCATCTTGAAGTAATGCGAGAGCGGTTTCCGGGGCGGAGATAAACGTCGTGGGAAAAGGGAGTGTGGTTTTTAATGGGTAAGAATCTCCACATACTTGTTGAGTGCAGACCTTCATAAGCGTCTTATGAAAGATCTTCCACACTGCCTCGCAAAAGAAAAAAAATATTATTATTATTATTATTATTATTATTATTATTATTATTATTATTATTATTATTATTATTATTATTATTATTATTATTATTATTACTGTATTATTAGTAGTGTTAGGAAATTTTATCTTGTATATATAGGAGGAAATCATAGTTGTATAGTGCCATTTATTCGATTCACATTTATTTCAGGGGCTTGACATTAACAGAAATTCTTGAGGAGGTAGAGAAGTGAGATGAAGGAGTAGATACTATTTATATAGAACCTCCAGAGCCTTCAGATGAAGACTCAGCAGATGAGGACAAGGGAGGGCTTATTGACAACCTGAGTCATAGGCAGCTTGCTGCGGGAGCTGAAGTTGTTCTTTCCAACCAAGAAAGACTGGAGGAAGATTGCAATGACGAGTGTGATATTGTCCTGCTTAATGATAGTATTGCTTCTGCAGCTGCTCATTGTGTTTCTAATCGAAATCTGTTCATACCTCAAGTTACACAAAACTGGACTGTAAGAGACTTTTCACCACCTTCCGGTATCTTTCCTGATAGTGACTTTGCGAAGTATAGTGACTTTTCCCCTGTTGAACTATTAGAATTGTTCTTTGATGATGATTTATTTGATTACATACTGCAGAAAATACGAAATTATGCGTTATTCAAGAAGTGTTCAGATCCATTCGTAACCAAGAATGAACTGAAGTGCTTTTTCGGAATACTCGTAATGTCAGGTTATAATGTGCTATCTGGTGTGAGATATTACTGGGATTCGTGTGGCGATATGAAAAATATTTATATAACTAATTCAATGAAGTGGAACAGGTTTATTCAGATAATGAGATTTTTTGCATTTTGCCGATAACAATAACCTTGACCCAAATGACAGGTTGTGGAAGTTGAGATCTCTTATCAAGAAAATAAAAGAAAATTTTATGAAGCACTTTGTTCCCACCCGACAAATAAATTTTGATGAATGTATGGTAGCATATTATGGAAGACAGTCAGGTAAACAATTCATAAGAGGTATGCCCATCAGGTTCGGCTACAAAGTATGGTGCCTAAATATAGCCTACAGGGAGGATACCTAATCAATTTTGATATATATCAAGGTAAAGGTCCAGGGTCTCATGATAATATTAGTAAACATGTTGGAAATTCGGCATCTGAGATGATTCACTTGATAAATGAATTTCCCGACAATATCAAGGAGCTACGTTTCGATTTCTTCTTTGACAACTTGTTTACGAGCATGAACTTGCTTTCGTATCTAAAGTCATGTGGGTACACAGGCAATGGAACTGTAAGAGAGAATAGAGTCCCAAAGGAATGCAATCTAATTCCTACAAAGGAAATAAAAGGAAAAGATAGAGGCACATACGATTAAAAAGTAAGCAATGATGACTTGATAATTGCTTGCTGGTATGACAACAATGCTGTAACTGTTGCTTCTACAGTTCACCCTGCTTTCCCAATAGATCTGGTCAAGAGGTTTTCCAGGGCATATAAGAAAGTCATCATGGTAGAACACCCTGCACTATTTGGAATTTATAGTACATTTACGGGAGGAACAGATCTCATGGACGAGAACATCAACAGATTCTGCGTGGCGATTAGGAACAAAAATTGGTGGTGGGCAATTTTTTCCTGGATTTTAGACGTCAGCCTGCAAAATGCTTGGTACCTCAGCAACATGTCGTGGCCTAAAATGACGCAGCTCCAGTTCAAGCGGGAAGTGGCGCAATACTACGTCAAATCCTATGGCATGGAGCCCAGGGGAGCGGGGCGCCCATCGCTCTCGCGTGGGGGAAGGTCGCGTACATGAATTTGTACCATGGGCGAGACCACCTTGTGATGTATATCCCAGACAATAAAAGAAGATGATGTGCATATGAGAAATGCTCTAGCATAGTCCGTGCAGTGTGTGTAAAGTGTGACGTTGGGCTCTGCATAAGTTGCTTCATTCCATTCCACACAAAGGGACATACAGATCACTGAGTCTTAAGAGAAACCCACAGCAAATGATCACACCAGTAAACTGAAGAACTCTGAAAACCCTGTCAGTTTTCAATATAATTTTCCAAGAAATATATTTATTTTGATTACCATATATGTACACTGTAAATAATGTCTTATTGTATATAAACTATTTTATTTTGTCTCTTAGTAAATAATCAACTCAACCATAATTTACAACTTCTTCTCCACACTCATTGTCCTCTTATTTTCATTATTTTCTCGAAGAAAACAACATGTGTAAGTGCCTAGCGTTGCATATATGCAACACCCTATATTTACGAAACTAAACATGTTTGCTTCAAAATAATGGATCTTCCTTGAATAATACCCTATCCTAAGAATGTCTATTATGAAAAATTGAACATTTCAAAAAATAAAAAAATCGGGTGTTCAAGGGTTAAGGGATCTTCAAGATCCATGAGAAATCATTGTGTCATGGCGATGTTGTGCAGTCTGAACTGCAGCTGGACAACATAAAAATATGTGACAGACCTAGCAATTCAGTACAAGACTGATTAATGTGCCTGAAACAGTACATGTTGGCAGAGGTCTTGGGTTCTGCAGTTCTAACTCCATGTTGTATGTGTTTGGCACACACTATTCGAGTCGTTGGGAAGCAGGATGGCAATAGAGAACACATTTGGATGACATTACGCATCCTGGATATTTACTTCGCATGCACACACGATGAAACAAGAAACATCTTAATTGGAGCTTGGAAGGCTCGTGCATAATGAGCCATCTAGTGATGAATGAAAGTTTCACGTGCTATAGACCAATGGTAAAGTATTCTTAAATTGAAAACTTCATTGTCAGAGAATTCTTGCTCGTGAACAGACAATATTTTCTTCTGAAGATGCCAAGCAAAATTCTCTGAAATTTCACCTTGTTTTCTGACACGACGAAAGCCCAAAAGCTTATTATCATGTCTATAATTACAGGCCGTGAAAGAATCTAAATAATAAAGTATATATCTTTCTTTTTGGTAGATACTAGCAACTGGTGGTTATGAGAGGACCTACTTGTCATGTACAGCTGCTCACACTTCAACTGGAGATGGAACAGCCATGGTTTCTAGAGCATGCTTGCCGCTGCAAGATATGGAATTTGTCCAGTTCCATCCAACAGGTATAATTAATATATTCACCAGCACAAAAATGGCAACACTTTAATTCCTTAAAAGCACTGATATTTATTTTATTCCAGTCAGTTTTATGACAATAATCTACTATTTTATGACAAAATATTGTGCTGTGGTCTCCTTTAAGAATCTGGCAATGAAAAAGATGATTTCTTATAAACAATATGATCAAAAAAATCACGGGAATAGAACCAGCTTTTGGGTGGTTAGGCTGTGTGCGTTTGCAGAGTTTTGCCCAGACGTGCCATTTGGGCTCATCAGTTGTATTTGGCACCCCCCACCAACACTCTACTTAGCAGTGGCAGACCAACTGCATAGTCCCGCACATGGGAATTGCTAACCTGCTAAAGGAGAAGTGAATTCTCTGTTTTCAAAAACATGTACTCCCCGTGGAGATAAAATTCCAAAGCCTTTTTTTTTTTCAAAATTGTTATTTGTGTGCAGTTTGAGGGTGTAATACTATGTCATTGTATTTTCAAGTGTAATGTATAGCATAAATTTTTTGGCAACTTGCTTCCCCTTTATAGGCATTTTCTTATGTATATTTCACACTATTCATTTGAACTTGTAATATTTTTTGTAAGAATTTCTGATGTTTACCTATATGTGAGGCGGAAAGTGACAAGGGACCTCTTGATATGATGATATGACCTCTTGTCAAAAATTTTGGATTTTGAGTTATTGATACTTTCATGTTCAGTATTGAATCCAGAACAATTTAAAAAAATAGATTTTTATCTCAAAATTTGAGTGAGTTATGGCAGGTTGAATTTTGTGACAGGAAAACAGTGTTTTGAGAAAATGCATTTTAAAGTTTTACAACATTACCATTGTTAAATTTAACATATTTAAGAAACAAATTTTACATAATTATTACCTCTCAAATGTCCTTTTTCAAATGGTATAGGTTTTTTAAGTTAACATTAATTTACATTAACTGGTTAAAGCTCTTTTAAGTAGCCTACAGTGTTCTTGCCTCTTCTTTAGTTCTGGTGCATTTAGTTCATTAGGTTCTTCCGCAGCACCTCCATTGCAACTGGCTTCAGTAACTGATTCACTTTTATAGTTCAAGACACAGAATGCCTTTGTATTCTTCTTTACAAAAGGTCCTGATGTTTTTGAACAGATAATGTTTTCATTGCTCCGTCATCCCTGCTGGAATCAGTGGATCAGGAAAACTCACAGGTCCATTGTTCTCAGGAAAGATGCTATACACAAATTCATTTCCATCCAAGTCTATTTTACAGTGTAGACTACCTTTGTAGCTAACATTGAACTCAAAGTGGTTATGTTTAGTGATGTGAGGTACTTTGTTAGCATTACTATTCTTCAGGAAATTTAGCCAGTCATACACATTCACAGAAACACCTTTTTCATTACCAATAGCTACAGCTGAGTTAATGTGTTGTAGGTGTAGAATTCTCAATGTAATCAACAAATTCTTGTATAGAAAATGTAATCAACAAATTCTTGTATAGAAGAGACATATGTGTTCCTAAATTTTTCTTCAGAAGTCCAAATGCCCAGTCACATGCAAATTTTGTGTGTCTTATTGACGTGAATGACAGAAGAATCCTCTTGTTTTTGTTATTACAGATTCTCCAAGCAAGATATCCAAGTAAGATATTGTTCTTGTTCTGTCTGACACAATTGTCAGCATTAATGAACATTGTATCTTCTCCATGGCCATAGTTTTCCAAATAATTATGGAAAAGACTAATAACAATGTTGGAGCCTTTACCTGTACTTTCCGGTATCAGATAGTTCACTTGTTTGTTTACAGTTTCACACATAACACCAAATATTCCAATTCTGAATGGAACCAAGAAATAAATAGGCCCAGGCTGTAATGGATTACTGGATTTGTGAACCTGCTGGACCATGTCAAAGCTGTAGTGTACACAAGTTTTATCACCATCTTCAAAATTTTCCATAGATTTTTTGATAATTCCCTTATAAAAACCCCTTTCTTTTGTAACAAGTTGTTGATGGGATCTCAGTTTTTTAATAGTTTCCATTTTCATTTCTTAAGATAATAAAGCCATTGCAGTTCCAGATGTGAAATGCCTCTGTCAAAATGCACAGAGATCTGATTTGTGCTCCATAACAACTATTTCTTGGCAGACTTGCTTCCAAATGTTAGAAAACACCCTACTTCATACAGGTTTCTGGGGCATATCATTTGTAAAAGAAGATTTATAAGTTTCAAAAATGTTGGCTTTATTATCACTTGAAGGCAGCAGTTTTAAATTTGCAATATACTCAGTGCTACTTCTGCCTGGCAAGGTTATAGCATGTTTCTTCTACGCAATTGTGCATACATCTTACAAAAAACTCTGTATCAGAAAAGCAAGTCACATTCTTAGGAACTCTTCCTGCATTACCATGTTTTCTGGCAATCAAGCCTGTATCATTATACATTTTTGTTAGATGTTTCAGTCTCTTAGATTTAATATGATGGGCAAACATGTATTTTTACAAACTTTCCAGCCTTTAACAAAATAACTGGTACATGGCTGTTTCCTCTCAGTATTGAGTTGATGATTACGAGATATCAAAGTAGAATCTAAAGTTAAACGCTGAAGTTGGGCTAAAATTACTTGATCTAATGTGTTAAAATTGCTTTTATAATGATTAATCTCAGCACATTCACGGTGCATTTGTACATATTCACTAACCGAAAAGTTGTTATCACATCCACAACCTGCTTCTAAAATCTTCAGAAGTGTCGACTAAATTTATGCAGTCATCAGTTATGACTAGGTCTTCCCTGCCATCATTGTCATCTATTACTTTCTCATTATTACCACATTGTTCTATTTGTATTTCAACAACATTTTCATTAATATTCTCGTAGCTACCTGCGGCATCATCAAACTTCAGAAGATCTCGCAATAAAGAATTATTGGAGAGGTTACCTGACTCTTCTCTATGAGATTCCAGTTCATCACCACTTGATTCATCACTACTACTTAGTCTTATTTCAGTAAAGTAATCTTCAAACACTTGATAGTCTTCATCACTGATATTGCCACCAATGCCAGTATTATTTAATAGTTTCACAACTTCATATTCACTCATTTTAAACGTCAAACTGTGCAAGAAGTAAACACATTTTTGTTGTTGATCAACATTCAATGAGAGTAATGTCACGTCAGCTGTCAACTGTTTTAGAGCTGCCAACCACTGCACAATTCACAACAGCCATAGTCTTATCATGCATCTGTAGACAATGGAAATATTTTCTGTCATTCTTCGTCATGTACAATATTATTAATGATGATTTAATAATTAATTATTAGATTCAAAGGAAAATGCTAAATGGGAAAAAGAGAACTGCCCATCAGCATTTATACCTCTCAAACGAAAAGGGACATCTTGTCGTGGCAGGCATTATTTTAATCAGAAAACCTTTCTCTTTCATACAACGCTCTTCCAAGTTCTCTAATATGCCACTAGAATTTAGGAGAGGCTATTTTGTGAAGCAATGCATATGCTGCAGTGAAATTTAGAAAAGGGCCATCTTGTCGGGCCAATGTTTACGAAGGTAATCTCAAAAAATAAGGTCTCCTATTTTTTATAAATACATAGACCTGTTTATCTCTACAATGATTTACACCATTTTACAGCTTGAACATTTAGCTATTTTTCTACATAATCACCATTTCAGTCGATGCATTTTTGTAGACGCTGTGACAGTTTTTGTATGCCCATGTCATACCAGCTCACCTCCATGCTGTTCAGGAAGTTGTAAGCGGCACTTCGGGAAACCTCAGGAACCAAATTGCAGAGATCATCCAGGGTGATCCGCCGATCTTCACACATGATTTGTTCAATGGAAATTGTCGGTCTCCCGCTTCTTTGTTCGTTCATCGTGAATTTCAGTCCGACCGGCTGCATATTCTCTACACCACTTACGAACATTTTTGACATCCATGCATGACTCACCATACACTTCCGTCAACTAGCGATGGATTTCAATCAGTTCAGTACCTTTTGCATTCAAAAACTGAATAACTGTGCGCACTTTGCACTTGGCGGTAAAATCCAATGGGAGCCCCATTCTCAATGGCTTTCAAGCCAAGACTGAGTGCCTCAGTGTAACATGTGCATGTTTATATGCGAGCACGGGAAACACACTTCACAATATTGTGACCAACAGGCACATGAACAGAGTTCTGTATTTATAAAAAATAGGAGACCTTATTTTTGGGATTACCCTCGTATTTCCCCGTAACGACAAGAGGTCCCTTTTCAGAAGGCTTATATAAATTGCTTTTAACATTATTATCAAGTTCGTTTTGGTTCCAATCACTTTTAAAATCAATAACAGCTGGTAGAGAAAGAAACAAACTATTATAATACACAAAAATCTGAATACAGTGAAACTCTGTTAAGAAGTTTTTCAAGGGACTGGCAAAAAAAACCTTCTTAAGCAGGAAACTTCTTAAATGGGGTAATGCCCAAAAACTTATTCTGTACTTTGAAATACATGTGAAACACACAGACAACAGATTTCCTTGTTTGTGAACAATACCGAAATAGGCCAATATATAAGAGCTGCTAACAGAAAGCCACATTATAAAAATTTGATTACCAGGCGAGTTGGCCATGCACGTAGAGGCGCGCGGCTGTGAGCTTGCATCCGGGAGATAGTAGGTTCGAATCCCACTATCGGCAGCCCTGAAAATGGTTTTCCGTGGTTTCCCATTTTCACACCAGGCAAATGCTGGGGCTGTACCTTAATTAAGGCCACGGCCGCTTCCTTCCCACTCCTACCCCTTTCCGGTCCCAATCGTCGCCATAAGACCTATCTGTGTCGGTGCGACGTAAAGCCAATAGCAAAAAAAAAAAAAAAATTGATTATCATGACACTATTTCTAGAGATAAAGTAAAATAATTGAACATATCGTATTATAAATATTTTTTTTATTTGATTGATAAATAGGGTTCCAGAGAGCAAGAGCTCTGTCAAGAGGAACAATACATAGATAATCACAACAATGGCGGATTAACGCATAAGGTCTAAAAGTGAAAGAGTAATAATAGTGGTTTTACATATACTTTAAGTATCACAATTTACCTAATGGATAGGATTATATTAAGTGGATTATTATCAGAGTAACTATACAGGAGGAACAACTTTTTGACTTTTAAGATTTGGAAATGAAAATATCAGAGAAATAACTGTTACACATTTATAGTGCCTAACAGGTACTTCTTAAGCTTATTACAAAATGGCACAGTTTTAGAGATGATTGCTATATTGTCAGGAATGCTGTTATATTCAGATATTAGTAAGTGTTGCACTCCCTTAGTGCCAAACCTTGTTGTATAATTTTGATGAACATGTAATTTATTTTTTTGCCTTGTCTTATATGAATGGATGTCAGTGACTTTAGGAAATTCACAGTTGGTGAACATTTTATTATGCAAGACTTTATGAATAAGAAGTGATGCGTTTAATGAGATTAATTTCTTAAGAGGTAATATATTTGTTTCAGAGTACATTTTATTTCGAGAATATAGTTGATGAAATCCATACATAAATCTAATAACCCTGTTTTGTAAGACCTCCAAAGTATTTAAGTTATTTTACTTAATTTACTTAATATATTTTACTTAATTTTACCCCGTGGCAAGATTCTCCCTTCAAAACTAGAGACCCCCTGCGGGTGGGGGACGCACATGTAGAATACACCCGCGGTATCCCCTGCCTGTCGTAAGAGGCGACTAAAAGGGGCGACCAAGGGCTGACTGAATTAGAACCATGAAACTAATTTTGAATCGTACCATCACGCGGGGAACACCATAGGTTGCCTGTACTTGCAAGTAGTACCACTAAATTCGGTACGAAATAGGTTTGTGATTAGTAGCACTAAAAGCCTGGCCTGGTGGATTCCAGTACCCGTGCGTCGTACCCATGTGTGCAGCACCGTGGGTCTGCGTTGCCTGTGATTAGTACCCACTATGTGAGGAACACCACGGGAATACCGGCGCCCGTGTTTAGTACACCTAGGTGGGGAACCTTCTCGGTTTGCGTTGACTCTGAGTTGGGCCATTGTGTGAGACACACTATAGGTCTGCGTTACTTGTACGTATTGCAATACTTGTGAGTAGTACCATCTTTTGTGGAACACCGTGAGTCTTCGCTACTTCTGATTAATACCCCAACATGACACATACCATGGTTCTATTTTACTCTCTACATGTACCATTCTGTGGGGCCTTAGACGTGGATTTTGCACCCCCTTTAGACACCAAGCATCATTGTGCTTTATAAGTGGTTCCTTGGTCGGTAATAATGTTATTTTCAATCTGTATTGCGTCCGATCCACTGGTTTTTGTTTGTTTGTTTGTTTTGTGTTTTGTTGAGTTCCTGTCCATCCATTCATTCTTCATGCCATATTTTATTTTTATTTTGGTCAGTGGATGCCTTTGCAATTTTTGTTCTTTCATTTCGTACCATTAGGGGCCGATGACCTTTGATGTTAGGCCCCTTAAAACAACAAGCGTCATCATCATCATCATCATCATCATCAAAACTAGAGACATATCCAGAATAAGCTGGTAAAAATGTGCGAATTCATCGAGATTAAAAACGTTGCAAGGTTTGCTTATTTTAGCAGACAGAACCATTTCCTTCCACGCTTCCCTCCACGCACGGACACACACACACACACACGCACGCACACACACACACACACACACACACAAAATCTCTCTCTCTCTGGTTCACCACAAATTGTTTTGTAAACGATGCCGGCTCGATTTTTAAAGTGGTCCAGCCACCTGTTTGACGCAGTAAAAGGTATCCTTGATTTGCATGCAATTTTTTGGCTTTCTCCTTCACAATAGTCCCACTGAAAGGTGTGTTTATACTTCGCTGCTGTTTAAACCATATCAGCAGAGCTTGTTTTATTTCATCGTACTTTTCAGATTTAACTTCCTTGCAATTTGCTAAGGTATTCCCTGCAGAAGAAAAGATCTCTTCTTTCTTCGCTATAATGCCGTTCAAAGTAGACGGCGGCATCCCCAGCTCCTTTGCCAAAGCAACACGGGAAAGTGTAGATGACTCCACTTTCCTTATAATCTCCACTTTGTCTTTTATTGTTAGTGCCTTTCGCTTGATCTCTTTCCTCTGAGTTCCGCTCATTTTCACTTAAAACGTTTGTACGTTGATATTACAAGTACAACTAACTTCGCGACTCCCATTCATACTAATTATGACGCTACACTATGCTTCGCAATCCGTAGCTTAGGCTTACAAGACGCAAAGACAAGACATGTACTACAGTTTGTTAGCATGTGCTTTCTATCTTCCTCACACCCCCGACACCCGCTTCAAGAATAACGGTAGCAAATGGGAAATCTGGAAACTTATTCTTAGAACTTAGGCCTAAATCGCCCCTGCATTCCTACTGGTTGTCACGGCAACGGGCGTAGTTTCTGGCTGTTTCGCAAGTACCGCATGGCCAAGCCAGTATTGAGTTTATTTTCCCACTTCAATCCTCTTCATGCTAAAGGTAATGAAGAAAAGAAACACAGGTTTGAAGTTGCAGAAATGAGTGCATGGAAAAGTATCTGGGGTATTACGTGGGAGTGATAAAGGCGCAGTAGCAATGCTAGCACACCTAAACGTAAACAGTTTCTTTCCCTGCGAGAATTTTATTTCATGTCTCCTCATCCTTGTGCTACGTTCTACTCGTAATAATGTGATGTAATAATTACGAGTGACACGACATTACAATGTTTAGCTCGTATAAAGGTAAAATTAAAAATAACTTTGAATTTTATGCCAACACGTGGTATTGCAATGCCTCTGTGTGCCTTCCACCAACACTCAGTTGCCTATCAACATTCATTCAACTTTGTAGACGATCGGGATCTTCGGCCGGCTGTTTGGCGGCATGTGTATCAGCTGGCTGCTGGCAAGTCGGCTGTTTCCTGCATAGAGTCAGGAAGTTGTTTTTGTTCACCTCACTAATAATGGACATGGAAAATCTTATCAGTTTAGTTCAAAAACGTGATTTCCTCTACGACAAGACGCATAAGTATTATTGCAACAATGTAAGAGAGAATGCCTGGAAGGAAATAAGCAAGGAAATGAAAAATCAAACAGGTTAGAATATTCAATTTTGTGGTAGATTAACAGTAATGTTGTGGACAAATACACTTTACGGTTTTTAATTTATGTTTAGGCCACCTCGATTAACAACTTCACCCTGTCGCGGCCCGCAAATTACTGCATTAAAGTTTTATCAAACCATCCATTGCATGCTTGACGTTTCCCCACGTAGAATCAAGACCAGTAGTTGGTCTTGGTAGAATCCCGTTCGATTCTATTCCGCTAGATGGAACGGTGGAGTGAAAATTTTGACTGATGGGTTCGATTCGATTCCACAAGGTGAGAATGAGCATCTGGTGTCCGTGTTGTCATAGCATGACGTCATATGGCCTTGGCACGCCTGCACAGGTTCCGTGACACCAGAGACACACCGCGAGCGCGCGAACGGTCTAACACAGGGTGCAACTTGCGCGGAGACTGGAGGGTTCTAACCATGGGCTGCTTTGAGCAGACGTTTTCTATCTCAAAGGGCTCTAAAATCTGAACTGTTTAACCGGGAAATATATTCACAACAGAACACTTTAAACGGGAAAAATATACATATGTCTTAATGCAACTGATCAAGGGACCAAGAATATCACACTTCTTAGGCGGGAAAACTTCTTATGCGGGAACTTCTTAACCGAGTTTCACTGTATCTGTATTTTCAACCTCAACCACTTAATTTGCTTGTACTGAAAATGTTATTTCTCCAACAAGAGGTCCCTTTTCGCTTTCCGCCTCACATATTGTTACAAGGGCTGATTACTATCTTTATTCTCCCAAGTATTGGCGGGTAAACCATAGATCTAACTGACATGAGGAAATACTTGCCAGGCACTGACCATCTAATGCAAAACCAAACATTTATGTGAAAATCCACGACAGTCCCAGCAAGCCAGTGGCTAGTGTCTTTATCGCTTTCAAACGTAAAAGAAGCCTCGGATCAAAGTTATTATCTAATGTGACATAGTCTTTGAGCAGATCTATCAGGCATGATGGCCAACATGGTTCCGATGATAGACGGATTTGCAAAAAGAGAAAAGTACAAATTAGGACCATGAATATATTGACCCTAACTGGTAAGACAGAAGAACTCATAGATATGATGGAAAGAAGATTCATATGTATATTGGGTCTGAATGAATGAAGTGGAGAAAGACAGGTAGCAAGGTCTCAGAGGTGGCTAAAAATTGTATTGGTGTGGACTGGAAAGGAGCCCAAAAATGGTGTGGGATTTTTACTGATAAAAGATATGGATGACATGTCAGAAGTTTCGTACAAGAATGACAGGATCATAAAATTATCGATACAATTAGAGTCAACAAATTATGTGAATGTACAAGTGTATGCCCCACAGACAGGAAGCAGTGCTGACGATAAAGAAAGAAAACATTATTATTATTATTATTATTGGAGACCTAAATGCACAAGTTGGAGCAAACAGGCAAGGCTTTGAGGATATCATTGGGCTACACAGGTTTGGAAATGGAAATACAGAAGGTGAACAACTGATTGATCTTTGTAGAAGAAATGGCATGATCATCAAGGACACCTTCTTCAAAAAACAGGAGAACCATAAAATAACAAGGTATACCTGGGACGACAAACATAAAATTTTGATTGATTATGTCATTAGAAATGAAGGTGGGGGGGAAATGGTTGACTGATGTTAAGGTCATTCACAGCAAAAGTATGGACAGCGATCATATATTGCTGATCATAGACTTACGTAACTCAGAAGAAAACAAGGAAGAAATGAAAAATAAAGACATGGAAATTAGAAAAAGCCCATTAACAGGAAGAATATCAGAATAGAATAGACAAAAACTACCATGGAGAGAAACAGCAACAATAGAGGAAGAGTGGAAAAATTTTTAAAGATACATTTGTGGGAGAAGCTAAAGAACTCTCTGGGATAATGGGATCGACCAGGAGGGAAAAAGAGACACCTTGGTGGAACGAGAGTCAAAACAGCCATTAAGACGAGAAACCAAGCAAAAAGGATGCTAGATAAAGAAAAACCAACAAACTATCCAAGACCAAGTAAGCCAAGAAGTTCATAGACTACAGGATCTTTTGTTGGCAGTGGCGGCTTTAACTTATTTCCCAGTAATTAACTTCTTCAAATAAATTCACTTCTGTCTGTGGATTCATTTTCGATGGTTGAACAGACCAATTCTAGCGTGGAATAAGCGTCCACAATTATTGCACAGAATTGTTGGAGGAGGGTATGGTTGTGTTGCACAGAGTGTTTGTACTTCCCTCTTGGCCTCTTTACATCTGCGTTGTTCCCCTTCAAACAGATTGACAGCAGGAGGGATGGTCCGGCGCCTAGCACCCTAGGTTTGTGGATTGAGACCTGTCATCTTCATAGTGTGCTTAAGCTGGTCCTTGCAATGCCTCATGGGGGCTCCTTAAGGTTTGATGCCGGAATGAAGTTTACCATACAGGATTTGGCGTGGAAATCTGATATCGCCATCCAACAGATATGCCCAGTCCATCTAACTGATGACCAATGATGGACAATTCTGTGCTCTTGGCATGTGCTTTCTCAAGAACAGCAATGTTGGTGACATGGTCCTCCCTTTTGATCCTAAGGATGGATCAAAGTTTTTGTTTGTGGAAACGCTCAAGCTTTTTCAAGTTACATCGGTAAAGGGTCCAAGTTTTGCAGCCATACAGCAATGTTGTGATGTCAACAGTGTGGTACAACATGAGTTTCATCTTCACGGTCAGGTCTTTATTCATGAACACCTGGTGTGATAGTCTTCCAAATGCTGCATAGGCAGCATCAATTCTCTTCTCCACATCGTGTTCACAGTTACAGTGCACAGATAGGATACTACCCAAATACAAAAAGTGGTCTACCTGCTCCAGTGGAGCATCTGACATGGATATGTTGAAATGTGGAAGGGAACTTTATAGAACAAAGAACCTCATAGTTAAGAGGGTAGTAAGAGGAGAGAAGGAAGAAGCATGTAATGAGTTTGTGGATAAATTGGAATTAGACAGCAGAGGGAATAGGAAATTATTGTCCAGGGCAGTCAAGAACAGAAGGTGTGAGCAAGAGGATATAAAGGCCATAGAAGAGGACAATGGAATCTTAGTGCAAGAAGAAAATGAAATTAAGAGTGAATTTAAGACCTTTTTTTTATATACTCTTAAATGGAATAGCAAGCACTATATCAGACAGTGAGGAACCCTGTAGTAGCAAAGAGGAAAGTAGAAGCATAGAAACACCAATTACATGGTTGGAGATAGAAAAGTCCCTGAAAAGTATGAGGAAAGCCAAAAGGTCCCACTAGATATCAGAGATACACAAGCTGTATAAATGAAGCAGTTCGGTAATGTGCTGAGATTTCCATGAGAAATGCAGTCCTTGAAGTTGTGGATAACAATGAGTGTTGCAAGGATATTGCAGTGGCTGTAGATGGGAGTTGGCATCATAGGGGTCACATTAGTCTGAATGGTGTTGTGTTAACAACAAGTGTTCACAGTGGCAAGGTAATTGACGTAGAAGTGCTCACAAAATGTTGCCACAAATATATGCACTAGCCATGCGTCTTGGTAGGTGTGCTATTTACCAACTGATGAGCCCAACTTGGCACACTGGGGTGAAACGCTGGCAACCAGGAATGAGTTAGCCGGAAAATTTATAATGTCCAATAACGGACTAACTATATCGGTATTACAAATATTCTGTCGAGAAGAAGCGAAATAAATAAAAAGAGCACCAAGAGAGTGATGAATGTAAAGTAAATTACAGGGGTGCAAGTGGAGGAATGGAAGTATAGGGTGCAAAGTCAATATTTTCACGTTCTCTGGACACCTATGGGGTGAGGTACCTAAAATACTTGTGTGAAGGTGACAGTAAAGGGTTCTTAAGTATGGTAGAGTCCAAGCTATATGGGAAAACTACAGTTGAAAAGCTCGAATATATTGGACATGTTCAGAAGCATATGGGAAAACGACTTTTCAAACTTCGAGAGAAGCGGAAGGGTGAAAAATTAGAGGATGGCAGAGGCATCAGTGGTAGAGGATGATTAAGAGATAAAGAAATTGATAGCTTAAAAAATTATTATGGACAGGCAATAAGAAGGAACTCTGACTGTGAGAAGAAAATGCAAAGAGCCATCGGGGTAATTAATTTCCATAAATTGTCAACCAACTTGATACCATACCATATGCAATGTCCTAAAGGAATTACATCCTCGTGCAAGTATAACCGTGCATTGGAGTTGGCTGAAAAGTACAGCCATCAGAACTCCCTACCAAGTGCAATTTGTGATCAAATAAGGCCCATTTTCAGAAGTGTAGCTGATCCTAATCTATTACAGAAATGCCTGCACGGAAAAACTCAAAATCCAAATGAGTCATTTAATAATATGATTTGGAACAAAATACTTAAAACAATCTTTGTAGGGTATGAAACATTGTTCATGGGTGTGTATGATGCGGTGATATCATTCAGTGATGGTAGTGTGGGTAAACTTAATGTCTTGAAGAAATTAGTTTGGAAATCATCAAGAAACAGTCCAGACAGCATGCCAAGAAACTTAAAGGGCCATGGAGGATGCAGAGAAGGATAATGAACCTGATTACGGACCTGGAATGTGTTGATGTCAGTTGAGTATCATGCCAACTTTAACATCAATTATCTCAAAACTTTTTTTTTTTTTACATAAAAGTACACGTTTCTCAGAAACTATCCAACTACATATATGAAATTTTCACTGCTTTTTGACCAATATAAATACACATTATGACATTCATTCAAGGTCCCACGTCCAATAGAAATTTGTTCATACAGTGTTTTATATCCCAAAAAGTGAAATATTTCACAAAATTGTCAAAAATACATAAAAATTATTTTCTTCAATTTGAGACTCCTAAAAAATTGGTTTAAGACACAAAATAAAGCATTTAACAAATGTATAAAATTTCATTCATATATAATGTATAGTCTCAGAGGAAACTGTATCTCAATGTTGGTAATTAACATTGTCGGTATAGGGAGTACAGTCTCCCCTTAATTTACTTGGGACTGTAATACCTGAAAATTAAAGCAATACTTTATGCATTTCCTAGATACCATTTGGATTTATAACTAATTAGTAAAAGAATCATAAAATTGCGCAGGCATACATTACAAAAAGTCAACCTTTCCCTGGATTGTTATATATGATAAGGTTACCAGATGGTCCCTGTTTTTCGTGAACAGTCCCCGAATTTTACTTTTTGTTCCTGGGTTGTCCCCGGATTTAGTACTTGTCCCCAGAAATCCCCAGATTCACAATTAGAATAGTTTTATGTGAACACTATAATAATAATAATTTCGTGTAGCTATTTCTAGCCGAGTGCAGCCCTTGTAAGGCAGACCCTCCGATGAGGGTGGGCGGCATCTGCCATGTGTAGGTAACTGCGTGTTATTGTGGTGGAGGATAGTGTTATATGTGGTGTGTGAGTTGCAGGGATGTTGGGGACAGCACAAACACCCAGCCCCTGAGCCACTGGAATTAACCAATGAAGAATAAAATCCCCGACCCGGCCGAGAATCGAACCCGGGACCCTCTGAACCGAAGGCCAGTACCATTCAGCCAACGAGTCGGACATGTGAACACTAACATTCTGTGACTTTTCAACTTGTCATTTTTATAAGAATACATGAGTAGTATGTATGGTTTTTCTTCTGTATACTCTCTGGCTGCAGTCTCCTTGGTCTACTCCTTGCACTTATGTGCATTGTGCTGTTTGTATACAAATGAATGTAAGTTCCACAGCATGTAACTTAGTTTGCAGCAGTTTGCAGTGTCTTTAAGGACATGCTTCTGCTGCATGATGATGAATATTAGTATAATAGATTTTTTTTTTTTTTTAATTATATTTGTTCGTGGTGTCAACCTCTGTAGATCTTTTGCCACTACTTACACCATATGATATGAACCTGCATGTAATTGTAATTGCAGAAGTGTGAAGTGTTGAGTGTGAGGAAAGGAACATTACGGACGACACAAACAGCCAGTCCCAAGACCAGGGATGTTAATCATTTACAATTAAAAACCCTGACCCAGCCGGGAATCGAACCCGGGGCCGCTGGCTGACAGGCGGACGCGTTGCCCCCTACACCGCGGGGCCAGTCAGTATAATAGATACTTTTTGAAAATGTCTAGAAAGAAAGGAAAGTGTTCAGTAAGTGTTTATACCTGTCTCTGGAAAACAGGAAAATATCTGGTGACCTTTGATAAATTTTATATTTCCAAACGGTAATTATGATTCGAATTTTTTAAGGTATATATGGAAGTGGCTGCTTGATTACGGAAGGTGCTCGAGGAGAAGGTGGCTATATCGTCAACTCTGAGGGTGAGAGGTTCATGGAGAAATATGCTCCTACAGCCAAGGACCTGGCCTCCCGAGATGTAGTGTCACGTGCTATTACTTTAGAGATTTTGGCAGGCAGGTAAATAATTCTAGTATATGTGGCTTTGAGCAGGAGAAATACCAGTCTGGTTGCTATGCCATAATGTGCAGTAATTATGTGAATTGCCTAATGCTTATTCTAAATGCTTAAGGGGCTGCCTAGCCAAGGAGATAAAGGGAGGGTTTGATTCTTTATCAGGAAGTCAGTTACTTATAAACAGTATTTCTACTTCTGGAGTCACATGGCCCAGAGGTTCACTGAGCCTACGAGGTTAATTCTTTCACTGTCTTAGTCAGACTATCTTGCTTTCTCCATAGTGTTCTAAAAGCTCACGCACATAAACAAGAAATACACACTAGACTGAAAATTTATTTTCTTAGAAACTATAAAAATCATTCGAGAAAATTAATTCGAAGAAGTCCAGTTCCGTAAAATTGTCAGAAATATCTATTTTCAAATCTCCTTGTCCAGTAAATTCTAGTTTGTCGCGGACAGGAACAGAATCTACACGTTTAGGGAAGGGGATGACGGTAGTGTGAAGTCCCGTCACCACCATCTGTTGACAGTAAAGCAATATCGAAAATACCACTGTCGTGTTTACAATGATTGATATTTTCATCGTCACTAGGTTTACTTGAACTCTCACTATCACTACATAAATCATTATCACGGTACAATTCTCTTTGTGTCGTCATTTAGCAAAGGACACGAATCACAATGCAATGAGGAAGCCATAGTGTAAACAAATGGCAGCTAGCATCATTCTTTAGTCTCTAGCTCGGCAATGTAAGAAGTATACATACTTAGAACAGTGCTGTTGTAAGGAGAATATCTTCATGATTCCAACAGTGTGCAACAGATGGCATCTGCATTCATTTTCGGCTACAGTCAAAAGTATTAAGGCAAATCTGTACAAGCCCGAGTACGTACTCAAGCAAAGAGCGATTGAGTTAATTTCCTGGGGACAAAGGCAGTCGAACATACAGCTAACCACTCTATCACACATAGTGCTGTTGCTACAAATTGTGCAGTTTCTGCAAGTGATGTGCTTATTATTTGCCTATTCTTGGACAGAACATCAAATTTATGTAGTGATGCAGTAGGACTTTAAAATGTTTCCCTCATCATACACACTAAAGGTACCATTAAACTATGAAATGTGAAATCATATTTATCAGTAGTCTCTAGCTCTGTTTCTGTTTTCTTCTTCTTCATATCATAATAATAATAATAATAATAATAATAATAATAATAATAATAATAATAATAATAATAATAATAATAATAATAATAATAATAATAATAATAATAATATAGTAATATATAATATATAATATATATAATATAGTAATATATTATTATTATTATTATTATTATTATTATTATTATTATTATTATTATTATTATTATTATTATTATTATTATTATTATTATTATTATTATTATTATTATTATTATTATTATTATTATTATTATTATTGACATAAATATTTTGGACCCTATTGACATGCCAGAAAATGGTGTAGATATATTTTATGTTTATTTGTTGATATTTCGTATATCATCACTTAAGAATGGAGAACTCATATCTGCAATTTTTCCAAAATATTGTTTAGTTTGGTGTGACTACATGAAGCCTCCGGGGTGTTCTGTTTCAACCACATAACAAGATATCCAATAGAATTTGTGTAAAATTAACAAACACCACCATCTCATATATTACGACACTTGTCTACAAGTACCTCGTAAGTGCAAATTAAAAATCTTGAAAAAAATTTAAGTTTATGCACTAATCAATATGATTATTTATCAGATTTCATAATTCGTATAATTTTGCTATCCATTTTCAACTATAGCACAGTTCCTTCGCTCTCCTGTAAAACCAGGCGTTCTGTAACATACAAGGTCTACATTCTTAAGTGATATTCAGAATTCTTTTTCTGTCCTGAATTTTTAAGTATTACTTTGGCTTCTAATTCCATTTTGAACTTCAGAAGAGTACAGTACTTAAAAAAAAAAGACTCTCTATTCATACTACAGAATACCAATGAAAATTTGCGTAAAGTACTGCTAAAAGATATTGTGTCAGTTGTTTGATGAGCTATTTCCTTATATGAGAGGAAGAATGCCTTCAAAAAACACATTTATCATAATCATGCACAACCGGCACATTGTTCAAGGAAGGAGCAGTAAACACCTAGGTGGCAGAATCCCTATCAATGTTTTACCTAGGCTTAAAAGATTTCAAAGAAGATGGAAATTTATTGAACATCTCCCTTGGTAAATGATACCACTCCCTAATTTCTCTTCCTGTAAGTGAATATTTGCCCCAGTTTGTCGTCTTGAATTAAATTTTGAATTGTGATTTTTTTCTCCCTTTAAAAACTCCAAACATTTTAATCTACTAATGACATTGTCATTCCATGCCATTTTCCCAAGTCTTCACAGCCCAAAGTTCGCAACTTTCTTTGTAACGCTACTCTTTAGTTGCAAATCACCCAGAAGAAATTGTTCTTCTTTCCTTCCGATCTTTTCCATTTCTTGAAACAAGTAATCTTGATGAGGGTCTGATACAATGGAACCATACTCTAATTGGGGTCTCACCAGTGACTTAAAGGTGTTCTCATTTACCTCTTTACTACAACCCCCAAATATTCTCATAACCATATGAAGAGATCTGTAATCTTTATTTAATGCCACGACCGCTTCCTTCCCATTCCTAGGCCTTTCCTATCCCATCGTCACCATAAGACCTATCTGTGTCTGTGCGACGTAAAACAAATTGCAAAAATAAAGTACGGATGTGATACTGCGATGCGGAAGACAACGGAAAAACCACCGCATTATGAATTATTCCTAGTACAATCAACATGGCTGAAAACACAAGAAACATGGCCCTCAGTCTCCGGCAGACCTTAGATGGTCAGAGGGCGCTTAGATTCTCTGGGTCAGCTATCAAGATTGTGACATGGAATGCACGAAGTATGTTTGAAATAGAAAAGATTGGTAATACCATCCATGAAATGAAGAGGATGCACTTAGACATCCTGGGAATCAGCGAGATGCGTTGGCCAGGTTTGGGACAGTGTACTATAGGCAAGCACACTGTATACTATGCTGGAAATGACGACACCAATCACCATCAGGGGGTGGCTGTTATCATGTCGCAAGCTGTAAACCATGCTGTGCAAACCTTTGTACCATACCCAGACAGAATAGCCCTACTGCAGCTCCAGGCCAGTCCAGTCAATGTCAACATCATATAAGTGTACACACCCACAGCTGACAAAGACGATGTTGAGGTGGAGGAATTCTACAGTCAGGTCAAAAGTGTGTTGGACATCACAAAAAAAAAAAAAACATGAGATGAACATCATTCTCGGAGACTTAA
This sequence comes from Anabrus simplex, assembly GCF_040414725.1. Taxonomy (NCBI): domain Eukaryota; kingdom Metazoa; phylum Arthropoda; class Insecta; order Orthoptera; family Tettigoniidae; genus Anabrus; species Anabrus simplex. Next base: position 80,204,670 of record NC_090271.1, on the reverse strand, counting down.
ATGCGAAGATCGGAAAAGGCAGAGTCAGTAACACGGTCGGACCATTTGGTCTGGTGTTTAGGAACGAGAGGGGCAGTCGGCTAGTGCAGTTCAGCCAGGAAGAACATCTTGTTGTGCTTAATACTTGGTTCAAACTACCAGCCAGGCAACTCTGCACCTGGAAGTCACCTCAAGATATCACAGAACACATCGTCCGAAACCAGATTGATTTAATTCTGGCGAACCAGCGCTTTCGCAACAGTTTCAAATCGGTTAAAACCTACCCTGGAGCAGACATCGGATCAAACCATAACCCTGTGGTGGCATGCATCCAACTGCGCTTTAAGACAGTTCGTAAGACCATGAGACCTGTGAGGATAGACATCAGCAAGATCAAGAACGAAGAGATTCGTAAGAGGATTCAGCATGACCTATGTAAAGGTTTCGATAAAATGAATGTTGATACAGGTATAGAACTCTTGTGGACAGAAATGAAATGAAACAGATTCTAACAGGTACGGGGAAACAACATTTAACACGTGATAAAAAGATCAAGAAACAACCGTGGATGACCGATGAAATACTGGAACGTGGATGAGCGGCGGAAATGGAAAAACTGAGAGATAAATAAATATAATCAAGTGCACAAAAAATTAAGAGGAAGATTGTGGCTGCAAAAGAACAGTGGATGACAGAAAAATGTCAAGAGGTAGAAATCCTGCAGCAAAAGAATGACACTTTTAACCTACACAAAAAAATAAAGGAGTGCCTTGGGTTATATCGTAATAGAGGGCATCATGTTCTGGTGGATAAGAACAACCGCATTGTGACTGACATCACTGACAAACTCAGGGTCTGGAAGTCAAATATAGAAGAACTGATCAATGATGATAGACCTAACGAACATGGCATGAATGAGACAAACACAGGTCCTGCCATTTTGAAGGACGAAGTGAGGCGTGTCATCTGCCAAACGAAGAATGGAAAGGCCCCTGAACCTGATGAAGTGCATGCAGAACTCCTCACACTCCTGGACGACAATGGTATCAGTATTCTGACAGAGCTATTCAACAAAATCTACTCAAGTGGAACAATTCCAGAAGACTGGCTTAGGTCCACTTTTATCACTCTCCCCAAAAAGGCAAATGCCAGGCGATGTGAAGAGCACAGAACCATCAGTCTGATGAGCCATATCCTAAAGATATTCTTAAAGATCATTCATTGCAGAATCTGTGCTAAGTGTGAAGTGATAACTGAAACACAGTTTGGATTCAGGAATGGTCTTGGGACTAGAGATGCACTTTTCTGTATTCAAGTACTTGTCCAGCGTTGCTTGGAAATGAACAAGGATGTCTATGCATGTTTCATAGACTACGAAAAGGCATGTGATAAAGTCCAGCATGGAAAGTTGATGGAAATTCTGCAGAACATCGGACTTGACGACCGAGATATTCGGATTATTGCCAACTTGTAATGGGGTCAGAAAGCAGCAGTCAAGATTGAGGAAAACCTGTCAGAAGAAATAGACATTCGCCGTGGCGTTCGACAAGGCTGTGTATTATCGCCTCTCCTCTTCAACATTTACTCAGAGGCTATCCTTGCCGAAGCTCTGGAAGAACCATCTACCATAGGCATCATTATCAACGGGGAACGTATAAACAATCTCCATTATGCTGACGACACGGTATTGCTAGCAGACAACGTAAATGACCTTCAAGTATTATTAGACAAAGTGAATACTGCTTGCAACAACAGAGGACTGAAGATAAACATTAAGGAAACCCAGTTCATGGTCATTAGTAAACGGCAAGATGTCCACGTGCAGCTCACTCTCGACAATGAACCCATTGCTAGGGTTCACCAATACAAGTATCTAGGATGTTATCTCAAACAGAAATGGGACTGCAGCCAAGAAATACAGGTCCGCACTGAACATGCGAGAAGCATCTTCATGCAGATGAAGAAACTGCTCAACAACCGCAACCTACAACTAAACCTAAGGCTCTGCCTGGTCCGTGCCTACGTCTTTCCCACGTTACTTTATGGAATGGAATGCTGGACACTTACTCAAGCCCTCTGTAAAAAACTGGACGCATTCGAATGTGGGTGTACAGATGGATGCTTCGCATTTCGTGGACAGACAGAATCCGGAATTCCGAGGTGTTGGATTGACTTGGAAAGAAGTCTGAAGTCATGCTGACCATTAAAAGGCGGAAGCTGGAATACTTCGGCCATATAATGCGGAATGATAAGTACAGAATCCTGCAGCTTGTTATCCAAGGAAGAATAGAAGGACGTAGGAATCCTGGTAGACGACGAAGGAGATTTGAATTTACACTGCTACAAAATAACCTATGTACATCGCTGAACTTATAGCTCGCAACTCGGAATTGTGTGGAATGATAAGTACAGAATCCTGCAGCTTGTTATGCAAGGAAGAATAGAAGGACGTAGGAATCCTGGTAGACAACGAAGGAGATTTGAATTTACACTGCTACAAAATAACCTATGTACATCACTGAACTTATAGCTCGCAACTCGGAATTGTATGTGAAATGTATTTGTAAAATTATTTGGTAAATAATATTCTTCGAATCTAAGGATCACGGCCATTTATTTCGGAATCCGCTTTCTAAGCCATGTCCATGCCTTTGGTAGGTTCCCAGCCCTTTTCATCTTCCCGGTTTGTTGTTCACTAGTTGGCCCTACTGATGTTTACATACATGTTTTGTTGGAGATCCGCGTAATGCTAGCTACTGTTTTTCCGAGTGTGTAGTGTTTTCTTATATTGTGTATTGTACTCTTACCTTCCCCTTTTAACTGTGTTTGTGCCTTGTTTTGGTGTTACCACTGTACTAGAGGTAACACCATTTATGTAATTAACTTACTGAAGATCTGCCCTTATTTCTTCCCTTATTTTACAATGATCCCCATGTGCTACATTCACGCCATTATACCCGTAACACGGCTCTAAGTTAAAGTCCCCGATGTGTGGAGTTATGTTACCCGCCGAGCACGCTTCTTCTGCAAGCATGTCAGCTGAGAGCAGCGGCTAAGAGTGACGTCACAAACTGGGGAACTTGGTCATTGCATCAACCGATGGAATTTTTGATTCCTTTCTATCTGAGTGAATTAAGATATGAAGAAATGAACTGCATCACCGTGTATCCTAATTTTTTATAATCATGACTCCCAAGTTTCAAGGAGATCTGTTGAAAATTACAGAAGATATTAGCAGTTACAATTTCTTGGGGATACTGAATAAAAAGGCAGGCATTTCGCTTGTCAAACCAGTTCACTTTGTACCACAGCCGAGATCGGATGGCCGGCTGTTGGGTATTCTGCTGTCATAATGTAAGTCATCAGTTCGACCCTCTGCGAAGTTAAGTCCGCGTACTGCGTCACATTATAAGACTTAGAATATTTTCAGTGTCGTGCGTGTGGTGATAGAAACTGCACCTAAGTAGAAATGTGAACAGTTGAGGAGTTTTACCATTTACGAGAACAGTGTGACTGAAACTTACATTTTCTCACCAATATGATGTTACGCTAATATAATTTGATGTTCGTATTTGAACGACAGTGATTAACTTTACAGAGTTATTTAACTCAAAGTGTTGAAATGTGATCATTAGTGAAACATCAAAACTGTCCATGATTTTATATTTAATCTTGACAAATGATAAACTGTGCTAGTAGTGAAACATAATCCAATATTTTCAGGCTGTTCAGGTTATTGAATTTACGGTAGTGAAGCATCACAGTGCATAGTTATTCCACCAAAGGTGTTGGAACATTTTTTCAAACTGTACGTCTACGTTACGAATGACTGATACAGTCGTATTTAACAGTGTCGTCGAACTTAGATTTTATTTTACAAGTGACTAGATTCTTAAGTGAGCATAAACTCAGTACTGTATTTAAATGATCTGGTGCATTTAACATTCCTTAATTATCCCGATAAGACTTGTGTCGAACCCAGGACGGTTCCATGAAGGACAGTGTTTTCTTTTGCCATTTTCAATAGTGAACGGGACTAAATTCACGGAACTTATTCTTTTTCCTTTGATGTTGTGTGAAGTGTTAAAATGGGACACCTTGTTTTCTACGTCATTATTCGTACAATGTTCTCACACTTCTTTAATAAGGTAACATTTATTTTACGTGATTGATACATCACAAGTTTAATTTTGAGTTCAATTTAATCCATCAGTAATGACTGTGTTCTTCTAATTAATTAGTGAAACCCCATTGTGAAGACAATTGATTGCCGCTTGTGACTCGTTCAAGATCGCTACTAACAATAATCTCATTTGTACAGATCAATTACTTTGAATCCATTTCGTATCCCAGTGCAGTGTTACAACCAAGACCATGAGTGCTCCTAGATCATCCAGACCTCCTAGACATTCTAGACCTTCTAGATATTCAAGACCGACTCAGAAGATGGTGGCGCCATGAACAAACATTGCGGTCCCGCAATGTACCAGGACCAATTCAATCCCAGGAGAAGTACTCATTGTAACTGCTGTGCTGAGGTGATGTTAAGGGGGCTCATACACCGCGAGAATCGGTTTGCGCTTACAGATAAATATTACATTATAGTTTCATTAATATGTCATATAGAATTACAAAGACCGGGCGAGTTGGCCGTGCGCGTAGAGCCACGCGGCTGTGAGCTTGCATCCGGGAGATATATTATTATTATTATTATATTTGCCTTTATTTGTAGTGGCGAAGTTAGGACTCATGGTCCTCTCTTACACTTAACCACACTTCATTAACATAGTACATCTGAGAGCAATATTCATAATCTTATCTTAAAACTACCATTACAAACTAGAAACAAAATATGAAACAAAATAACATAAACTCTATAAATATTCTTAGTCATGTCTTAAATTATCGTTACAAGTTAAAAGTTGATTGACACTAAATACCCTAAGCACAGTAAACGTACATTCATACACACATTCACTCTGCCAGATTCATTCAGCCTGGCGGCACATATCGAGGAGATGCTCACGGCAAGACAACTTGAAGGAATTTAAGGATTGTATGGCTCTAATGTTGTGGGGGAGAGAATTCCATATTCTAGCTCCATTTGCAACAAAGGAACGGCTGAATGCTGCTGACCTGCTGAGAGGGATAGCAAGTGTACTGCCAGAGCGTGTGTTATGCTGGTGGAAAGAGGATAGGAAATTGAGTTGTGAAGATAAGTAGTATGGGATATTCTCTTTTAATACTCGAAAGATTAATACTGCCACGTGGAGGTTCCTATATTGTTCAAATTTTAGAAGGGAAAGTTGTCGATAATAAGGGGTAACATGAACATCATAGCGTAAGGAAAAGATAAATCTAATACACGAATTCATAGCACGTTGTAATCGGTTTAGTTGTTCTCTCGTGGCATCAATTAGTACTACGTCACAGTAGGAAAATATAGGGAGGATAAGAGTATTTATAAGCCTAATTCTCATGTTTAGTGGCAGCATATTTTGATGATATTTTAGTGGGTGAAGGGACGCGTACACTTTTCTACAGATATTTGTAATGTGCTCTCCCCAGTTAAGATTCTCGTTTATAATTACACCAAGATTTCTTACCGAGTTTTCGTACGGAATAATTTTACCAGATAAAGTTAGTGGAGGAATGTTTTTGTTTTTTGCCGCACTGATTTGTTTCGTCTGCCCAACAATAATAGCTTTAGATTTTGATGGATTAATTAAAATACAGTTTTCATGAGCGTATGCACAGATATTATTTAAGTCAGAGTTCATATAACCTATTGCTTGATTGATGTCTGAAATTTTGGAATGGTAATAGATCTGCAGATCGTCAGCATACAAGTGGTATTTACAGTGTCTTAGCCGTGTCGATATATCGTTAATATAGATAACAAAGAGAAGTGGTCCAAGTACAGAGCCTTGTGGTACTCCTGAAAATTTCATTACCCATTCGGATGACCTATTCTGAATAATTACGCGTTGTTTTCGTTCCGTAAGATATGAGAGAAAGAATTCTAGGGCTGTCTGTCCAAGGTGAAGCGATTTCAATTTAGCAACCAGTACGTCTATATTTACTGTGTCAAAAGCGCTGTTAAAATCAAGAAGTGTAAGTAACGTCACCTGCCTTTCGTCCATAGCGCGTCTCATGTCGTCTGTAACTTTCAGCAGGGCAGTGGCCGTACTGTGTCCCTTTTTGAAACCCGATTGTAAAGGGTCAAGTAGTTTGTATTTATTTAAATAGTCGGTTAATTGCACGTGTACTATGCGTTCAAGAGGCTTGGAGAGAGATGAAAGTATGCAAACAGGTCGATAATCTGTTATAAGTACAGGTGAGGAAGTTTTGGGAACAGGATTTATAATGGCATTTTTCCACATTTTTGGAAAGAGGCCACTTGTGAGGCACGTGTTGTATATATGAGTAATGGCAGGAAGAATAATGTCAATGATGTGTTGTATTATGAGTATGGGTATTTCATCAGGTCCTACAGCAGATGATGTAATTGATAATACCTCGCGTTTCACGTCAATCTCTGTGACTTCGCGAAATTCAAAGAATGGCCTATTTGGTGGTGGGTGGTTCAGAAGAGATTTTACAGTCTGTGATATTGTGCGTATTTCCGGTTTAATTTTTACTTCAGAAAAATGAGATAGGGGGTTCGAATCCCACTGTCGGCAGCCCTGAAGATGGTTTTCCGTGGTTTCCCATTTTCACACCAGACAAATGCTGGGGCTGTACCTTAATTAAGGCCACGGCCGCTTCCTTCCAACTCCTAAGCCATTCCTATCCCATCGTCGCCATAAGACCTATCTGTGTCGGAGCGACGTAAAGCCCCTAGCAAAAAAAAAAAAAAAAAAAGATGTTTATTCCCATAGGGAATCTGAAATATTTGTTCCGAGTGAGTGAATATCTCGCTTGGTACGTTATTCCAATCCTTCACTCCCCTTCCTATAAATGAATATTTGCCCCAAATGTGTCCTCCTGAATTCCAACTTTACCTTCATATTGTGATCTATCCTACTTTTAAAGACATCATTCAAACTTATTCGTCTAGTAATGTCATTTCACACTATCTCTCCACTGACCGCTCAGAACATAACACTTAGTTGAGCAGTTCGTCTCCTTTCTCCCAAGTCTTCCCAGCCAAAAATTGCGACAGTTTTTTAACGTTGCTCTTTTGTCGGAAATAACCCAGAACAAATTGAGCTGCTTTTCTCTGGATCTTTTCTAGTTCTTGAGTCATATAATCCTGATGAGGGTACCATATACTGGAACCATACTCTATGTGAGGTCTGTGTCACCCATCTGTGTAGATGACATACCAATAACTCTTTTTCCCTATATGACCAAATGCAGTATCCGAATACGGTCTTAAGTGGTTTCAAATAGTGATAAATGTAGAAGAAAACGTTAAGGCAACACGCCGGAGATAAAAATCAATATTTTGGTCATTTTGGCGAATGTTTTTTAATGACTTGAATTGAAAGGATTGAGTTTCCTCTTTCTTGTCACAGAGTTATTCTGTTGAATTCAAATAATTTATCAGTTTACTAATGCTTTGTTTGCCAGTCTGCACACAGCAGAAATTGGTGTGGCATCTGCTGAACTGCTTTGTTAGGTAATGATTCACTATCATGTTTCCATTCAATCAAATATGCCTGTTCTTTGCAATTACACATCCATGGGTAGGCCAACTGCACCCTCCCCCAGCCCCCCACCCTCTCCCAATGTATTTATGCAGAATCTAGCCGTATGATCTACCTACCATATTTCTGAATGAATTTATAAAGCCTGTTATGGACTAATATTTCACTACTCGACTGTCATTGAGCAACATTGTATGCTTGTATTAGTATTTCTGATGGTATTACAATAGTGCCAACAACTATAAGTTTTGTATTCTTGTTTGTTTAATCTTTTTTTTTTTTTTTGAGTTCGGTGGTGGTAGCCAGTCTGTAAACTTTTGCGAAGTACGCGTGCAAGACGCCTCTTGTAGTTGCGTATCAAGATACTATTATTATTGAAAGATAGTGTGCTATAATAATTGATAGCTTGTATCCAAGGGAATCAGCAATATGTGTAAACATAAACCAGCCTTAGCTAAGCGACGAATTGTTGAACTTTTGATAGGAAAGAGATGGGGATCAGTTATTACCGATCAGGAGTCTCAATTGAAGAAATAAGGGACAAAAGGTCATGAAATGTTATCAGAATCAGAGTATTTTCATCAGGAAAGAGTCGTATCAACTTCAGGCCATGTAAGTTCTGCACATATAGCCAACAATCATGACAATGCAGAAACTACAATCCCCTTAACTTCGACTCAAGAAAACTTGCATTGTGAAAAACAAAATGCAGGTGAATCATTTTCCCTTCTTTGGAGAAGAAGAAGAACAAGCTTCCAGAGTTACCAGTATTCGTACAGAAGCTGCTAAGAAAGAAAAGGAAGGGCAAACATACAGTTCTGGTGTCTTTTAGGTAATGAATCAGGAATTAATTTAATTTTCCCGCCAGTTGTAATTTTACATTTAAATCCCATTTTTCTCCCATAATATTCTGCCAAATGTAACAAAATTTGTATGGTATATGTATCACAGCTATATTAGGAACCCTGCATATGGAGTTTTTTATTGCAGAATTTTTTCAAGTAATAGGGATTTTTAAGTCCAAAATTTTACAACATAAAAATTATACAAACTTTAGTACGGTATATCTCCTGATATAAATTATGTACTGATACTTAGTGATTTTTAAAGAAGTATTATCTACCTAATAAAAAAATTTCCATTAACATGTTTATACAATTTCATAAAAAAATGGAATTGAAAATTTCAAAAAAATTCAAAAAAATTATTTTGAAAAATCTATTAATTGTATGTGAAAGAAATATTTGTGATATCTTTACTTTTATGTAGGTGACATTCTCACAAAGTTTTGTGAAAATCCATGCATTAGGTAAAAATATCTGTTTATCTCAGGAGTGTCGCCTTAATTAATTCTGAGTAATCATTGCGTAATATGAAAACGAGTAAAGTGAATGTATCATAATATGGGTTAGAGAGGAGACAAGGACTATTTCAAGGAAAAAATAAAAGCCTATATGTTTTAAACATGTGCAAGTTTTTTTATTCATGCCATTAGCACAGTGTGAAACTCTATGTAAGTCTTCAGTCTAAAGATGAAATTACTGGGTCCAGTGAGTATGGATTACCCATCTCTGGTTCTCTTGAAGGTTCTGGGACAGCAAATTGAGAATTGTTACATTTTTTATGAAGTGGTCAAGTCTCAGCTGGTGGCTAGTATTCTTCTTCTCTCTGTAGAGTTCTTTGCAGCAAGCTACAGAATTCTGAATCTCTCTGGCAACTTAAGCACTTCTGATTAGGGTCATTCTCTTCAATATTGTTGATTGCATTATGAATGTGATTTTAAAAGTCAGCCATTTTTCTTGTTGTAAGCTGTTTAAATTTGAGCCTCTTCATCTTCACCATTCATTTCTTTCTCCAACTCAAGATCTTCAGTGGTGAGTTATGCTGAATGAGACTGGAGGAGTTCATCCACATTTGCCTTGTCTACATCCTCATATCCAATAGATCTAGCTGTGTCAATGAATGCATATGTTGAACTGGTAAGTTTAGGTTCAGGATCAAAATCAAAAGAATTAGCATTATGAGACCACATCTTCTTCCAAACTCCCTTCTTACAAGATTCTTTAACTTCTGCCCATGCATATTCAATTGCGTTCTTTATGGTGAAGTTTTTCCAAAATTGTGTGACAGTTTCTTCTCCATCTGTTTCTTCAACTAGTTGCTTGAATGTTCTGCACAGATAGTAACTTGTGAAGGTTGCAATTGTCACCGGTTGGTGGGACGGAGAACTGAAACTACTGTGTGTTTGGAAATGTATATTTTAATTTTTTTTATTTGTCTGAAGGATTTAATTTTTTTTGCAACTCTGGACTCTACTAGAATTTTATGGAAACATCAAGAAACATTGAACTGTATGAACATTTCAACATGCAAAAGTGTTTTGAAGTGATTTTTTTAAATGTAGTTTTTATGTAATCTGATGTAAAATTTGTAAGGTGATTTATTTTGGAGCATCCTGTACCTGTACCACACGTGTGGTTTCCTATGATGAAATTTTGGGTGTTGTAATCGTAATGTTCCAGAACTTGTGCAATTGCTAACGAGGTTAAAATTACCATATATGGTAACGAGATTTCCTATTGGCAAAAGGTCCAGGAATCTAGGGTAAGTTTGATCTTATTGGTTGATTGTAATCGGGCCATATCCGGTCTTCTTGCCGGCTTTGGAAAAATGATGCGTGAGCTCGGCGTCTTTTCCATCCGACCGCCCAAGCGAGCGTTCGCGCTCGAGGGCTGCTGCCCTCGGGAATTCCTGCCTTTCCGAAGTAAGTGTTATTTCAGTGTTTTTGCAATGTTATTCTCAATGTTTTCCGGTTTCGTTTCATTTAGTTTAATTCCTTTTGTGTTTCATTATTTCTTCGCTTAATGTCATCTTAAAAGTTTAATTTGGTGAGTCCGAGTTTACCCTAGGTTCCAATTGCCGTACTTTCAATTCTTTCATCCATTAAATTCTTTCGCTTTAAACTATACCTTTAATGTAGCATCACCTTCATTGTTAAATCAACTTTTATGTTAAGTTACTTAAGTATGTCTTGTTTCTGTGTCGTGGAACTGTATTTTGTAAAACTTTCTTGTCATTTCTAATATAGTTGAGCTAGAGGGTGTTTCTTGTAAATCTTTTCTCCCCCATAACGTCATACGTTCCCATGGACCTCGATAAGGGCTTCCCGCAGCTTCCACTATCCTGTCTTAGTTGTCATTCTTAGGCCTGTAAGTGTTCCCTGTATTTGGTTTATATGAATTCTCCGCCACTGCGTCATATTTCTACCTCCTTCTTCACATTATTAATTATTATGTTATTTACTATTTCTAGTATTATTTTTATTTATGTACACGCTCGAAACCCCCCGGTTACAGCAATAACACCGTGATCCATGGGTTGAATCAGGGATGTTGTATTCTGTCGCAGAAACAAAACACTGATATTTTCATCGGCATCTGCGATGGCACTTTATCCAAAAGTAGCAGGATTTATTTTCTTACAATAAGCTTGCAGGTCATGTTGGAGTTCATTGGTAAAGTAGCACTCAAAGACAGCTCCTGTTATCTGAGCTTTCTTGTTTGAGCACCAAATAACTGGCAATTCTCACTTAGAGTAGCCCTTGAATGCTTGTGGGTTCTCAGAGTGATAGACTAACAGGGGTTTGATTGTATGGTCCCCAGACACACTTCCTCCTAACTACAAAGTGGGACAGGCTTTGGGGGATTTTAAGCTGAGACCCTCTTTTCTCATATTGACAGGAATGTTCTGCTTGGCATACATTTTTACAATAGGCCCATTTCATCCAGATTGAACACTTGTAGCAAATATCCATGCTCCTCAATCAATGCTTGTAATTGTGTAGAAAAATTTCCAGCAGCAACAACATCCACTCCTGCAGCCTGCCCTGTTAGCTTAAGGTTATGGAATCCATGTCGTCCCTTGAAACGTTCAAACCAACCAACACTTGCAGCAAAACATTGCACTTCAAGGCCTGGATAGGATCCTTTCAGTTCTTTAAACAGAGCTTTTGCTTTAGCCTGAATAAACATGATACATATCAGGATAGAACATTTAGTTTGATGTTCAATCCACTGGGGCAACATTCGTTCCATTGGCGCCCTTATTTGTGTTATTTTGGATGACATCATTCTAGTCGCACTTTTGCAGCTTTATTTTTTTTGCTTGACTCATTTGGCTCTCAGGGTTGATTCTGAGATTTCTGTAGCTCTGACAATTTCTACAGTGTGCTCATTGCATTCATATCACTTTATAAATTCCAGCTTTTCTTAAAGTGTTACTGATTTCCTTTGCTTTTTGCTTTTTGCTTTTGGAAGCATTTTGATCACCTTTTCTTTTTTCCATAACATTTTTAGAAACAATAAAACACAGCTTGCTAACTAAGTGCTCTCTTTAATACTGACCACATGGTACCAGTGAACACTGAGACAACATAACACAGGTACTCAGCACTCTCTTTGAGACTGACTACACATATCCTTGCAGCACCGCACACTTGGTCATGAAATAGTCCACAGAGTGATTGTGAATCCGCAACCTAACTTGTATTTTTTTAAAATCATCATTTTCTTCTTTTTCTGCCCCTTTGCGAATGGGTCACCCAGGACCACACGGAATCAACATTTTTCAGCCTTCTTTTTTGTCCAGTTGTTCTTCAACTTCATTGATTGCGCACGTCTCCGGTCCTCAGACCATGCCGATCGTGTGGGTTTCCTTTCTTATTCCTCAAATCCCCGTGTTTGAATGATGTTTTGTATTTCCTTTCGATCTTGTATTGTTTTGTTTTGTAGAAATTTTAAATTTGATGGGAAAGTCTGTTAGGGTTCATTCTTTCCAAATGCCCTGCAAATTGGATTTGTTGCATTCGAATTGCATCTGTAATTTTGGAAATGTACTTGTACGATATTTCACTTAGGTTTAGGGTAATAAGTTCCGTTTATGATTCTTGGTCCTAATATTCTTCTTATGATTTTGCGTTCTTTAATTTCTAATTGTTCCTTTAATCCCGTTGTTGTAGGTTGAAAGTTTCTGCAGCGTAGAATGCTTTTGGTTTAACTACTGTATTGTAATGTCGTATCTTACTGTTCCATGAAAGACATTGTTTATTGTAAATGGTTCTTGTTAGTTGGAAAGCAGTTTCCATCTTTTGAATTCTTGAAGTTGTGGATTTCCTTTCATTACAGTTTTCTGTAATCCATTCACCTAGGTTTTTAAATACCGGTATTGTATATAATTATGTATATTTTTAAAATAATGTTATAGCAAAAATGCATCGAGCGATAACGCTTATAATGAGGGGTGACGATATAAGAAAAAAATACAGGTCCATAATACTGCCTTGCGGAACTCACCTCTTAATCATTATAGGATCAGATAATGCTTCCCCTACTATAATTATCTGAGTTCTGTTTTGTAGAAATTGAGTACCCATTCAACCTCTCATTTGTCTAGTCCAATAGCCCTCATTTTTGTCAGTAGTCTTCCCTGAAGTACACTATCAAAAACTTAGGTTAGCTCAAAAGTGATATAGCCCATTTTGACCTTTTGAATCTAAAGTATGTGCTATATCTTGCTGAAATCCTACAAGTTGAGCCTCACAGGAATAACTTTTCCTAAAGCTGAACTGCCTTCTATCAAACCAATGAAACATGGAGATGATGGAGTCATGGGATAGGGATGTGTGGCAGCCTCTGGTATTGGGAAATGTGTTTATTGAAGGTCATCATCATCATCATCTTCCTTCCAAGTATTGGGCCATGTGACCCGTTACGGTCTTGCATTTTACTTTTTGCAAGACTTGAAAGCAATCAAATGTCCTTTCGACGGGTTGCTAGCCTGAAGGAAGGTAACATGGACAGATTTGTGTGTTTGAATATTCTCAAAGAGAACTTACAACAGAAAGTTGTTGCCTTGGGTCTTGTGAGAAATTATTTCTTTCAACAAGATAATGATCCAAAACATACAGCGAGCATTGTTTATCTGTGCTTGCTGTACCACACTCCACACACATTCTCGAAACACCAGCTCAGAGTCCAGACCTGAACCCAATCGAGCAGCAGTGAAGTGAACCTGAAGCATGAGTAAGAAAACACAAAATTCTGTTACAGGAATGACAAAGTATTATGTCAGGCACTGCAAGAAGACTGGTCCATTCTATACCAGAGAGGTTGAGTGGGGTATGCATACAGACAAAGTATTATGTCAGGCACTGCAAGAAGACTGGTCCATTCTATACCAGAGAGGTTGAGTGGGGTATGCATACAAAGTACTATACCAGTTGTGGCTTTGTCATAAGTTTATTATCAGTCAGTGTATGAACACTTATTTCACAGTGCAAAACAGCATGACAGTATGTTTCTGTATTATGTTCTGTAATTGCTTGTTTTTTTCTACCTGCATAGCTATAGTTGTGAGTGAACAATGTATTTTGCAATTCCAATAAGTATTTTTGTTTTCATAGTGGCAAAAATAAAGTTTACTCTTCTACATTGCAGTGTATGAATACTTATTTCCATGACTGTATACACACATTAATGGCTGTTTACAAAAGTTTTTTGACCTCACAGCAGGTCTGCAGCTTGTTGGTATTTACCTGGAATGAGCAACGCTTCTGTAATCTTGATTGAGAGCTTTCATTTCTCACCAGTCACTCCACCCAGTAATTCCCTGTAGTTGGGTTCAAACACAAGTCTATTGACTATCACGCAGCATGACGACTGTATACTTGGCTTGACTCTAGACAAGACTGATAACTCACAAAATCAATTTGCGTGACTGGTCCACACACTACTCGATACATATAATTCAACAATAACACAGCACTAATCCAGTTGCTTCCTAATGCTTCTCACAACGACACTCTCTCAACAGTACTCTACAACAGCAACAGGTCAAATACTTCACCACCATGACACACTTTCAACACTCACAGCTTTATTCCAACAACACACTCACACTGTCCAACATCAACAACTTCCTGTTCACGGCGACTGTGCTTTTATATTCCTGGTGATGAATTACTAGAATCTTCAGGGTGTGTCCTTATTAGAAATATTCTAGTTTCATCTTCCAGAAAGTTTAGGGACACCAGTCAGAAGTCACAATACAAGGAGAGGTCATCGCTTATCCTCTGGCTAACTTGGAGCTTTCCAGCATGACTACTAGTTCATCCCTTCCAGAAAATACCGAAGGGGGCTACAGAAGGCTGGCAGTTGCATGAGTATGTAACATTGGTCCTGTTTGAGAACTGATAGACCTGATCAGTTACCTTCTTCAGGTGTTCCTCGGTAAGGTGCCAATCACTCCAGATGTACCACCTTTATCTTAGATCTAGGTCTCCATTGTAGCTAATAGATGATGTAATTTGTTCTCTTCAAAATACAGTAAACACCTTCCCATGCCTTTTGTAGTTTGGGAGACAAGCCTCTCTTCCTTACGGGGTTATACAGCCACACTAGCTCATTCTAATATATCTCATCGTATCATTCCTTCATTTGGTCACATTCTGTCCTCAGCCTCTTCTGGACAGCAGAATGTACATCCTCCTTGTCTGAGCCGGGCAGTACCGGTTGGTCGAGGCAAGATGGTCCACAGGTTGGCCAAACACTAGAGCCAGCAGTATGCAAATGGGACAAGGGAAAATAATGATCCCAGTCCATCTGCGTTTCCATCCAGAAGTAGTGTAGCAAGGCTGGTTCTAAAACAATGGGTGTTGAGTCGGCATTTTCCCACGAGGTCATTGACCCCTAACACTAGGCGGAAGTACGTTTGCAGCCAAGGTCATGGACCCCTATTTGAGTAGTAGGAGGAATGTACGTTTGCGGATTTCGCATACGAAAGCAAGCCTAACCCCACAGTTGACATCTTGGAGGGGTCTAACCTCACAGGGCTTAGTGTTACGGCCAGATGCCTTTCCTAACCTCACAGGGCATAGTTTTAGGGCCAGATGACCTTCATGACGCCATCTTGGAGGGGCTTAACCTCACAAGGCCTAGTTTTATGGCCAGATACCCTTCCCGACCCCAAGGACATAGTTTCACGGCCAGATGCCCTTCCCGACGCCATCTTGAGTAGTAGGGTAATGGGATTTGCGGATTTTGCTGACACCATCTTCAGTAGTAGGGCAATGGGGTTTTGCAGATTTTGTATAAGAGAGCAGGCCTAACCTCATGCAGGGGGCCTAACCTCACAGGGCCTAATTTTACGGCCAGATGACCTTCCTGGCGCCATCTTCGAGAGGCCTAAACTTAGGGCTTGGTTTTATCACTAGGTGCCCTTCCCAGTGCCATCTTGGAGGGGCCTAACCTCACAGGGCCCAGTTTTACAGTCAGATGACCTTCAGGTGGCCATTTTGGAGGGTCCTAACTACGCCGTCGTCATCTTGCACCCAGGTTTACGGTCAGATGCCCTCCCTCTTCACAGACACCATTTTGGAGGGGCTTAACTACACAGTCGCCATCTTGGGCCCAGTTTTACAGTCAGATGCCATTCCCGTCACCATTTTGGGCGGGCCCAACTACACAGTAGCACTCTTGGGGGCAGTTTTACGGTCAAATGCCCTTCCCTCCTCACAGATGCCATTTTGGAGGGGCCTAGCTACACAGTAGCCATCTTGCACTCAGTTTTACGGACAGATGCCCTTCCCTCCTCACAGACGCCATTTTGGAGGGGCTAACTACACACTCGCCATCTTGGGCCCAGTTTTGCGGTTAAATGCCCCTTCCGTCGCCATTTTGGAGGGACCTAACTACACAGGGCCCAGTTTTACGGTCAGATGCCCCTCCCGTCGCATTATGCAGGGCGTAACTACACAGTCGCCATCTTGGGCCCAGTTTTACAGTCAGATGCCTTTCCCTCCTCATAGACGCCATTTTGGAGGGGCTTAACTACATAGTCACTATCTTGGGCCCAGTTTCATGGTCAGATGCCCATCCCTCCTCATCTGGCCCAGTTTTACGTTGAAATGCCCTACTCTCCTCTTCCTTCTCATTTGGCCTATTCTCCCTTTGGAGTAGTTACAGAGCTGTGATGTAATAAGCGCAGGTGATTTAAAAATTCCGTTTTAACATGCAGCGATTACGTCGACATGGTTATGCATGTCTAGACATGTTCATTATCAAGGTCACTCTCTAGTAAACTGAAGCCTTTATAGATGGTATAAATGTGAATATTTTCTTTAGTCTCTAAGATACTATGATAGAGAGTAGAGCGCTCTATTCCATCATGTTAAGAACATTAATAGTTGCTGTACAAGGCTTTAAAGTGAACGGCAACAAATTTGTGTTCAAAGAGGAGGCTGTGTTGGAATGCATTGAGTTGTGGAGGTTTAAACTTGTTAGTTTAGTATTTAGCACCTCTCCCTTAATGTTTGCAAACAGATGAAGACAAAAAGCAGACATAACGGATAGAAAAAAATTTAGGTCTGCAGTGGGAAGAAACGCACATTTGTCAAGAGCAGATTTTTTTTTTTTTAATGGATGTGGAAAGAAGGAATGGGTGAGTGAGTATCTACCATCAATATGTGAAATTATTGACATGCATGTATTAGGATGTCCATCATTTAAATCTCTTCCCAAGGAGCTTAGTGGAGAAACAATTAAACAGTATTCACGTCATGTGTGCATGTTCTTTGATTGGTTGTGTTACATTGCATGCTGGGAGGTGAACAACATATGTAAATTGCAGTGTCAAAATGACGTTGGTGTGAAAGAAACATTTGTAGAGTAAAGACATCATGTCATTTCTATCTGATACTAAGTGTAACATAGTTGAAAAGGCAATCGTAAAGTTTTATGCCTTCAAAAAGAAACTAAACACATTTACTGAAGAAGAGTTGAATGCATTACCAAAGACATTTTTAGTCAATGTAGCTGTGAATGCTGTAAAGTAGATCTGGGATAAGGTGCCTTATGAGTGGACTCAAGATTCTGTTTTGTCAGAGCTTCAAACGTGTAGTTTACATAATGAACAAGTAAGTTTAGCTAGGAGACCTTCAGTGAGACAGTGCCGTACATGTCAACTCATTAAACTGTATCACAGACCTAAAACTAACTAGTTGTCTTTGCTTATAAACACTTATCATGGCTACGAAAGGAGTAAGCAAGCTGTCGCAGAAAAAGGTGAAGAAACGTACTGGGAGAAAGGTGAGGAAGCATGCTGGGTATGGACTTATCAATAAGGTGATTTATCTTCTTCCTTTTGAGCTTCATCTTCCTAGTTACCAGTACTGTGGCCCTGGAACTCGAACTGACGTCCGCTTGGCACGGGGTGATCCTGGTATTAATATGTTAGATGCTGCCTGCAAAGAGCATGATATTGTTTATTGTCAAAACTATCATGAGTGCGGACCCTCACAAGTGTCTTATGAAAGATTTTCCACACTCCCTCGCAAAAAAGTTATTATTATTATTATTATTATTATTATTATTATTATTATTATTATTATTATTATTATTATTATTATTATTATTACAGTGGAGTCCTGTTAACTCGAACTAATTGGGCCCAGAGTCTCTTTGGATTATGAAATTTTCAGATTAACTGGAGAATAGTTTCTACAGTGCAACACAGTACATAATGTGAAATGTCCGTTCTTTAGCAGTTGCATTCATAAAATACTGTAGCTAAGAACTCGTAGAGGACTTAACGACTAAAACTAGGTTAAAACCTGTCTTTTAAAACTGCTAAAATACGGTAATGAGTTTCACTTTTGTTTATGTTCATTTAAAAGTTCTGCTGCTCTCTCGGTAGTAGCCCCGCAGAACGTGAAACATGACTCTCACCATAGTACGCCACAGTTGTGAAAGTCTCTGGGTGATTCTGCTCTCCTCAGTTAGCTGCTGGCTTTGCTTCAGCTTACTAGCAGTGCTATACAGTGATAAATTTGATTAAGTTGCTTGAAAATGGCAAGCAAGTGAGAGCACAGGTCTTCTTACAAAAATGTGCAAAACTATTTTAATCCTCCAAGTCAGTACTATATATTTTTTACATCCAATTAAGATGGAAGTTCTCACATAAATATACATGTTTCGATCCTAATTGGATCATCTTCAGAAGATTACTAAAAATTGACATATATCATAGTTAAAAACATTCAAAATTGAAGCAAAAATGTTCTTATAAGAAAAGTTCATGCTTTTAAGAAGTCATTACAGACTATTAATCTCATTGTTGAATCCATATTGATGGTTGAACTTCTTTCAAAATTGTACAAAACTATTTTAATCCTCCTAGTCAATACTATTTTTTTATGTAAAAAACTTTTTAAAAGCATGAAATTTTCTTATAGGAACATTTTAACATTCACAACATCATTCTTGCTTCAATTTTAAATGTTTTTAACTACGATATATGTCAGGTTTTAGTAAGCTACTGAAGATGATCCAATTAGGATCAAAACATGTATATTTTCGTCTTAATTGGACGTAAAATTTAGACTTGACTAGGAGGAATAAAATAGTTTTGCACAATTTTGTAAGAATTTCAACCATCAATACGGATTCAACAATGAGATTCATAGTCTGTAATAGCACAGGTCTTGTACTGTTCAAGTAAAACTTGAAGTGCTGAAACAGTTGGATAAGGGTGATAGTGCATCAAGATTATCTGTCGAGTTTGGTGTTGGAAAAGTTATGATGTCCGACTGGAAGAAAAACTGTTCTAAAATTCAACAGATTTGTACAGCATCATCAGCAGACATCCTTAAAACTCTTCAAACATCACACGTTTCCATATTTGATAAACTTGATGAAGTGCTTCATTTATGATTTTCACGGCAGAGGCATGATCATTAAGGCATTGAAGTCTAAAAGGTCTGACACCATGGTTAGCCGGTTTGAGTCCCGTTGGTCGAAAAAAATTTCACCATCAGAATGTAGGGTAGGGGAGGTGGCGGTATACAATTTCTAATCACTGGATTGCGTACCAAAAGCATGGATTAAATTCCAAACCTCTACAGTGCTCATATGAAGTGAGAGCATATGATGCTGTTGATGGTGATTCGTCCGTCAGATGGGAATGGTAAGCCTTGAGCAGACCCCTTGGAGTTATTCTACAGGAGTAGGCTATGTGCTGGCACAGGGTTTCATACTCTCCCTTCCTACTATTATATATAGGGAGCGGATTTTTATGTGCTAAAAATGTGAAAAATATTTATTTTTGTTATGTGCTGAAAAACTTTAAAATATGTGAAATAAAATGAAATTATTTTCCTTTAAATATCACATAACTACTTGTGCTCAAGAAGTAAATAAGTATAATGTTTTGTATTAGAATATGGTGCTACCAAACGTGCTCCTTAAGGCAAAATGGTGTCTGTGTATGGAAACGTGCTGTATGGTATATTCATTTTTGATATGCCAGAGTAAATATTATGAATGGTTATTTTTTTAAAGGTAATGTTTTGTTTAAATATGGCAAAAGCAACCTATCATCTTTGAAAAAATAGTACCAGTTCGTACTCACCCATCACACGCTGGACTATTGTTTGTTAGAAGTAGTCTCAGAATTGCAGTGGTCATCTCCAAATTGTCCATCACAAATGCATGCCGATTATCTCTAAAGAACGCCTTATACTGCGAAAACGATTGCTCCACATCACAGGAAGTCAGACGAGCATAGTTAAAGAGAGGAATGTCGCCAACAATAACGCCATCAATTTCGCCAACATGAGCACCCTCTAATACACTAGAAATTTGGCACATTGTTTGAAATCCTCTGGTTTTCCTGAACAAATTTTGATATTTGACCTTTAACAGTCCCTGTACCTGCGAAGCCGGGAGTGAATCTAATTTATTTTCAACAGCGCGCACTTCTTTCACTGTTTCGGACAACAGGTTAGTGGATTTTTCAAGTATGTCTATAGTTTTACACAAGAAGCTTAGATTGGCAGATATAAACGCCAAATCATTTTTCAAAGAGCTGTCTTTTAGTATCTCTTGAAGAATCTCTTTTGACGACACATCGTTTTTATCTAGCACGTTCACAACGGATGCAAAACTTTCGAAATTGTATGCGTAGTATACCACAGCGCTAAGCCAGGTACCCCACCGCGTAACTATAGGCAGAGGAGGAAGCGCAACATCCGGGTTTTCCTCTTTAAAGAGATCGATTCTTGAGGGTGCTTTTACGAAGACTTTTTTGCCATTAGACACTAATTTATCCACTTGTGGATACTGAGCCCGCACAGTTTCACATAACCTGTGTAGAGCATGAACAACGCAAGTTCCGTGTATCATTTTCGGAAAACTCACAGAAAGGCCTTCGGCTGCCTTTTTCATGTAAGCTGCACTGTCAGTAAGGAAAAGCAATACATGGTCGTATTTTATACCTTTTGGCCAAAGCATGGCTTCATTGAATAACCTAGCTACAGTGACATGGTTTGCAGCAAGCATTTCTTTACACGCTAGCAAATAAGAATGTTCGCAAGCAGTTTTGTCATTCTTCAACACACCAACTACAATATTTCCTACTTTTCTGCCACTTGAATCAGTGGTTTCGTCAATGCTCACCCATAGTTTTTGGCTATCACATACTGCCCGAATTCTCTGTAAAGTTTCTTCATAACATTTTGGGAGATAGTTTTTCCTTAATGTGGATTCGTCTGGAGGCTTAAAATTAATGTACTTTGTTAGGAAATTTCTCAGTCCCGGATTATTTATTTTACCAAGAGGAATGTCGGCGCAAACAAATGCTCTGCACACATCTAAATAATACTGGGAATATTTAGATGGGCCTGCATTTGAAGTAGCTGGTTCAGCTATTAGTAATTCTCGCGAATGCACACGCGAAGCAGCCGCAGTATGCTTATTTCCAGACAAATGCTGGATTACTTGAGAACGTTGATCTGCACGTACTGTTTTACCACACGGTTGGCAAAATAATACTTTTCCATTGGTAGTGAAAATGCTGTTAAATTCCACTACATATTGTTGAAGACGTGACCTTGTACTCGACTTCTCTTTTGGCATTATTTTGCAGGTTACGACACACGCATTTACAGTGAATCACTTCTTCAAAAAAAAAAAAAGAATAGCAGCGTACACTGAAGGAAATATTTCTTATAAATCCATACAAAATCACACGACCACGGGAATGATATATGGACCCGAACAGCTAACCTTACTCTTAGGAGTGATGGAATTCCACTACCTAATGGTGGGGCAATATTCGTCCGAGTTTCCCATGTCGTAACGGAATTACGTCACCTTATCTCTCGGTGATTGCCTTACGCTGATGTTCTATAAACAAAACCCGAGAGGGCTGACTCATAAAGAGTTGGAATGACCTCATGCAAGGAAACATCTTGTGCAGCAAATCAAATCGCTGTCTAAATGTAACGACATAGCCAGTGACCAGCAAGTTTGAGAACTTATGAAGGGAAGTCCATAAATAACCGAAACGTTCAGATACATTATGTTAAATACACTGTTAAGAACAATACTGTAATCGTAAAATGAAAATATGAGCATTGTTTTATAACACAGAAGCATTTTAAATTTTATTGATCAACAAATATTGCCGATTTATGTGCTTATTATAGATTTTCTTAAAATATGTATTTACATTTTTAAAATGTGAAAATATGTGTTTTTATGTGAAATAAGATTCAGTTTTTACACTTGGGGATGCACAATAGGAAACTTCGTAACTTGCGTTAAAACTTACGCAAAAAAAATAATGTAATTACATAAAAATCCGCTCCCTAATTATATATTATGTCATTCATTTCAACCCATTAACTCCTCTGATGAGGTTGATGTCAGGAAGGACATCCAGTCATAAAAACCCACCACGACAGATTCATCTCACCTCATACCCGACCCTACACAGAAACAGGACAAGGGTTGGACAAACAAACAGCAGAGGCAAAAGGTTACTCCATTAAGTGGACCTCTTGATCAAGAAAATGCATTTCAATTAAATAAATAAATTATTTAATGGAGATGTTTCATTCACTGTCAGTACTGGATGATTTGATTGATGGAAGAAAAGGCATGGAATACATCAGTTAATAATAAGGGGTGGGGGCGATGACCTTAGATGTTAAGCCCCTTTAAACAACAAGCATCATCAATAATAACTGGAGAACAGTTTTCAGATGATCATGCCACTGCAAAAAATTACATCATTGAAGTTAATGACTTGGTAGCATCAAGAAATTATTCACCATAAAAAGTGTATAACACGGATGAAACAGGTTTAAATTTCAAGACCCTTCCCAATAAAAGCCTTGCATCGGCAGATGAATCTCGTGAACCTGGGTTTAAGATGAGTAAGGAATGAGTGGTGTGGTAATGCTACAGGAATAAATAAATTGCTCCTAATGGTTATTGGCAAATCAGCAAAACAAGGGCATTCAAAAACTGTAACTTGAACACTCTTCCCATTTACTACAGGAATTAAGGAAAGGCATGGATGGATGCAAAACTTTTCAAGGAATGTTTTGAAGAACAGTTTGTTCCCTCAGTAACAAGGTTTAGTGCAAAAAGTGGTTTACCTTCTCGGGCATAGACAGTGCTCCATCACATCCAGCAGTGAGTGAATTAAGAACAGTGAAATAAGAGCAATTTTCTTGCCTCCTAATGTTACATCGATATTGCAACCAATGGACTAGCACGTTCTGCAAAATGTAAATCTTGTGTATAAACAAAAACTTCTGAGGTAGGTGATTGAGAACGATAGTTCACTTACTATTCGTTAAAAAAAACTGAAGTATGAGGATATTAAGGACGTGGTTTACTGAGCAGTAGAGGCATAGGAGGGTATCAGTAAGCAGTTGATGAGGAAAAAATGGAAGAAATTGTGCCCGAGTCTCGCATTCATCGAGAGTCCAGCAGAAGCGTCTGCATCTGTCAGTCTCCTTGAACTCGTTTAACAAATATCTGAGTGTGATGAATCCAGTGAAAATGATGTTAGCAAGTGGATGGAAGCTGACTGTCATCAATTCTAAACAGACTTAGAAATTGTGGCTATGGTGGAGAAAGAAACTGGAGTTGATGAGGAACAGAATGACGATGAAGAAGACAACAACGAACAACCAGCATCACATTCAGATGCCGTGGCCACGTTAGAACTTGCCATATGCTACATCAAGCAACACTCCGCTGCTATGTCCACTGATGTGATGTTTATGAGACGTTGGTTTAACACTGCATCTTTGAGTAGGATCCAATCACTGTGGCAAAAGAAACTAACAGACTTTATAAATATAAACGACCAGTGATTGATGGTTTATGATGTGTAATTATGTTTATATTAAGTTATTCTAGTAAAGTATGACTAATAAAATGCAAGTAAATCTTCATTCTATAATATGTTCTTTCATTTCAATAAGGAGAAAAATTTGAGAAATTTGGAGGACTGAGAAATTTAAGTACCTGGGTGAGATCTGTACTCCCAATGGCAATGAGAAAGAATCGATCATGGAATAACAGATACATCCAAATAAGGTCCTTTCCAGGACAATATTGGATCATTCTTATCCATCTATATTCAGTGATACTGAATTATATTGTATTTTTTGGATTAATAAATATGGTACTTCGGCCACTTCCTGAGAATGCCAGATTCGCAACCTTTGAAACAGCTAGTGCAGTACAATCTTGCTTCAAAAAATACTACAACTGGGTGCAGATGGATAAAAGATATTAGGAAGGATTTGAAAGAAATTGGCCTTACACCAGATGACACTATCGATAAGAAAAAGTAAACACAACACTTAAAAATATGACTTTCAACTTTACACTCACTTAGAAGGAAATCCCAACTAGAATACTGTATTCTCTACACAAGAAAGGGCAAGAATATCAACACGTATGAAGAAGTACTGGGAGGACAGCAAGGCTTGGATAATTCCTACCAAGAAATCGACAAACCAAAGGGTTGATTAAAGTGATCCAGTGTGGTCTCAAGAAACCATAAATTATAATAAGACATAACATCTGATAAATAAAACTTAATACCTTTGAGGAACTGCCGCACATTTGTGACATAGTAATCGATAGTGGTACACAATCATAGGAGTTGACCTCATAGAGGCTAAAATAAAGCTGAAGACCTTTGGAAGTTCTGTTGTAGGCATATTGGCCTGCGACTAATAGATGAACATGTTGTGGAAAGTTCAGCGCTTGCTGTCTTCAAGGCAGTCATATGTTCATTTTTTTAAAGTCTCATTTTAGATGGACCAGAAACATAAGGAATGACCGTCATCTGTTGTTTATTGGTGCACAGCTGACCAATGAATGCATTTTCATGATCCTGCAGTAAGAATAAGGATCCTTTCCATGTTAGGTGTGCCAGGCTGAGTGGCTCAGATAGTTGAGGGGCTGGACTTCTGACCCCAACTAAGCAGGTTTGATCCTGGCTCAGGCTGGTGATATTTGAAGGTGCTCAAATACATCAGCCTCGTGTCGATAGATTTACTGGCACATAAAAGAACTCCCATGGGACTAAATTCTGGCATCTTGGCATCTCTGAAAACCGTAAAAGTTGTTAGTGAGACATAAAGCAAATAATATTATTATCGTTAAGTGTATTGAAGAAATGTAAATCTTAATTTAATTTTTCTTGTATAATTTTGTAGAGGTTGTGGCGAGGAGAAAGATCACGTGCATTTACAGTTGCACCATCTACCTAAAGAAGTAATTGAAAAGAAACTACCAGGAATTGCAGAAACAGCAGCAATCTTTGGAGGTGTTGATGTCTCTAAGGAACCCATTGCTATTATACCAACAGTCCATTATAACATGGGAGGAGTTCCAACTAACTACAAAGGACAGGTAAGTTAATTAACTGAACTATCTACAACAAAGAAAATAGAAAAAATGTATATTTTAATGACTATTTAGCTCATGGCTGCAATAACCAATCCAGTACAAGAATATCAGGAACTTCAACTGATCAACAGCTGTCTATCGGAACAGTATTATCATCCCAATATTCTTTCATATAATCGCACCTACCTTCATCAGAAACATCTTTATAGCTTCTTTGTTCTAATATTGAGCTTCAGTTGTCTTCAGGAATACATTTATGTAACTTTATTGTGTTGATAAAGCTGACAGATGATATGTTTGGTCACTGAGGCCCAAAGAGTTTAAATACAAACATAAAACAGTATATTTCTTTGCTGAAAGTTTGCCTCTGTGTATAGGTTACGAATACCTATGTACTTAATTTTTTATTTATATTTATATTTATATACTTTCATTACCTTGACTTAATTTTGTAGTTACTAAATAGTTAAAATAAAAACACCCAAGCTCCATATTTTCTTTAGATTGCTTCTACTAATGTGTGCCAGGCTCCTCACTTTCATCTATCCATCTGACCTCCCTTGGACGACTCTTGTTCTTTTCTGACCCCGACGGTAGTAGATTTGTGAATCCTAGGGAGTCTCTCACCATTTCCAGACCCTTCATGGCTCTTGTCTTTCTTTGGCCGATGCCTTCATTTTTCAAAGTATCGGGCTCCTACCATTTGTTTTCTTTGATTAATGTTAATAGAGGATGGTTGCCCAGTTGTACTTCCTCTAAAACAATAACCACTACCACCACCACTTCCCCACCACTTCATTTGTACAATGGCTGTGTAACATAGAAGAATGATCCATTTTTTGCGAGAAAAGGGCACTGTACTTGCCCTTCTATGCTGTTTGCTGTTCCCATAGTATAGACAGTGCAGAAGGACCATGTATCGGACTGTTATTTCTGTTTAACCAATATTTCTGGTTTCTTATAAAAAAAATATATCTTTAACCAAAATTTCTAGTTTCTCATCAAAAAATAAACATTCCATAGTTCATCCATATTTGCCCTCAGTGCAAAGGCCTGTTAAGCATAGTGATTCATTTTCTGTTCCAACACCACCTGAAAAATTGACTGCACAAGGGGAAACATCAAGCTCTTCCCCTGGGGCTGGTACCACTACTTCTCATGCTCCTAACAGTGATTCTGATTGTGTGGAATCCAGAAATCTGCATCTAATTTCACACTCAATACTAAACAATCTTATAAGAGATTTAAATCACACACAAGTCCAGTCTGAATAGTTAACATCTTGACTGAAGGGATTACCCTCAAACATCAAAGTTGTGGTAACTTAGTTAAGGGTATATGAGGTAATGGGCTATAGTATATCCCTTAAAATCTATTTCTTGCATGCTGTTTTGACTTCTTTTCACCAAACCTGGGAGTGGTCAGCAATAATCTTGGAGAAAGATTCCACCAGTAAATATCTGAAAAGTAAAGATGATATGCAGGAAAATGGTCCCCTAATATGCTTACTGACTACTTTTGGTTTCTTCTCCCAGAAGTGTTGTAGAAAAACATTTTAAAATTATAAGTTTTAATTTGTTTTTAAGTTATGTGAATGTATTAACAATTTATCTTAGTTTTTTTCATGTCTTTGACATTGTGTTATGTGAATGTATTAACAATTTATCTTAGTTTTTTTCATGTCTTTGACATTGTGTCAGTGATCAGCACGTCCATTTCACTAACATGGGTACTTTTAAACTGGAACTAGGAGAATACCAAAGAGGATTTAGGCCCTGGAGAAGCTGCCTGGAACAGATAATCACCTTAAAATTAGTTATGGATGTCTCCAAAAGAAGGCAAAAGAAATAACTAGACTTCAAAAAAAGCTTATGATTGTATCCACATATCTTCAAAAATGAAGGTTCAGTGATGAGGAATTTTGGACTTCATCTAGAGGATTCAATCCTGGGATCTGGGTTTTCGGGATCACGGGATCCTGACCACTTTTTAATCCCGTAGTTTTTGGGATTAAATTTTTGGGATCCCGGCATTTTTGGAATTTACATCATTTTTAAAAATTTGCAAAATAGACTGTGTGAAGCGAAACTCTCAGTGCGTTATTTATGCGTCTTTTTGGTGTGTATATGCCTGTTCTAATTTAGCTCATGACTGTATTGTTCATCCCCTACGTGCGTGAAAGTCTGACCACAATGCGTGCATTAGTACATTTCCTCTCCCGTGTGAGATGAGTGAATGCCTTCTTGAAATTTAGCGTCAAAAAGGCGCTTATAGATTTGAATAATCCAGTGCAGTTGGAAGAGTCCAATTTCGAGCTCATCAATGAAATCATTGAAATTTTTGCTCCAGTCAAATTAAATGTAGAAGCACTCTGTCGCACTGATGCGAATTTATGCACAGCTGATGCTGCTCTTAAGTTTCTTCTTAAGCAGTTAAATGACAATAGCTCCGAGTTCATTTCTAAATTCAAGATACATTTACAAAAGTGCATGAAAGATTGCCGAAGAAATGAGTTGAGTGGCGTGTTATGCTGCCTACAAAATCCTCACTGTGACAATGTGGCGTTGGTGTTCAATGATGAAATAAAGCATACATTTTCAAGTACGAGCAAAGTCCTGATAAAAAACCAGATTGTTTCCTTAATTGAGAGATTAAATGGTAAAAAAATGGTGAAGAGGAAGAACAAAATATGCAAGTTGAGCCTACAAATACAGAAAAAAGTGATTTGATGCTCAAAGAAAAGCTTCAGCTGGAAATAGAAAACAGCAGAAAAGTTATGTCTCTTGAAGCATTAAATGAAAATGAATTTTCCAGAATTGTTGAGAAGGAAGTGAACCTATGCGAGTCTTCAAATTCTACTCGGAGCTATAACCTAGAGTAGGCTTATAAGTATTTACTAACAATTCCTCAAACTTCCATCGAACCTGAACGTGCTTTCTCAGCAGCTGCATACATGTACAATAAATTGAGACGCAGACTTGGTGATGATACACTGGACGCGTTGTTATTTCTCAGATCATATTTTCGCAAATCAAATTAGAGTTTTCCTATTAAATTAGTTTTCTTTATATTTACAAGAAATGTGAAATGTGACTGATTAATGTTATTTTTAAATACTTTTTGCTAAGAAATGTTCTACCTACTTATTATGTTGTTACATGAAAGTCATCTATTTAGTCTATGTTCAGAGAGATTGTTGTTAATTTTCAAAGTTTATTTGCATAGTTTTTACATAAGGGTTTTTAAAAATTTATGTAAGTTTAAAGAGATCTCACTGATTCTTGGAAGAGAACAATTTTAACATAGAGACTGAGTGATTTTAAATCTGGTTAGTCTGACTCTAAGTCTGATTAGTTAGAGTGATTAGATTAGCTAGGTGTATACCGTAAAATATGTTGATTTTGTCCAAATTTTGTTTTGCTGATTAAACAGCTGATTTCTGTAAGAATATCTTATTTTTATTTGTAATTTTCAATCCTGGGATAATCCTGGGATCCCAGGACTGACCAAGTGTAATCTCGAAATCCTGGGATTAGAAATAAAGGCCAGGATCTAATTCCCTAACTTCATCTCAATAAAAATTATAAAATTAATGCTAACAAACACCAAATCCAAAGTAAAATTTAGAGAAGAAATATTTCAGCCATTTACGATTTAAACAGGGTAATAATAATTTTGTGTGGTATTTCTAGCCTGTTGCAGCCCTTGTAAGACAGGCCCTCTGACAAGGGTGGGCGGCATCTGCCATATGTAGCAAATTGCGCGTTATTGTAGTGGAGGATAGTGTATTGTGTGTGGTGTGAGAGTTGCAAGGATGTTGGGGACACTATGAACACCTGGTCCCTGAGGCAAGCAAATTAACCATTTAAGGCTAAAATCACCAACCCGGCCAGGAATCAAACCCAGAGTCCTCTGAACCGAAGAACACTACACTGACCATTCAGCCATGGAGCTGGACATTAAAACAGGGAGATGGTTTATCACTATTACTTTTCAACTGTGCTCTAGGATATGTGATGAGGGAATGGTACAAGGAAAATCATAAGAACATAAAAACTGGAACCAAGAAAGCTCAAATAAACTTAAATTTCTAGGGATTCACAGATGACTTAACATTACTTGCTAATAATATTCAAAGAACCAGAAAACGAATAACAAGTTTACAAAATATAGCACGAAAAATAGGACTCCAGATATCATTCAAAAAGACTGAGATAATGCTAGCAGATCCACATAACACATCACATAGCAGATCACATAACAGTAAATAAAAGGAAAGTAAAAATAGTGAAACAATTTAAATACCTAGGAGAAATTATAACATAGAACTTCGAGAAATCTGCATGGCAAGAAAGAACTAATAAAATGATAAAAGTTCAAAAATTACCACGGTCTACATACAGTAAGAAATGTCTCTCCATCAAAACATAAGACGATGGTTCCACCAGAAGTGACGTACGGAAGCAAAACTCTTTTTAAAGTAACTCAGAGAAACAGAACTGACCAAATCCTAAAAGTAGGGAGAAGAATAGCTAGAACATGCATCATCAATCATATTTTAAAGGCTAAGCCTTGTTACAACAGCCATAGATAAGGGTACTAGGAAAGTTTTGCAATACGCAAAAATGGTTGGCTAGACACCCCTGTTATGGTGAGGGATGAAAAGAGGGGTGAAAACCAGTCTAGAAGACAGCAAGACGTGATCTTCACACCAGTTGTTACCAAGCAGTGGGATTGAAAGCAAGTTAAGATGTAAGTGTGGTCTAAAAGTGAATATCACGCAATTATCCGCTACAATTTTGCTCGTGGATTAACTGTTGACTAGTGCCTGGAGGAAATGACTCCTGTGCTGGGGGAAGACTGTCCACATCGGACAACAATTTTCCGCTAGTACAAAGAGTTCCAGAGGGGAAATTTTGGGGTTGAAGATGATCCTCGTTCTGGGCGACCGTCTGAATCAGTGATTGAGAAAAACATTGGAGCTGTGAGGAAAATGTTGCAGCAAGAGGGGCAGTTGACATATCGGCAGGTAGAAGAGACCCTCCACATCCCTGCACCAGCTATTCATTCAATTCTACATGATCATCTCCATGTTAGAAAGGTTTGTTCCCTTTGGGTGCCCCATTCACTTTCAGAGGAACAAAGGGCACATCGAGTGAAATGGTGCTGAAAAATGCTAAAACAGTTTGAAAATGAGACTTTGTGTAATGTTAATAAGCATCATTACAGGTGACAAAACTTGGCTTTATTATTACGATGTCCCAACACAATCCCAGAACAAGGTGTGGCTGTTTGAAGACGAGGGTACTCCTCTGACTGTGCAAAACTTATGGAACTTTTGTGCACCATATGAAATTGATATCTCTGCAAGGCTGGACTATATTTGGAGTGCAGACTCCCCTGTAGTGTAAATGATAGGAGCAAATCTTGCTCTTGTAAATTTTGTACCTGCCAAGAGCAATTCAGATATCCTCCATTACAGTATTTACATAGAGTTGCCCAGATGTGGGCTTATCTATTGCTCAACAGTGATATAATTTACTGTTCCCAAAGTAAATTAACACCAGAAACACTTACTGAATAAACAAAGGCATGGTTGCCCATACTAAATGGCATGAATGACAAAAGAGAAAGGTTGGTTGTAAATTAATATGTGTAATTCTCTCAAGTTTTGTACCTGATATTCGGACTTCTAAGTCCACTATATTGTTAGAGCTGATGAGCTCATTATATGGTTGTTATTCATTCAGATTTTCTATTTCTTCTATTTTAAACTCAGAAAAAAAAAAGAATAAGGAAAAAAAAATAACATTTCAAGTTTGCTGTGTTAAGTTCTGCTCTAGTTAATTCCTTGTTAACCCATTCACCCCAGGCGCTTCTTATCCCCCCATGATCCACGGAATCCCCGGAACAATTATTATTATTGTTATTATTATTAAACCAGTAGAACGGTCACTCCCTAGTTGTAAAGCAATCATTTTTAACGCCTGAGAGTGGTGAAAGCTGAACTCAGATGTCTCCACTTAATTTACTGGTTCATTACTAGATGTCACTACTGTTGTATTTACTCAGTTGAGAATTGTTTCTGTATTAGGTGGCCCATACTGGCGAGTGTCTTTTGTTTCTAAGTTGCCACTACTGTCTTGTTATGTCATTATCAAGCAATCAGCTTATTGCCTGTTTAAATCATTTTCTACCAATCAGCACCCAGCCCATCCGTATATAAACTGCAAGTTTGAATCTAATGTATCTGTAATGATCTGATCTTGGAGAGTGCAACATAAAGTGAGGTCGCCTCCTAGGAGATGACTGACGAGGCCAGGGTAGCGGCAGGGGTAAGGTAGGCAGAATATTTCCTAATATGTAAAATCTATGTGTGGTAAAAAGAAGATACCAGCATTCCCCTCTAGCATTTTAACTGTTAGGACATGCTGCGTTTACCTTAATTTTAATGTAGGTTTTTCTCATTTTCAGTTAGGTCTTATCATGTAGGTTTTCGAGGACTATGTAAATTTGTGGGCATACAAGTGTGTACCCTCATTTCCCTTGTTCACTTTTCTTTCCAGTGATTATTTTTAACTCAAAGTTTTCTGTTGTGCATTTCAGCCCTTCCATTCTTTCTGGTCTTAGTCACCATGCAGTCACTGACCCTTCTGCCCTATTATGTTTTATGACAAGTTATGTCACAGGATTGCTTGAAATGTTCAGCATCCCTTTCATTTTGTTCTTGGCTTTTCAATTGACCTTTGTTTCTCCAGTTCTTGGCCGTAGAGTATAAGCTTCGGCTCCTATGTTTTTGGATCTTTCAATCTATTATTTCTGTATGGCTACCCTATGGAATAAGTGTAGCGAGTGTAAAAGCTGAATAGCTTTTAAGTACAGCAAAAGGTGTTCTGCTGTGAACACTTAAAAGTAATTAGAGGTACCTAAAATGAACTCTTGGACCTTTGGACCATTGAAATTGTAGTTCGGTGTTTGGCACCATTCTGAAATGTCACTACCTTATACTGAGGCTTTGTTTCTCCTTTCCAAATATTGGATTTGGAAGTTCTTGCTTCTTAATTTGTAACTAGTCTAGCATCAATTTCCCTTCTAATTTGTAATCTTGTTTATAAAAGTCTTGTTTGGAAAATGGGAGCTTTTTTCCCTAGTTGTGTTCTAAGCTAAGCTTGACAAAGCTTGACTATTATTGATTGTTATCTCTTTTAAAGATGCATTTCTTGCCAAAAACCCATTATTTTAGTTGTTGTTTTAAAGAAAAGGAAAGATTTTCAGTAAATACACCTTTCAGAATTTAATGTTTTGTATATGCTTTGTATAGCTATTTGACCCTCATGTTCCTTTATCCTCTGATCACTAAAACATTGTAACAATAATAAGAAGAATATTGTTAGTTTTACATCTCACTATATACTTTTATGGTTTTTAGAGATGCAGAAGTGCCAGAATCTTATCCTATTGGAGTTCTCTTATGCGCTGATAAATCTGTCAACATGAAGCTTGTAACTACTTTTTGATGAATATCAATAAATAATAAATAAAATCATGAATAAAAATATATAAATAAAATTACTCAAAAACTTAATAAAATTAATAAGCATAATTAACCAAAATGTCCGTAGTATGGGTGCCAGAGTTCACCAGAATGGATCCCTCGAATTTAGATAAGAGCATGATAAACTTTATGTCCCAGGGCGTGTACATAATGCTGCGTACTGGTACATCTGCTGCAGGCCTTACCTAACCTCCTGAAAACGACTAATTAGGTAGGAACTGCACCTAGGTTCATCAATAACACTGATTCTAAAATAGTTAACTATATTCTTAACAAATTCCGTGCATGAGCACCTCATCAAGATACAACATTATACATATAATACACACATAAAATATTGCTGGAAGACTCCATATTTACAACAACAACAACAATAATAATGAAAATTGTGGGAAAACGAAAGTGAGAACTAAGCTACCATTTGTAGATAGTCCGATGAACAATGTATATGTATGAAGATAAATACCCTTCACTGTCTCTATATCAATTCGCCTTACCGATTCTCATAATCGGCAGTTATCACATCACACAGTTCCTTGTACTACTGTGTTCACATATTTTAACACTTGTTGTAAAGATATATACACACGTCTGTCGATCCTCAACATATAAATTTATGGAAAGTCTGAGATAGCTTTCACCAACATATAATGCTAGGCCGCCACAAGTGCTACAATACTTAATGCGCAAGCACTCTCCACAATCAGCCACTTTCCACGAACATAACAAGACTACGCTCCATGAACGTTTGAAGTCCAGTCCATTGCAGCCGTGTCACTCCAGTACCATGTATCAGCACCACTTCCTTCCTGTACAGTGCGTCAGTTGTAGTTGTAGTTGTAGTTATCTTCCTTCTCGTTCCTTTACAATCACCCTTACAATGTTCCAGGTTGCCGCCATATGATCAACCTTTATAGACATCAACATCCCCCTCCTCTCAGATGATACGTCTGGATTGGTGCTTGCCAGCCAATCATGGGTGGTCCTCTTCTCAAGCCCAAGCCCTGAACTACTTCTTCCTCCCAAGACAATAACAAACTCTGGGGTATATTCCATGAGTCACCAAATTTTCCTAATACAACAACAAGCTCATCTCATCAGGCTGGGATATAAACATGACTCATGAATTTCCCGACACAAGTACATCACAACAAACACTGGGGTAGCCATATGACTCATTCAAATTACCAGAGTTATTAAAGCAATGTTTTCCCACTCGTGCAAAACAAATTACTCATACCTACATATGTGGATATCTTCCAGCTTACCAGTATAAATGGCAAAATATATAAATGAAATACGCTCAGCTAGGCAAGGAAAGGAAATACAGGAAAACAGTTGGAAAATTCCCAGCACATAAATGGACGAACCAAAATGGACGGAGATTAGTCGAATTCTGCAGGGCATTCAACCTTAAAGTCATGTCGACTCACTTCAGGAAGAAACCTTCTAAACAAATGACATGGAGATCACCCAACTCCCTCTTGGGCGAGTTTCAAATTGACCACGTGGCAATTTCGTACCCAAACCACAGAGAAATTATGAATGTCCAAGTAAGGAAGGGTGCAAACATAGACTCAGACCACTATCTGACAAGAGTCAAACTACAGTTGATACCCCAAAGGTTCAGAAGAAGGAAGCAAATAATTCCAAAATTTGATACCAGTCGGATCCAGCCATCTCTCACCGAAGAATTAGAGAAAAAGCAGTCCAACAATTGGCAGCAACTCAAGACCAAACTAATTGAAACAGCACAAACACAGATTCCTCTGCAGAAAAGAAAAAAACACCCTTGGTGGAACGCAGACTGTGAACAAGCCATCCAATCCCGGCAGAATGCATACAATAAGTGGAACAGCAAAAAGACCGATAAGAATCATAAAATGTTTTTGGCAGTCAGGAAAGAGGCAGCGAAATTAATCCGACAGACCAAAAGGAAATTCGAGAAAGATCAACTACTGGAAATTGAAAAGGACTTCGAAAAAAACCACACACGAAATTTCTACAAGAACTTCAAAACAAAGCTAACAGGGTATCAGCCACAAAACCTTTGCTTTAAGAAAGTAAATGGGCAATTTGCACTGAACAATCAAGAAAACTGCACCGAACTTGCAAGGTATTTTGAAGAACTGCTTAACTGCCCAGAGCCAACACAAAGATTTCCACCGCAGGAACCTGACTTCACAAACCCAAATTCAGTGCCACCGGATGAAGAAGAAATTACCAGACAGATAAAACGACTTAAAATGAATAAAGCTGCAGGTGAGGATGGGATCATAGCAGAAATTCTCAAATCAGCAGGCCCAAATACTATAAAAGAATTCACCGGTATCATCCAAGAGATTTGGGAAACAGAACAAATTCCAGAAGATTGGAAAAGTGCACTAATTCATCCTTTACATAAGAAAGGAGACAGAACAGACGTAAATAACTACAGAGGAATCTCATTGGTATCTGTTGCCTACAAAATTTTATCTCAGTGCCTTCTCGATAGAGCCCAACAGCAACTAGAACCAAAAATTGGAGAATATCAAGCAGGTTTAAGACCAGGCCGTTCATGTCCAGAGCAAATTTTGAACCTAAAGTTAATCCTAAGGCATCAGAGAATTTGTAGCAAAAATGTAGTTTGTACTTTTGTTGATTTCAAAAAGGCCTATGATTCAGTTGATCGTCAATCACTGTTTCAGATATTAAAAGAACAGGGTCTAGACCGGAAAACACTCGCAATTGTAAAAGAGACATTGACAGACACAAAATCTAAGGTTAAATTCATGGGAGAAATCTCAGACCCTTTTCCGATCAAAACAGGAGTAAGACAGGGAGATGGGCTCTCTCCACTACTCTTCAACTGCGTCCTTGAAAAGGTAATACAGGAATGGCGCAAACAGAAGTCTGCCCTCAAGATTGACCAACCAATCACTCTTGGTAGGGGCAAATTAGCAGTAGACTGCCTGGCATTTGCGGACGATCTGGCAATCTTAACTCGTGACGTTTCAACAGCCATAAACCAGATCGAACTCCTGAAAGAAACAGCAGAAAAAGTCGGCCTCCAAATATCGTTTGAAAAAACTGAATACATGACCTGCAGCAAAGAAGCCCCTAAATTCATGGAGACAAAATATGGCAAAATAAAACGGGTCCGGCAATTCAAATATCTCGGTGAAATAATTCAGGAGAATGGAATGGAAACAAAAGCCAATGAAGTTAGATGCCAAAAAATGGAAACTGCGTATAGACTCACCCAAAATATCTATAACAAAAAGTGTCTCTCCAAGCATGCTAAACTAAGACACTATAATACAGTTATTAAACCAGAATGCCTCTATGGATCAGAGACACTAATTTTGAACAGGAAAACTGATCTAGAAAATATTCAGAAAAAGGAACGCAAGATCATTAGAAAAATTTTAGGCCCAAAACTCGTAGATGAACAGTACCGCCTTAGAGGGAAACAGGAAATCAAACAATTTTCTAACATTCACAGCGACATCAGAAAGCGCAGATTAAGATTCTTTGGACATATAAAAAGGATGAACCCAGATAGACTTACCAAGCAAATAGTTGAATTTTATGAAAACCGAAGTAAAGCTAAAACGGACACAATAAAATGGATTGGCGAAATTAAAACAGATCTCAAACTGGCAGGAATTACACCTGAAGACATCCAAAGCCGGGTTATCTTCAGAACCAAAGTTCATAAGTGGCAAGTTGACCAAGAGGAAAAACCAAAGAAGAAGACCGGAACAACATGGTCTCAAGAGAGAAAAGAAGCACACAGCAAACGAATGAAGGAAGTGTGGGCACAAAGAAAGGCAAATGCCTGTCTCTAAGTACTTTGCATAGTCCTAATGGGCTCATTCGCAATATATATATATATAATAATAATAATAATAATAATAATAATAATAATAATAATAATAATAATAATAATAATAATAATCGAATACTGACAATAATATCTCTAACTTCTACATATAACTCTGGGGTGTGATATATGTACTATCACAAGCTGGTGTAATTAGGCATTTTCAAAAACCACCAGATCGAACCTACCAATACCCATGTGGGTGGGTGCTGTAGAATAAATCCATGCTATTGAGATTGTGGATTGACAACCACGGGTCACCTAATTGAGTGTGGTATTGATTCCACTTACTTATACCAGGATACTCACTTTCAGTTTTGCTATCTGACCTCCCTTGGTCAAATGCTGGTTCTCTCCTGACCCTGATGGGTTAATTTTGTAAGGTCTAGAATTTCTTTCATTTTCACTCCCTTCATGGCCCTTGCCTTTCTCTCACTGATACTTTCATTCTTTGAAGAATCAGACCTCTTCCATTTTTATTTCTGATTATTGTTAACAGAGGATGGTTGTCCATTTGTACTTTCTCTTAAAACAGTAACCATCACCAGGCATTGGCCGTGCGGTTAGGAGTGTGCAGCTGTGAGCTCGCATCTGGAAGATAGTGGGTTCCAACCCCACTGTCGGCAGCCCTGAAAATAGTTTTCCGTGGTTTCCCGTTTTTACACCAGGCAAATGCTGGGGCTATACCTTAATTAATGCCACAGCCGCTTCCTTCCCATTCCTAGGCCTTTCTGTCCCATCATCGCTATAAGACCTATCTGCGTCGGTGCGACGTAAAACAACTAGCAAAAAAAATAAAAAAATAAAAATAAAATAAAACCAGTAACCATCATCACCAAACCTACTAACTTGGACTCAGAAACCTTGCACTTTTACTGTCTGAGCCACTCAGCTTGGCAGATTTACTGTAATGTTATGTACATAGTTTATGTGAAAAATAGGGAAAAAATAAAAAACAACCCACACTCACACATACCTAAGGGAGGATTAAGAACAACAGGTTAGTGTTGGAAGAAGGATAGGAAAAAGAGAAGATAAGGGCAAACATAAAAGACAAAAAAGCACAAACTCCACATTTTCATGTACTGCGTACCCATAGATTGCAGTTCTTTCTGCTTTTCTCAGTCCTTGATAAGCTCTTTCTTCTTCTCAGCTTCAGCAAGTAACAGTCGTCCATGTGAAGACAGCGGTATATAAAAATACGGCGACTGTCCTTGTCATATTGTGTTTTCATATTTGTCTTTATTCCTCCTCCTTTCAATACAGACCTGTCATTGTGTTAGTACTATTATGTATTCCTATCTCTCTATATAAGATACTACCTGTTATCCATGACTTCGCTCATAAGGATTTCATAAGTGGATAGAAATTAATTGTTCCTCTGTACTCTACTAAGACATTATCTGAGGCACATTTCTGTTTCATTATAAAGACTGAGCTGTTTACTGCCCTACCCCAACAAGTTTTTCAACGCTCCGGAAAGTATATTCATGTGAACTTATGACATGCAGCTTGATACTGCAATTTTAGCCAAGGACATTCTAATATTTTGTATGTTTAGACTGACACCTATAATGATATCCTCTTTTTATGGCTTGTAAGAGCAATCAGGATCCTGATTTTTCACCATACAGGTTTGAATTTGAGGCTGATGATGCCCTTAATATGGGCGAAACATGTCCCTTAACATTTTATAATAATATTTAATTTCTAAAAAGATCTCTTTGTATTGAATAGGTGGATATATAAATAAACACTTGTAACATACTTTGTATAAAAACTCGCCGAAAAATTGCATTTCTTTTCTCCCAGAACCTTAAACCACGTTTGTGGCATTGCCTTTTGGGGCTAAGATGATGAAACTACTGGCAGAGCTAAATCTGGAACATGCGACATGGAACTCTACATGTGAGAAACAGTCCTCTTTTAAGTAAAAAAAGAAAGGGTTTCTTTATTTTTAAAGGAGATTCCAAATACCAATTTTCACATCTGTAACATCTTAGTTTTGAGATATAAGTATCCTCATAAAGAGAATTCAACCCCTTCTTCACTTATTTTCGATCTCTAGCTTAAGTTGGTTTTCTGAAAATCCCTGAAGTATAAAAACTCGCCAAAAAATTACATTTCATTTACCCCAGAACCTCTTTGTAAACTTTGTTTGTGGCATTGCCTTTTGGGGCTAAGATGACAAAACTACTGGCAGAGCTAAATCTGGAACATGCGACATGAAACTCTACATGTGAGAAACAGTCTTTTAAGTCAAAAAAAAAAAAAAAAAAGTTTCTTTATTTTTAAAGGAAATTACAAATACCAATTTTCACATTAACATGTTAAGTTTATGAGATATACTGTAGATATACTCATTTTAAAAACAACCTCACTCCTTAGCTGAGTGGTCAGCATTAAGGCCTTCAGTTCACAGGGTTCCGGGTTCGATTCTCTGCCGAGTTGGGGAATCGCGTTTGATTAATTCTTCTGGCTTGGGGTCAGGTTGTTTGTGTTTGTTCCAACACTCTCCTCTTCAAATACTCACTCAGCATACTACTTTACCAACCACAACAGGAACATGCAATAGTAATTACATCCCTACACTTAGGGTTGGCATCAGGAAGGGCATCCAGCCATAAAACAGGGTCAAATCCACGTTTGCGACACAGTTCTCACCTGCAACCCCGCAGGTGTGGGAAAAGCAGTACAAGAAGAAGATACTCATTTTAAAAATTCACCCGCTCTTTTATTATTTCACCCCCTTAAGAGGATTTTCCAAAAAAGTGTGTTCATTTATTCTTAAAGGAGATTCCAAGTACCAATTTTAACGTCTGTAACATCTTCAGTTTCTGAGATATATGTATCCTGATATAAATACTTCAAATCCTTCCTCACTTCTTTTTATCTCCCCCCATCTTCCCTTAAGTGGATTTTCTAAAAATAAAAATTTATGTTCTTTTATTTCTAAAAGAGATTCTAAATGCCAGTTTTCATGTCTGAAACATGTTAGGTTTTGGTGATATGTTGTAGATACCGTAATCTCGCTGCTGTAGAATCTTGGAACTGACGTTGCCATGGTTATGGCAGTTCATTTCTTTATCCAATTCCTAGAGCAGGGATAGTGTGGTGCCAATATCTCCATAATGCTTGGTTTTAGGGTCTTAAATCCTGGTTTTTGGGCCCGTAGATCTTACCGAGTTTTGTTCTTTGCGTCAAGGGGCTTAAATTGAGCCTTGTACGATAAATTTGATATTTTGCCTATATTAGCCTATTATTTTTTATATCATCCCCCTGTGCCCCCCCTTGATTTGTTTTGAAAATAAAATACAGCCCATGTCCCTCAGGGATAATGAATATTTACATTAGTAAAATAATTTTTAGACTTGGTCCAGTAGTTCCTGAGATTAGTCATTACATACAAACAAAGTTTATCTCTTTATATGTTAGTATAGATATAGATGACTTGTCACTTGTTTTTTCCATTGCAGTGCTTATGCTAATTACTGGTTAAGTTCTATTGCCCAGGAGACAGAGAGTTACTTGTATTCTCTCCATCTTGGTAATTTTTGCAGTACTTGAACATTATCTTTAATCAATGCCTTTTATTACCACAGGTATTGAATCAGAAGAATTGTAAAGACTGGATTGTTCCTGGTTTGTATGCATGCGGAGAAGTGGCTAGTGCTTCAGTCCATGGTGCCAATCGTTTGGGTGCTAACTCTTTGCTTGAGATTGTGGTGTTTGGACGTGCGTGTGCCCATACTATAGCCCAGACCAATCGCCCAGGAGACAGAATAGCCAATATACAGCCTGTAAGTAGTCCTTATAATCTGTAGGACAATTTAGGAATTACCTCTAAAACAGATCTAGTCAATAGTATCCATCATTTAACACATTCCTTGTGATTCAGGGCACTATGTATCTCAAAACTAGTTATTCTTATCCATTGGTGTTGATTTTGCAAACTTCCCAAAATTGCAAAATAATAATTATGTTTTAAGTACACATATCTCAGAACTAGGTGCATGAATCCTGCATTGTTCCTGCCTTGAGATGGCAGATTGTTGTTGAATACTTCTGTGAGAGCCGGGCTGAGGGACTCAGCTGGCTGTGGCGTTGGCCTTCTGACCCCAACTTGGCAGGTTCGAAGGTGCTCAAATACATCAGCCTTGTATCGGTAGATGTACTGGCACGTAAAAGAATTCCTGTGAGACTAAATTCTGGTGCCTTGGCATCTCCAAAAGCCGTCAAGGTAGTTGGTGGGATGTAAAGCTAATAACATTATCATTATTTACTTCTGTAAGTGCAGCCCATCATTAGGTATCTCATGTATACCTTTTTAAATTGTTCTAAGGTAAGCAAAAATAAGTTTTCATATTTTTTAATTTACTGGAGTAGTAACTGATGTACATAAATACTGAATAGTTTACTGTCCTCACAAAATAATATTTACAAGTACAGTCACATCCACTTTCATACATGGAGCCATCGCATTCTAACACTTTGCAAAAGCAAAGTCACTGCCGTACAGGCCATGAAGGCCCTTGGAGGAGTGGAAGGTAAAGGCTTCCACCATTGTTAACCTCGACACGTGATGGGGTAGAGTGGTTAGCTCTACGCCCGGCCGCCTTTTCCCCCAGGAATTAACTTGGTACTCATTTTTGGTGTAGGCTGAGTGAACCTCAGGGCCATATGCACCTCCGGAAGTGGAAATCTCGTTTCTTAAATTTTACGACTTCCTGACGGGGATTCGAACCCATGTCCTTCCGGGTGAACCGAGCACGCCTTTACCGCCTCGGCCAGGCAGCCCCTTCTAACACTTTGGTGGTTGCAAAAAAGGAGGGGTTAGAATGACTCTGGAACTTGTATGAATCGCTCATTATTTGAAACAAAGTGAGGGCAGTGATAATAAATTCTATCCAGTAACTGATGATGACCCCACATACAGCCTCCAAGATAAAAGTTCCATAATCCATCAAATGATTAACGAGAAAGCAACATTTGTTTTAGGGGTCATTTCTGTGTTGAACATACTAGTGGCATCAGAACACTGTAACTGATATAAATATCTGGGAATACCCTCTCAGCAAAAGCACAGCCAACAATAAATGAATTTATGAAAAGGCAGACATTCATTCTTCAAAGGTGCACTTCTGTCTGTCAGAAATTGCCTGTGGACTTTGAAACAAAGTGTACTGCTTTCCAGCACACATAATATTTATATTCAGGGTTTTAAGTTACTGTTAGATTTCCCAAATATTTGCAGGGTTTTGATTTTTTATAAAAATTTAAAAATTACAATATCTTTGAATTTTAAGTTAAGAGATTAACTAATATTTATATGTTCATTATTATTTTATTCCACTTTTAAGAGTTCTTCACAAAATTTCTTTAGAAATACAGCTTTTTCCAAGAACTAAGTTGAAAGTAGATCTAATGCATCCTTATTCACTTCTAAAATATAACCATGAATTCTTCTGTTTTCATGATTTATGACAGGACACTGGGGAAGCTTCCATTGCTAATTTGGATTGGTTACGGACAACAATGGGCCATATAAGCCCTGCTAACCTTCGTAATGAAATGCAGAGAGTAATGCAGACACATGCTGGAGTATTTAGAAATGAAGAATTGCTTCAGGAGGGTTGTAGAAAGATGGAAATCTTGTACAGAAATTTGGATGAGATAAAGGTAAGAATCCTATACTCTCTTGTGTAAAAGATACCAAAAACAAAATTTCAGTAGGTGTTCTTTCTTCATTATCATCATGAGAGCCCAGATTTTCATGCAAATGCATGTCCCTAAATAAGCTGCTTACACTTCTGAAACTTGACAAATATTTGTTTTATGACTAATCATTTCCAAATAACTGTACTTTTTCCATGCATGTTTTGGCTATTTTGGTAAAAAATTCATGTGTAATGCATATTTTGAAAATTTTGGATTTAATAGCGAATAAGTGGACATTTATATTGGATTATGTGACTTTTCTTCTGACTTTGACGTATATATTTCGTTAACTTGCATGGTAGTGCCTTTTTTGAACATTGGTTTACAGAATTTGGGACCGTTCATGCACGTTATTTGTTTATCATTGAGAGAAAGTGTATTCCTGGCATACTACTTGACAACCAAAGTTAGGTACATAGAGGTCCTATAATCCAGTTAGCCAAGCACTTTCTTATCTGTTGCTTAAGTAAACATTGACATAAGCAGGAAGATCCCCTTGTCGATCGCTCTAGTCCTTAGAAATAAGGTGTCCCAGAAAAAATTGAACTCTTAATTCTGCATTACTAAATGAGGGTTATTTCTTTTTTCATCTACATTAGACAAAGAAATTGAAACTTGAATCACACTTCCGTGATGCCACGTTACTGAGATAGCAGCTTCCAAACCTTGGTTTTGCACTGAATCCTGTTTTGTTTTCCTGGAATTTCCTGCCCTGAACTCCCACTGGTCATATGTCTGAGGCCAAAATAATTGAGAAAAGAAGGGACTTGGAAAGCAGCACGCTAACACGCTTCAAAT
This sequence comes from Anabrus simplex, assembly GCF_040414725.1. Lineage (NCBI taxonomy): Eukaryota > Metazoa > Arthropoda > Insecta > Orthoptera > Tettigoniidae > Anabrus > Anabrus simplex. Next base: position 80,161,329 of record NC_090271.1, on the reverse strand, counting down.
TGTAATTTAGTACTGGACTGTGCTGTGAAGCTTTAAGGAAGATGACAGGAAGAAATGTTCCAATTACAGAGGAATGTACATTAACTTCCTAAGTGGGAAAGCTGTGTGGAAGGATTTTATAAAGTACAATAAGACCATTGATAGAATTAAAGTTATCAGAGGAACAATACACATTTCAGAAAGGCAGATCAACAGTTAATCTAATATCTGGACTGTGTCAGCTAATGGAGAAGTATTCTTATTATTATTATTATTTCCCTTTGTGCCGTTAGGCGTCGGGACATTTCAGCCATTTACTAAACTTTCTTCTATCGTGCGCCATTCTCTGAACCTCACCCAGGGTCTTCCCTCGCTTCCTGATCAGTCCCAAGATGTACTCCTCCCATTCAATCCGTGGCCTCCCTCGTGTTCTTCTTCCTGTTGGTCTGGCTCGCCACACCTGCTTCGCTTTCTTTTCATCTTCCATTCTTTCTGGGTGACCAATCCAGCCCAATCCTCTCCTCTCAATGACATCCATTATTGGCTCCTGCTGAAGCTCATCTCTTACTGTGGTGTTTCTAATATAGTCTCTTTGAGTTTTCCCGGCAACTTTCCGTAAATATCTCATCTCAGCGGCAACCAGACGGCTCTCCAGTTTTTTATGCACTGTCCAACTCTCTGCACCATACAGGAGGGTTGGCAGGTACACGGCATGATATACCCGCATTTTTGTGTTTCTAATAATTTCTTCCTTCCCTATGATTGTGTTGTTTATACCATAGTAAACTTGATTAGCTTTTCTAATTCTGTTGTTTATTTCTGCCTCTAATTTTCCGTCCTCTCTGAAAATGGTGCCCAGATACTCAATTTGTTCTACTTGTTCAATATCCTCATTGTTCCACTTGATTTGAAGCTGTACTTTTTCTCCTTTGGTGAACTGCATGACCTTGGTTTTGCTCACATTCACGTCCATCCCATGGTCCTGGAAGGCATAAGCCCATTCAGTAAGAGCTTGTTGGAGATCCTCCTCTTTCCCAGCCAAAATCAGAATGTCGTCTGCATAGACCAGGGATTGGACATATATTGGTCTCATGTTCCAGTTGCCAACCTTAATTCTTTTAGTTCTTCTTTTACACTGCTTAATGACTTGGTTCACGAAGATCACAAAGAGAAGAGGACTCAAGCTGTCACCCTGCTTTACTCCCTTCACCATTTTGAATTCCCTAGAGCATTCACCAGCTATTCTCACCACTCCTTGGACTCTATTGTACATGCTCCTAATACAGCATAAGAGAGTCTTTGTTACCTTTTCGTCTTCAAGTCTGCCCAAAGCTGTTCCCTGGGGACCGAGTCAAATGCGGCCTTTAGGTCGACAAATGCAGCTAGAACATCCTTCCCTCGACTAAGTCGTTTCTCTATAACAGTTCTTAGTGTATATATGTGGTCGTGTGTTTGTCGACTTGGCCTGAAAGCACACTGTTCCTCTTCCAATTTTTCCTCTACTTCTTGTCTCAACCTCCTCTCCAATATGCGAGAGTATATCTTTCCGGCCACACTGGAAAGACAAATTGCTTGATAGTTTGCCTCCCCTTCTTCTAGTTCTTCTTCTGCTCCATTACCGGTGTCATCTTGTAAATTCTGGTCTGCGCGGAACACATCCTCATAGTACGTGCTCCATGTATCAAGGATGTCCCGTGGCCTCATTTGGATCTTCTGGTTCCTATCTTTAATGTTCCTGATTCTCTTTCCAGTTTTGCCTTGGAGGGATCTTAGTATCTTCCAAAACTTCTTCTGATTATTTCTGTATTCTGATTCCATTTCCTCACCAAATTCCTGCCAGTTCCTTTCTTTTGCCTCTTGTACTTGCCGCTTTGCTTCATTACATGCTTCAACATAGTTCCTCCAGTCCTCTACCCTTCTTGTTCTCATTTACTCCTTCCAAGATACCTTTTTCCTCCTTACAACTTCCTTGACTTCGTCAGTCCACCACTTTGTTCGTTTTCTTCGTGTGTTTACTGTAGTTTTCCCACAGACCTCTTCTGCTACTTTAATAATATTCGTCTTAAATTCACTCCATCTCTCTTCTAAGTTCCAACCTCTCTCAGGTTCTTCTCTTTCTCTTTGCTGAAATATTTCCCCCAACTTCTGAGCATAATTCTGCCTTACCTCTTCCTCTCTAAATGCAGAAATTCTTATTTTCTCAAATCAAATATGAGAGGGTGTGGGTGTAGTCTTGAACCTTGTTTTCATAACCAGAAGCCGATGTTCTGTACTCATTTCTGCACTGCGGAAGACCCTTACATCTAGTGCTCCATAAGTCATGTTCTTAGTGTAACAAAAGTAGTCAATACAACTCTTTGCTCCTCGGCCTACTGCCTCAAAAGTTATTTTATGGATACTTTTATGGGGGAAGAAGGTGTTGCCAATCCTTAGCTCATTATCAATACAGAATTCCAGCATTCTTTCACCATTGGTATTGATGGTTCGTTCTGCTCCACGTTGACCCCTACATCCATGTCCTCGACGTAACCTATTTCCGATCCTAGCATTCCAGTCCCCATCACAATAACATGTCTACTTCTTTTCCTAGCTTTGTCTATAGCTTTTTGCATTTGAACATAGAATTGCTCCTTATCTACTTCTTGCATATCTTCAGTGCGGGCATAGATCTGCAATAGCGTAATACATTCTTCTAGTTCCAGATCCACTGTGATAAGTCTGGAGTTAATAGGTTCCCATCCTGTCACTTTGTTTTCCACTGCTTCGGACATAATGATGGCCACACCTTCTTTTGCCCATTCATTCCTGCTGACTCCTGAGTATCTCATTACATATCCCTTATCCAAATTTATTTGGCCATTACCTTTTCTCTTGGTTTCACTGACTCCAAGTATGGCAAGCTTGTACTTTTCCATTTCTTTGACTATTTCTACCTCCTTCCCTGACAGAGAGGTCACATTCCAAGTACCAATTCTCATATACCTTTTCGCGCCAGGTTGTTCCCTTGTTATCCGTCCAGCTACTCTCATGTTTCTCTGAACAGTTAATTTTGCTTCACGTGGGTTATTAGCCCTACGGAAGCTAGCATGATGAGGGGGCTGCCCTCTTAGCTGTCATGCCAGCCTGTTTTCTGTCAGGGTATCTTCCCTTAGCCTTTGGGGTACACTCCCTATCTGCAAGGCAGCAGTTTGTGGTTCGCAGTTCCTCTGCCTACTCCGCTGTTGAGGTGTTTACAAAGTTCCTTCTTCCGCCTTCGTAGCCATTGACTACCAACTTCTGATGAATTTATGTGCCATTTCCTGCACACAGGCATCATCTGGCCTCCAAAAGGGGAACTCCTCCGCCCGTAGCCGTTGACATCCCTTCTGGTTGTCAGGTTTGGTAATGGCCGCCTGACCCTCGGCCAGACAGTCGCAGGTTGTACCGTCTACTGTCACATACGGTAGCAGGATATTTCCTGACCTGATGCCAATGGAGAAGTATTATGAACATAATAAGGTCCTTTGGCTGACCTTCCTGGATATCAAAAAGGCCTTTAATGCTGTAAGCAGGGACAAAGTCTGGGAAGTGCTCAGAAACAGCAGAATCAATATTGACATAATAAAATGAATTGAGAATTTATATGAAGACATCAGTAATCACGTCAAAACACCATCAGGAATGACAGAACCCTTTAGAATAACTATGGGCCTAAGACAAAGTGGAGTTCTGTCACTTCTTCTCTTCATTACTGTGATGAATGAGATTCAATAAGTATGCCAAAACGTTGGTGACAACAAAATGAAAGTCATGCTATTTGCTGATGACATCTGTATATGGGGAGATTCCAAAGAGGAACTTCAGGATCAGATCAATGCATGCACAGTAATAGCTAAAGGGTCTGGCGTAAGATTCAGTCAGGAAAAAAGTGAAGTGTTGGTTATGCAGAGAAATTGTCAACCTGAAGGTTACATTTAAATAGAGGGTAAACAAATCAAGATGTCCAACAAATTCAAATATCTAGGAAGCATAATATGAGTAACAGCCTCCATTGAAGAGGAACTTAATAGCAGGATTCAAGCTGGAGGAACATTCTATAGAGTTGTCCGAGACCTAATATGGAACCCAAAAGTACCATTGAAATTCAAGCGAGCAGTTTATCTGACTTATTAGATGCCAGTTTTTACATATGGGAGTGAGACCTGGACCACGAGGAAAAAGGATGAAGCAAGGATTCAGGCAGCTGAAATGAGATTTGTCCAAGCGATGGTTGGCAAAACAAAACAAGATGAGATAAAATTCGTAATTGGAACATCAGGGACATGGCTCAGGTTGGCAGAATGCAGGATAACATAACTCTGCGTAGACTCAAATGTGAAGGATGGATCCTGATCTCATACCCAGAAAAAATGTATGGTCTGCAGTTAAAATATTCAAGACCAAGAGGGTGGCCAAGAATGCGATATACAGACATGGTGAAAAATGACATTTAGCAACAAGGAGGGGACTGGGACAACATTGAAGAAGGAGAAAAGTACAAAGACACCAGTTGGTGGAGGGGCTTCATTCGCCAACCCATCGTATAGATGGAGCAACGTGGGATATGTATGTACCGTGCTGTGAAATCTTGGTGCCCTGCCACCGATTAAAAGTCTACAAAGAGACCTCATGTCTAAATGGATTAAGGGAAACAAATTTCTAAGTTATTTTTTAAAAAGAGATAACTTCACATATACTTCGTCCTAAATGTCTTCATTTAAGTATGAACCTGTCACTTCTTGTGACATAGAAAGATCATGTTCTGTGTTCAGGAATATCCTGTCACATAAACGAATGAACTTAAATGAAAATGCGGATAAATTAATTGTTGTACAGTGTTTCAAAAGGAAATGAAAATATAACAATGTGGAACTGAATTTTGATAGTGCATATTTTCTAGTTTATTGCACATGTTCCATCATTTGATAGTGCATGAATGCATGCATATTTTGAGATTTGATAGCACATGGAAATCCGGGCTCTAATCATCATCATCATCAACATCATTTACACTAACTAGATGCACCGTGGTTGGAGAGAATATTATTTTCTGCCCATTTTACTCTAACTCTTCACCACATCTCCTCATCCTCTACCAGGCCTCATTGCAATATACAGATGTCACCCCATTACAGGTTACATAAAAAATTTAAAACAACAACAACAACAACAACTGTACCGGGTGGTACACCTTTACGCCGCACGTTTAAATCTTGCGCCAATTAGAACTTCTCTACTGGAGAAACACTGAACTTGGAACTAGACCAACTTAAATTTTTCATCTGAAGATGTCACTGTGTGAATTTCGACTTGTTTTTGTTTACTATTTATCAAGAAGAGTGGACATTCTCTCATAGATGTCTCTACTAAAAAAAAAAAAAAAAAACTATGATCATGCACCCTGGTGCAAAGTGAAGGAACTTTATTTGAAGAAATTTTGTATTCATAAGTTTTTTTTTTTTTTACTAAATTTTGTTCATTCATTCTTGGGTTGGCAATATTTATCTTTTCCTTCCGCAAGTTTCAAAGTTAACCAATCAATAATTTCTGTAATTAATTTTCAGCCAATCCGTATTTAATCTTTGATTTTGTGTGTATCTTCTGATGTTAACCAATAAAAGCCTGTGGGTGTGTCTTAATTATTCATGAAAGATCTCGAAACTTCCCTGAGGGTATAAAAACTGCTGATTTTCCTGTCTCTTGGCCACTCGATCAACATCTATCCTAGTGTATGGAAGTGTAGCAGGAGGCGGGAGATGCCTCGTTTATCAGGTAGCAGCTCTTCAGCAAGGTAATGGCCACTTAACATCTTTATTCCTTGCTAGCTCAGCAGTTTAACCTGCAAGGAAGGTCCGAAACCTCTACCAAGTAACCTATCTCTATAAATATGTAAATTTCTTCCAGTTTATGTAAAACTTAAGTAAATTTGTAACTGTAAATCGGGGATAGAGAGTGCTTTATCCTCTTGAGCTCCCCTTCATTACGATTTGAGGTGACTACGTTTTGGTAACTGAATTTCTTTTCTTCCGTAATGTTCATATTTCTTTCTTATATGGGTCACCTCCATAGTCTGGGAATAGCCCCTGTTTCATCGGCCTAGTGCCGCTTAGGTTTTAAGAATGTATGTGTAGGAGTGCAAGTACACGCCTCCATTCATTTTTGTATTTTTGGGCCATTTACTTAACCTGTTCTTTTTCTACTAAGGCCCAGTAGGTTGGGTACGAGATACCCCTGTTTCATTTTGTGTAAGTTGTGCCTTGATGTCAATTAAGGGTAAAGACTGGTATCATCTTTAATAGGCTTGAAAAACTGAGAGCGTGTTAGCTCTTTTCCTGTGTATAAAGGTGCCTCTGGGAGGCTTTAGGTTAAAAGTTGGGAGTAAGTGCTCCAGGTATTAGGGGTTTTCTGCCCTTCGGTAAATATGTGTTTGTGAGCTGAGAGCTCAGAAAATGTAAAGGAAGGGCTTGAAGCCCAAGGAAAGCAATGGCAAACTACCTCACTCCTCATCTTGCCTAGTACGCCTCATTTGGGCTCTGCCATTGGCTTTTGTGGTTTTCCTATAACTGCATAACCTTTGGTGGTGCTATCTGAGGATCCAACCAGCCTCTGGGCTGATGACCTAACAGACATACCACCAATCTTATCTTCCCTAGAGTTAATTTTGCTACTTGTACCTATTGCATTGTTTCTTGTTGTTCAAAAAAAAAAAAAAAAAAGGAAGAGCAAAACAAAAATATAACCTTGTTACAGTTTTAAATTAACTTTGATTTTGGTAGTTAGACCAATTCACCCCGGCACCTTCTTTCACCTCTGCTGATCCACCAAACCTCGGAATAATAATAATAATAATAATAATAATAATAATAATAATAATAATAATAATAATAATAATATCCAAAAAATAAAAGTGGTTACAACACTCGCAAAGTTCACCTACCGAAAACTGCGTTACATGTAAATAAACAAGTTGACCAACGTGACAACTATAAAGGACGTGGGAAATTTTAACTAAATGAACTAATAAAATAGCGGTTAAAAGGGATGAATAAAATCATAACAAAGAAGAATATTAACAAAATTAACAAACTCATTTACAAATGAAGGCAAATTTGCAAATATGTGTTTGAAGCGATGGCAGTTTCAAACACCTTTAAGAAAAGAAAGTATACGTAACATTACATGAATGTAAAGGGCTAATCCCTCATGACTAAATGAGATAAAAAAAAGGGACATGAAAAGACATTAACACAGAAAAGAAAGGGGGAGATTAAAAACTTAACACAGAGGCCAATTAAGCTGTACGATTTTAGAAACACTTCTAAAGAAGTGAGAAAAGAAGAGACTTGGAAACCAGGCATGAAATTAAGTAACACTGCACTACGGGAGGCAACCCCAAGAGGAAATTTAAGTTGCATGTTAGTTACAATTTTCTTAAACAAAATTGCCTCCAAATATAAAAGGTTGCTGCTTAGTTGAACAGCTAAGTCATATCGATGATTAAAAGGTGAATGTGAATATTGAGGGTGAACTCCTAAGCAAAAGAAAATTTTACATTTAAATTAAATTAAGTACAAAAACAAGAAGAAATAGTGCTTACCCTGAGACTGGTATCCCATGACGGGACAGAAGCAACTTTTTTGAAGGAGATATTTTATACAATATTACAAGCAAAATGAATTTCGAAACAACAAATAATTGTATCTGTCTTATCCCCACAGCTGTCCCAACTCTGGCCACAATACAGTTGTTAACTAGCTCCATCAATCATACTCTGGGTTTACCTCAATCTCTCATTACTTTCATTTGCAGTAATTCTTTAGTTTCTTAACAATCCAAACCATCTCTCCATTCTATCACTCAACTTTTCGACCTTTATTTCTTTCCATATGCCTTCATTCCTCACAATCTTCCTTTGTCTATGTAACATGTACTTCTAAAAGTCTCATGTCTCCTGTCTGTATTTGTTTTCATTCTTTTCCACTGACTAGATCTCAGGTACTTATACTGTAATCAACAGATAATATGCCTTATATATTATTTCTTTAGTATGCATTAGTATATCTTGGTTCCTTAGAAGTTGTAAACTTCTGTGTGCTTGTACTTCATCTTAAACTCTTTTTTTCCTATAAATACCTTATAGTTTCTCATTTTATTGAATACTGGTACTGTGTATGCTGCAGATGCAATAAACCTTTAATCTAAACAATATGTTTATTTATTTTACATTTTATGACTTTCATTGGACCACTTTAGTCAGTTATACAATGGATTTTTCTATTTTCTCTCAGCCCAGTACTTCTTCATTCTCTGGGAACTTGATATTTTCTCCTCATCTGAAATCACTCTTCCCATGGTTTGTCTGTTGAACTAGGTCTGTAGTCTGGTCTGTAGTCTGGTGTCTATGTTTTTTAAGGATCTTGATTCTGTGGGTCTTGTTTTTTAAATCATCTACTGTGATTTGTAGTTCCTTCATATCTTCTTTGATTTCTGTAATCCACTTAATATTACTGTTCCACAATTTTTCTAATATTATCCTGCTGATTCTATTTTCGGATGTTCTAATTAGGTGACCAAAGAATGAGATTCGATTTTTACTAATAGTGTTCATTACCGGTTCTATTCCTATGTAGACTGTTTCTCCAGTGTCCATTTTCTTGGTATTGTTTTTTGATACATGTTCTGATTATTTTTCTTTTTATTTTGAGTTTTCTGTCTATTGCTGCAGCATTAGTTGTTTTGAAAATGGTTTCATTAGCGTATGTTATTTCTGATTGTATGACTTTTATAATGCTTTAATTTTGTGGCTACTGAGAGGTCCTTTTTGTTGTATGTGTTCTTGGTGACATATTGAGCTTTGGTTAAATTTTTAAATTCTATAATGCCATGTTTGTTTTCGTTAAGGTTGTATGTTATAATTTCACTTAATTATTTAATTTGTTTATGATTTTGATTTCCTGTTCTCCTACTTTGATTTTCTTTGCAAGTGGTGGGTCGGTTAACATGATTTCTGTTTTCTCAAAAGATATTTTGAGGTCAATTTTTTGTGCTATTTTCTGTAGTGATTTTAATTTGTTGTTGAGTTTCCTGAACATTGTTAGATAGAAGAGCAAGGTCATCAGCAAATCCCAGACAATTTAAGTTTGTGTTGTCTTTTGATTTTCCAATTTTGATGTTTTTGGGTTATCCTTATACCATTCCCTCATTCTATATTCCAAAGCACAGTTGAGTAGCAGTGGTGACAAACAGTCTCCCTGTCTTAAAACAGATTTTATGAGGAATGGCTTAAAAATTTCCCCTCTGAACTTGACTTTTGATTGTGTGTTGGTTAAGGTGAGTTCACGTAGTTTGATTAGTTTTGGGTGCAGTACAAAATTTCTTAATATTTTCAATATGAAAATTAATACAGTCATATTGCCTTCTTAAAGTCTGCAAATGTTATTGTGAGAAAATAAAACAAACCACTGTGAGAGGTTTGTTTTGTTTTCTGTAATATGCCATAACTAATTTTAACGTGATGATTTGTTCTGCACAGCTTCTCGGAGGTCTGAAGCCTCCTTGGTAGTCACCTAATTCTTGCTCTAATTGTTCTTTAATTCTGCCATACAGGATTCTAGCAAATATTTTATATGTACAGTCCAAGAGGGATATATACCTCTGTAGTTACATGGATTGCTATTATCTCCTTTTTTGTGAAGCGGGTGGATGATAGCTGTTGTCCAGTGTTTGGGAAATTGTTCTGCTGTCCATATTTTTGAGCCATGTATAGGGAGATTCGAACTGTGTCACTGGCATATTTTCACGTTTCTGCACGTTTCTCCTCGGTTGCTGTTTCCACCTCTTGGAATGTTGGGGGGTTTAGGTACTCAGGTTTGTTTTTACTGTGGTGTCTGTGATAATTTAAAAAATTTCTTCGGGCTCTTCACAGTTCAAAAGTTTATTGAATGCTTTTGCCATAATTTTGGTATTTTCCTTATTACTATGTGCTATTTTTCCATCTTCACTTTTCAACATTAATGTAGGGGGATTAAATTTCTTCATTTTTCTACCAAAGATTTTATAGTAATCTCTAGAATTGGTTATATGGTGGTTCTATTCTATTGAGGTGATTATATCTTTCTAAAATTGTCTCTTCATTTTTCTAATAGCTTCGGTGAATGTTTCCTAATATTTTTGAGGTTCATGGCATTTTCTTCTGTTTGAGTTTGAAATTTTAACCATGCCTGATATCTTTCTTCATGACATTTGTCACATTCTGGTGTCCACCATGCATGCCTTTTCCGTGGATTTAAGGGGGCTAAATTTTCAGCCTGTTTGAGAATTGGTATAAGTTCTTCTAAACAATATGTATTATAAATATTGTTGTCGTAATAATTTTTACATACCGGTGTATCATTATTAGAGATGGGAACTATAGGCATGAAAAAGTTAGAATGGAAATGTATTTAACCAAGGTACAAGTGTCATATACCCGCACGATGGTTCTCCAGTGAGATTTGCATAAGTATTAGTGCGATCTGAACTATCGGAACCCCTAAAATTTATGCAACTCGCCCAGCATAAGTGTAGAGCTGCTAGATTACACGTGTGCCTTTTTTACTATTATTAACAAATACATTGCAAATGGGAAATATCCCGGTGGCAATGGTCACTTACAGTAATCTAATAACAAAGTAAGGTTAACATAATTACGCTTGCTTGCTTGCTTGCTTGCCCTAAAAATGGTTTTCCGTGGTTTCCCATTTTCACAACAGGCAAATGCTGGGGCTGTACCTTAATTAAGACCACGGCCGCTTCCTTCCCAGTCCTAGCCCTTTCCTCTCCCATCATCACCGTAAGACCTATCTGTGTTGGTGCGATGTAAAGCCATTAATTTTAAAAAAGGAGTGGTCGACTTAACCCTGTTTGCCAGGTTGAGTCGACCAGCTCTTAGAAAAATAAATTATTCTCACTCATCATGGAAATCCAGCACATGCAAGTCACAGGAAACACTTCACAAGATATGAGCAATCATATGCTATTTTCATTCTTAATGTAGTTAAGTTTTTCTGTGAAATACCATGAAGAGCATGAAAAGAAAGAAGAATCCCACAGTTTGATGGCAGTAGAATTTGTACTCGGGTATATTAGATGAAGTCCAAGTTGAATTCAGCAAGATGTCCTTAAAACGGTGCACATTAAGTTATGAGCACCCTGTATACAGTCTATATAGACAAAATGTCCAGAGTCTATTGATGAAAAATTGACATTAACAGGCATGAATTTGAGAGAGAAAGCACTGGTGGTTGTATCCAGCTGAAACAGTTCATTGACACAAATGGTATCTACCTCATGAACTGATCATCTCAGTGATGGGCAGGATGGTTATTCTTATTCATAAGCTGATCATAACAGACACGAAAGTAGTGAGAACGATTGTTGGTATAAACAAGTGGGAACAGTGGTACGAGGGTATGTGCAGTAATGAGAAAATGGTGAAGTTAAGAATGAGCCCAGGGGAGGAAGCTATGCATATGAACCACCTTTGGGAGTAGTGGTGAGTCATTTGAGGTGATTGGATTAGGACAGTTTCCATAAGAGAATAACACACTCAGCTACAAATGATAATTGAAGCTAATAAATTCCACAGATTATGCTAAAAACTGGCAAACAGGAAATATGTCTTCATATTCAACAGTCTTTGTACCATCCAACTTCCAATTTACTTTACATATCTTTAAAAATGGAGAATAATGAAACAGAACAACTTTATTATCTTCAAACCACACCAGTTCCTTTCAGAAGAAATGTTTAAATTTCCTGAATGTTGCCAGTCATGGAAAAAAGAAATCAGAGGCTGCTTTGTATGAATAAAGATTACTTTCTGAAATGCATAAAAACTGTTTCATTTCCACCTAAGAAAATACTTGGAACTTCCCACAAAAACTTTTCACTTCTGAGATCACTTCACTTCTGGTTGTCTTTTTGAACTTTCCCTTACTATACCACCACCGCCACCTAGTCTCTGTGAAGATAATAGTTTAGCATCTGTGACATGACAGTTTGCCTGATGGCAATGATAATCAAGTCTATGGAGTTTGACACCATTGTTAGCCAGTTTGAGTCCTGTTGGTCAAAAATTCAGAATGTCGTCTGCTAGGGTAGGAGAGGTGGTGGTGGTGTACAATTTTTAATCACTAGATTGCATGCTAAAAGTCTAGATTCATTTCCATACCTCTCCACAGTGTTCATATGGAGTGAGGGCATATGACATTGTTGATGGTGATTTTTCCATCAGATTAAGCTTGAGCACACTACGAGGTGTTATTTGACAGGAGTAGGTTACTGGGTTTCAACCTCTTCCTATCTTATTATCATCATTGTCATCACCATCATAATCATCATCTCACATCAGACACACACACTACATGTCCTTGGACACTCATAGCACCAAAAATGATTCACTAAACAAATAAAATAAATGTGACATGGTAGCATAGAAGATGGATGGCCATGCATATGAGAAATTATGAGATAAATGCAGTGCAACTGATATGTAATGAAACTATACAAGACTACTCAATGAAAGAAGTGGTCAGTTTTTCTTCTCTTTCGTACTTTAGATTTATCAAATTTGACCTCAGTTTCAACATAATGTTTACAGACATTTTTGCTGTCTCAATTCCTATGAATGGAGCATTTCAGAATAATTCTTTATGAGAGCCAATGGTCTCCAACTTAGGTCCATTGAAACATATTATCATCATAATTTTCTTACTTTTGAGAGTTGATCTTGACAAGTGGATTAGTGACATCATCCTATGTAATGTGGCACGTGAGCGACATCCACGGTATACCCTAAAACTGAAAGACAACTGATAGGTGGATTCCTCCAATAGCTCTCAACTTTGGAGCATGGATTGGTGACCATGGGGTCTCTAGTTGAGTCTGGCACGATCTGGCTTACTTGTGGCAGGCTCCTTACTTCCATCTTTCCTATCTAACTTCTATGTCTTACCTCTACAGTGAGCATTTCTTCTGACTTTCCTGACCATTCTCTCGTGATCAGACTGTGCTCTCTTTCAAATCTAGTACTAAATAGACCGGGCGAGTTGGCCATGCAGTTAGGAGCACACAGTTGTGAGCTCACATCTGGGAGATAGTGGGTTCGAACCCCACTGTCGGTAGCCCTCAAGATGGTTTTCCGTGGTTTCCCATTTTCAAGCAAATGTACCTTAATTAAGGCCATGGCTCCTTCCTTCCTTCCTTCCTTCCTATTCCTAGGCCTTTCCTGTCCCATCATCACCATAAGACCTATATTGGGGTGTGACAAAAAAAAAAAAAAAAAAAAAAAGCACTAAATAGATTCCTAATAATGAATCATTACATTTACTATTTATGGCTTATGTTTACCATTGTTAGCTTTAACTCATTTCTGAGTAATTAAGTTCTTCCAGTAATTCACTTCTGTCTGTGAATGTACTTTTGATGGTTGAACAGAGCAATTCTAGCATGGAATAAGCGTCCACACATATTGCACAGAATCGTTGGAGGAGGGCGTGGTCGTGCTGAATGGAGTTTTCGTGCTTCTCTCCTGGCCTCTTCACATCTGTGTTGTTCCCCTTCAAACAGATTGACAGCAGCAGGGATGATCTGACACCAAATTGTCCTATCTTGAGCAAGCATGTCCCAGGTTTCTGGATTGAGACCTGTTATCTTCATAGTATGCTTAAATTGGTCCTTGTAGCACCTCATGGGGGCTTCACGAGGTCTGGTGCCAGAACAAAGTTCACCATACAGGATTTGGCATGGAAATCTGGTATCATTCATGCGACGGACCTGGCCAATCCATCTAAGTTAATGATCAACGATAGATGATTCTATGCTCTTGGCATGCGCTTTCTCAAGAACAGCAATGTTGGTGACATGGTCTTCCCTTTTGATCCTAAGGATGGATCAAAGTTTTCGTTGGTTGGAAGCGCTCAAGCTTTTACAAGTCTAGTCAGTAAAAGGTCTAAGTTTCATAACCATATAGCAATGTTGTTATGACAATAGCATGGTACACCATCAGTTTAGTCTTCACAGTCAGGTCTTTACTTCATGAGCACCCGGTGTGATAATACATGTTTATTTACAACCTATATATGTATCTGTAACAAACTAGTAACAATATTATAATTCAGTAAAATGTTTATAGCATGTTATGTCATTTTCTTTCCTGCACAGTTGACCGACCGATCTCTCATATGGAATACTGAACTAGTCGAAGCACTGGAATTGCAGAATCTCATCATCAATGCTATGCAGACCATCGTGGCAGCAGAAAACCGCAAAGAGTCTCGAGGTGCTCATGCCAGAGATGATTACAAGGTCAGAGTGGCTTTAGAATGTAAATGCTCTTTTCCTACTTCTACTGTTCAGAGACAAAAGTCAATAACTTATATCATGATCTATCTGTATACATATTCTAGCCACAAATACTGTCACAAACTATCTCTTGAAAAACTGGAATATGGTTTGAATTTTTTTTTAATATGTTATAGACACACTTAATATGTTGTAGACACTGATGAAGAAGTCTTCATCACTGAAAAAAAGCTTTAACCACCAGATTGACAGGGTATATGCAGCAAGTACAGTACTCAGGAAGCTTGTGAGAGAGTTTCAAAGGTCCAGAAAAGTCACTAAACTAATTATAAAGACATGTTAAAAACAGCAAAACAAATTAAAAAGTTTTTCTTCAAAACATCATGCTATGTTTTTGTTGTCTAAAATGTACATAGAAAGGCTGATCCATAAGAATGCTCTGGTTGAGGTAATGGATACAGTGCAGGTATTTGAAAAATGAGGAAGTGAGCAGTTAATGCCATGAACCAGCTGTTAACAGCTGCATGTCCGCTTATGTGCTTTGGAATGTCAGAAACAACTTGAGGGGTCGACAGAAATGTTATCATGCACCTGCTAAGTGATTGTCTCATCAATGATGAGTAAAGCAGCTAGTCATTTATATATGTATTCCAGTGAGGCTCAATTTGCACGATTCTAGCAAGATATAGCAGATATTTTAGATTCAGGTCACATGGACTGTATTGCTGTTGTTGATCTATCCTTTTTTTTTTGCCAAGTTGTATTTCCTCTTAACACAGTAATCATCACCACCTCCTATGATATCCATCCATAAACCCATGTTTCATTACTGGTTACGATTATTTCATCTTCATTAGCATTATCTAAAAGCACCCTGACAGTTGGAAACTGAAGGCCTCTCTGGTCCTCTCAGGAGTTGTGGAATGAGTTTTGAAGCTTTCCAACATACTACCAGTACTTTTTTCATAGAAATTTAATGACATGATCCTATCGAGATGTTACATCCTTCTCCTACTTTCTGAGCTGTCGAATGCTGATTATAACTCATGGGTTCACAAGTTTGTGCAACATGAGCATCATTACACAACATTGAGGGCCTTCTCAAATGTCGGTAATTAAGAGTCTTTTAAATGTACACCATCTTTGAAACACTGGAACCACTTCTAACATTGCATACGACTCATGCACTGATCGCCATAAATTGTCCTCATCATTTGGTATATGTGTGTAAATGTTTTCTCTAGTCTTTAGCAGAAGCAAATGTTGACATAATATTCAGATATCTCAAACTAACAGCTGCTGAATGATAACTGATTGTTTCATAAATGCATGACACTAGTTACTTAAAAGAATACCACCAGCGCCCCTTATCAGAAATTTCAGAGTTTGATTCTTTTTTAAAAACATGATTCATACATTCTCATTTTAAGCCTATTTCTACTCTAAATCAGTCTGAATTGCTTATCTTTGTCTTGACAGAGCTTTTTGAGTCTTTATATACATGGCCTTTACCATGCTCATACTTTTTTATGTTTTCCATGTCTCTTTCTCTCTCATTTTTTTCCTCCCCAAAATGTATATGTTGGCTTAGCTATTTTAGTGAGGATTTTTTAAACACAATTTAAACATAGCAATTTGACTTACTCCTAAACAGTGTAACAAACTACATAAAACTCATAATAAAGGGGTTTCAGATGTATTTTACCTGTTCTTAAAGTGTGATATCTTTCTTATTCAGGAACGGATTGATGAATATGACTATGCCCAACCACTTGATGGACAGAAGTTGCGAGAAATGCCTGACCACTGGAGAAAGCATACTCTCACTTGGATAGATGAAAAGACTGGTGAGGTGAGTATTTCTCAATGTACAATATACATGGTTATTCACCTAAGATGTTACACGGAAATAAAGTCTAAACCATTGAAGATATCGATATTCTGTTTTCATATTCGTAAATGATACCCAGGCGCTTGTAAAATAATGTGCTACTTATTCTCATGAGGTGGTTAATAACCAAGATATTGATACTAACTCCATATTTTTAAATGGAACATTACAAATTCATGTGGCTGATCTAAAAGTTCAAATGCGTACAAGTTCAAGTACATAAGTATTTTCAAAATCGGACAGTTACTTTTTGAGATATCAATAAAAACCGCATTTGGGCCTTTGTGTGCCGCATCAGACAGTGTGCAGTTGGTCAAGGATGTAGTGGCACACAAGCTGTTTCTTGGCATTGATTCCAGCCACAGAACGGATACCAGGCATGTAAGCATATCACACACATAATGTGATGTACCGTAACATACCCTGGGTGTGCAACATTATTGTATGACACAACGGGGAAGGGAGATTAAAGTGTTTTTTCTTTTGTTTTGTTTTGTTTTGAAATCCATTTGTAACAGGTTGCACTCAGTTTGGCATCTTTCCCCACGGATGGGAATGGGAAGGATTTGGAAAGGACATCGGCCATGGCCTATCTCAAAGGCACCAATCCGACATTTGCTTGGTGTTGAACATGGGACACCATGAAAATCACTTTCAGGTCGGGCAAGGCAGGACTCGAACCTTCGCTTTCTCGAATGCATGTTGTTATGTTCCCGTGGATCATTTCCAATGAAGTCTACCTCGGATGTTATTCATTTGTTTTTCTAGAAAGAGCTTTTCAGTTGTCCTGTGTTATGTTTATTTCTCAATTAATACAGTAGTATGTACTGTACACTCAAACGAGTGACACTTATAGCTTTCGTTATGTTCCTTTGAAGCCAAAGTAATTATTTTATTGGGGCTGATGACCTTTGATGTTAGGCCCCTTAAAACAACAAGCAATTATTTTATTCCTTTTAAAAACATCAACCCTCCCTGTCCTATTGTGAGTTCACCTGTCATACACACTTTGCAAACCCATCACATGTACGATATGCTTACATGCCTCGTATCCATTCTGTGGCTAGAATCACACCCAGGAAACTGCTTGTGCGTCAATATGTCTTTTCCAGACTGCACACTGCCTTATGCGGCATGCAAAACCGTGCATGCTGTTCTTATTGATATCTCAAAAAGTAACTGTCCAATTTAGAAAATACTTACATATTTGAACCTGTACGCAGTTGAAGTTTTAGGCCAGCTGTATGAATTTGTTCCATTCCATTTAAAAATATGAAGTTAGTATCAATATCTCAGTTATTAATCACCCCATGAGGATATGTAGCACATTATTTTACAAGCCCCTGGGTTTCATTTACGAATATGAAAACAGAATACCGATATCTTTAATGGTTTGGATGTTATTTCTGTGTAACATCTTAGGTGAATAACCTTGTATACTGTTACACTATTAACCTTTATGTTGTTTTCTCCACTGCCTGTTATCTTGATAGAACAGTTATACAGTTATTTATTGAACAGGCTGGAACAAAATGTAGCTTTCACTGATATCACAGTTTTGTTTATGATTGGAATAGCATAGAAGCTGTTGAGTGATATGAGGTCAAGTCAATAAATTCCTGGACAGATCTCATAAATAGTTCTTTGTATATCCCAGACAGTATTTGGCTCCATCACCTTCAAAGTGTCCTGCTCCATAGCTAAATGGTTAGAATGTTGGCATTTGGCCCAGCAGGTCCCGGGTTCAATTTCCGGCTGGGTCAGGGATTTAAATCTTCATTGGTTAATTCCAGTGACTCAGGGGCTGGATGTGTGTGCCGTCTTAAGCATTAGAGTTCATCCAAGGTAGGGCCCCATCCTCGCAGACACGCATGTCACCTATATGGCGTTAACTCAAAAAAGACCTACACCAGGCCTCATCGGAGGCCACACGCCATTAATTAATCTTCAAAGTATTCCCCTTTTGAGATTAGGTGTAATTCCAGTAGGCTGCCATGGTTGGAACAATTCCAAAATGAAATTTTCTTGCAGTATGTTCGAAACAGACGGCAATTCAGTTTGAATTTCCTCCGCCATCAGAAATATTCACCCCTTCAGCAACATTTTTGGTTCTGGGAATAGGAAGAAGTCACAGAGCACATGATTGGACAAATAAGAAAGATGTGACACTGGAATCATGTTGTTGTTTGTTGGCCCAAAACCGTTGAGTCAGGAAAGAAGTACAAACAGGTGCATTGTCATGATAAATGAGCCACGTGTTGTTTTGGTATTGATCAAGTCACTTCCTACTCACATCCAACATTTCAAAACTTTGATGTAGAAAGCAGAATTAACATTGTTTGACCAGGAGGAACAAACTTCTTGTGAACAATTCCTTTCTGATCCAAAAAAAAAATCAACATGCATTTGCTGTTGCTTTTAACTTGCCTCACTTTCTTCGCTTGAGGTGACCCCAGACTTTTCTATTGACTGCATTGTCATTTGGTTTCTGATTGGAGGTGAAAGCCTAGGTTTCATCACCAGTAATGACAATGGTAAAAAAGGTGGGGTCATTGGCAGCTTGTTCTTTGAGGTCCAAGCAAACATCACGACTTTGTTTCTTTTGGTCATCACTCAGGAGTATGGGCATGAACTTTTATGCAACATGCTGCATGTGGAAATCTTCCATTAGAATTTTGTGGCAGGTTCTTTTACTGATTCCTACTAGTGCAGTGACTTCATCAGTGGTTTGACGTCTATCTTTGCGGAAAGTCTGATGCACTTTTGTGATAATTTCTAGTGTTGAAGTGGTCACTGGGTGACCAGGGGCACACCATCGTCAATTGATATTCTGTCCTCCTTAAAGCAGGAAAACCTTTCAGATGTGTAGGAATATCCCATAGCCTGCTCCTAAAGAGCTGTCTACTGCATTTCATAATATTATGAAGCTATTTTCCTTAGTGTGAAGCAGAATTTGATCCAAGCACACTGTTCATGTAAATCCTCCATTTCACTATTCACAGAGGGAACATAGCACATACTTACAAACACAAGTGTAGAGTCAATTCCAATGCAGAGAAAAAGCTCATTTTCAGCACACTGACTCATCATTACATTGTGGTACTGCTTTTGGTGGGTAACAATGATAACAATACTCCACTTAAGCTCGGAAAGTACAGTCTGAGAATCAAGGAGAGTGTTATGTGTAGTGTGCGAGTTGCAGGGATGTTGGGGACAGCACAAACACCCAGCCCCCGAGCCATTGGAATTAATCAATGAAGGTTAAAATCCCCAACCCGGCCGGGAATCGAACCCGGGACCCTCTGAACCGAAGGCCAGTACGCTGACCATTCAGCCAACGAGTCGGACACTTACTGGACTGATTACTGAGATACCTCTCATCCATTATTAAGACTGCAACAACCGACCTTCAGTTATTTCTGCCCCTAGAAGACCTACAGACCCTTAAAGTGAGCCGATAATGAATAAGCATACATTTTTGTTACAGGCCAACAAAGGCCCTTAAAGCCTGTGACCTCTGTTGTTTAAATCAAGTATGAGATAAATATTTAATGTTAATTTACATTTTAACTGACTATGGCATTATTCCTATGAATGTAAATTAATAGAATAAATTAGAATAGGTCATTACTTGCACAGAATGAAGGCAATAACAATACTACAGGGTGATTGAAAAGTCACTCCCTATTTTTAAATGATCACAGGTTAACCACATTTCAATTGAGAATTGTACTGTAGATACTGTAAACTTTGTGTTATCGTGGATGATTGGTTAGACACATTCAAATAAAGGTAAGTACTACTTGTTTTACTACTAATCAGCCGGGCTGAGTGGCTCAGACGGTTGAGGCGCTGGCCTTCTGACCCCAACATGGCAGGTTCGGTCCTGGCTCAGTCCGGTGGTATTTGAAGGTGCTCAGATACGCCAGCCTCGTGTCGGTAGATTTACCGGAACTCCTGCGGGACTAAATTCCGGCACCTCAGCGTCTCCGAAAACCGAAAAAGTAGTTAGTGGGACGTAAAGCAAGTAACATTATTATTATTAACTACTAATCAGCTCTCTCAAGTTTAAATTTTAAGTTCATGAGATCATTTTAAATAGTGAAATCAAGGGGCTGTTGTTGGAACCAGGCAGTGCTGGATTTAAAAGAAAGCCATCGATATATAAATACAAACCACACATTATAATCATAGTGTAGTGGAACATTTCTTCATAGAAGCAATGTTATCATACTAAAAGCAATATAATCTTTTAATGTTTGGGTACAATTAAATTGATTGCTTTAGACTGAATGTGAAATTACTCGTTCGCTCTTCTGATCGTATAAATACCTACTGTATACAAAGCAAATTATGAATGTACGCTTTCTGTGGTTGCATGTATAAAATATGATTCAGAATTATTTGATAAGATAATCAGCTATGTGGGAAACGATAAGGAAAGGAATGTGATTGTAGTGGGTGATCTCAATTTACCAAATGTCAATTGGGAAGGTAATGCGAACGACAGGAAGCATGACCAAGAAATGGTAAATAAGTTAATATGGGAAGGACAGCTGATTCAGACAGTGATGGAACCAACTAGAGAGAAGAATATCCTGGATGTGGTGCTGGTAAAACCAGATGAGCTCTATAGAGAAACCGAAGTAATAGATGGTATTAGTGATCACAAAACTGTTTTTGTGGTAATTAAAAATAAATGTGCAAGAAAGGATGATATTAAAATAAGAACTATTAGGCAGTACCATATGGCTGATAAAACAGGAATGAGGGAGTTTTTAATAAGTAACTATGATCGGTGGAAAACAGTAAATAAAAATGTAAACAGACTCTGGGATGGGTTTAAAGAAATTCTTGAGGAATGTGAAAATAGGTTTGTACCTTTAAAGGTGGTAAGGAATGGTAAAGATCCAATATATTATAACAGAGAAGTAAAGAGACTGAGAAGGAGGTGCAGGTTGGAAATAAATAGAGTTAGAAACGGCTGTGGAATTAAGGAGAAATTGAAGGAACTTGCTAGGAAATTGAATCTAGCAAAGAAGGCAGCTAAGGATAACATGATGGCAAGCATAATTGGCGGCCAAACAAATTTTAGTGAAAAATGGAAGAGTATGTATAGGTACTTTAAGGCAGAAACAGGTTCCAAGAAGGACATTCCAGGAATCATTAATGAACAAGGGGAGTGTGTATGCGAGGATCTTCATAAGGCAGAAGTATTCAGTCAGCAGTATGTAAAGATTGTTGGTTACAAGGATAATATCCAGATAGAGGAGGTGACTATTACTAAAGAAGTATTAAAATTTACCTATGACAGCAATGACATTTACAGTAAGATACAAAAGTTGAAAACTAGAAAAGCAGCTGGAAATGATAAGGTTTTGGGGGATGTACTAAAGACAGTGGGTTGGGATATAATACCATATCTGAAGTACTTGTTTGATTATTGTATGGATGAAGGAACTTTACCAAATGAATGGAGAGTTGTTATAGTAACCCCTGTATATAAAGGAAAGGGTGCCAGACATAAAGCTGAAAATGACAAGCCAGTCAGTTTGACATGTTTGTGAAATTAATAACTGGCTTGATAGAAGGCAGTTTGGGTTTAGGAAAAGTTATTCCACTGAAGCCCAACTTGTAGGATTCCAGCCAGATATAGCAGATATCCTGGATTCAGGAGGTCAATTGGACTGTATCACAATTGACCTGTCTAAGGCATTTGATAGGGTAGATTATGGGAGACTACTGGCAAAAATGAGTGCAATTGGACTTGACAAAAGAGTCACTGAATGGGTGGCTCTGTTTCTAGAAAATAGAACTCATAGAATTAGAGTAGGTGAAGCTTTATCTGTCCCTGTAATAATTAAGAGGGGAATTCTGCAAGGCAGTATTACTGGACCTTTATGTTCTCTTATATATCAATGACATGTGTAAAGAAGTGGATTCAGAGATAAGGATTTTTACAGATGATGTTATTCTCTACAGAGTAATAAATAAATTACTTGATTGTGAGCAACTGCAAAATGACCTCGATAATGTTCTTAGATGGACAGTAGGCAATGGTATGCTGATAAACGGGGTTAAAAGTCAGGTTGTGAGTTTCACAAACAGGAAAAGTCCTCTCAGTTTTAATTACTGCATTGATGGGATGAAAGTTCCCTTTGGGGATCATTGTAAATACCTAGGTATTGATATAAGGAAAGATCTTCATTGGGGTAATCACATAAATATGATTGTAAATAAAGGGTACAGATCTCTGCACATGTTTTGAGGGTATGAGAGTCGAATACAGGCAGCCGAAATGAAATTCTTGAGGAGTATGATACAGAAGAGTAGACGAGACAAAATAAGGAATGAGAAAATCCGGGAAGAAATTGAAGTGGAAAAAATGAATGATAGAACAGAGAAGAGCCGACTAAGATGGTTTGGGCACATAAAGCGAATGAGCGACGAAAGAATGCCAAAAAAGGTGATGGAAATGCAAATCCAAGGAAGGAGAGGCCATGGGCGACCACGATTGAGATGGAAGGATACCATCCAATGCAGCATTATAGAAAGAAACCTGGACTGGGACACAGTGTTGGAGGAGGAGTGGTGGAAAGACCGAAGAAAGTGGAGAGGAACCATATTTGCCCCTACCCGGCTACAGCTGGATAAAGGGAAATGATGATGATGATGATGATGATGATGATCAGTAAGGATGTAAAGGAGATAGCATATTTGTCTCTGGTGAGACCCCAACTAGAGTGCATGGCCAGGCAGGCAACAATTTTTGGAAATCCCTCCTTACTCCTCACCCCCGTACAAAGTAATATCGCTAAAAGGTGTGCGGACTATACTTGTGCCAGTCTCCTTACCTCCATCTTTGCTCTCTGACCTCTCTTGATCAATTTTTGTTCTCTTCCGACCTCAGTGGTATTAGGTTTGCCTTCATGGCCCTTCTGACCATTTCCATTCATTTGGCAGTATTACTGGAACTGGAGCCTCTTCTCTAAAGTTCTTATTTCTTACATTCCACTCCAAAACCAACTGAACAAGTCCTAAGGGTGTCAAAATTTATCCCATCTCTTTTTCAGGTCAAATTTCAGCAAATCATTCTCATAAAACTGATTCAGTAACTTTTTTTAAAATCAGTTAACGTCCATGTTTTCAAACAGATTGGCTTCCTCCTCATCAATTCCAGTTCTTCTATATCCATTTCTTCTCAGCCTCCAACAAGCTCAGTGAGGGGCTATCTTGACAGATCTTCAGTCTTGATTCTTGATGCAGGAAGTGTAGCATGAGAACAAAATTGGATAAACACAGAAAAAAAGAAAAGACAAAAAGATAAAAATGAATACAGGTAGTAAAATTCTAGGAACACATACACAGGACTAAAAAATACAAAAGGAGAAAAGGAATCCAACAGGTCGTTGTAAATAATGGAAAGGAACAAACAAGTGCAAGTCAATGAATATTTAATTTTCACAACTACATTGTACTCAAAATAAACTTTCAACTTGCATGCGCTCTACAGTGTGATGGCAGTAATGCCAGACCTGTAGCTTAGATACTTTCTAGCAGAACAAATATGACCTAGGCCACCATAGAGCATCCAACACAGAATCTGAAGGTTGTGGGCTTGGATCCCACTGGTGTCCAGTTGGCCATTTTTGTTCTGCATTTAACATCTCTTCAATATACACTAGGCCTATATGTACTGAACACAACCTAATACACTGAAAGTTTATTTCAATCACAAGTCAAGTCATGGATAAAAGGATAGGAACAATGAAAGGAATGCATAACAAAAAAGCCACAATATCAGTCCAATGTAGGAAGAGAGAGGAATAAGGAGAGACACAGAAGAACATGGGACAATTTTATCCTTATGAAGCTGCGAAGCAGAAACAAGTTCATCAGGGACTAAGAAGAAATAGATGTAGATGCCTTTGAGGCATTTCAGGACTTATCCTCACATCAAAACTCATATTCATCTTTAAAAAATATAATATATACAGGGTGTCCTGGGAGGAAGGGGCCATACGTTAAGAGGTAATAATATCAGTTATTCTAAAGCGAAAAATGTATATGAACATATGCTTTATTTTTAATAGTTTCTGAGATACAGACCATACTATGTAATTGTCGATTGTTAATTTTCCTTGCAGCTTATATGTAATTATTGTGTAATTGTCCATTTCCCTTTACAATTTATTCTCAAAAATACCCCCACTACCCCCACCAAGTTCAATGCATTTTGCAGCTCTTGCAGACAGATGCTGTGTTGCTAATCAGAGCTGATGTCTCTCTTCTTTATTGTGTGCACAAGCATTTAAAATGCAAGCAAGCAAGTCTTCCCTTGTTTCTCAGCTGTGCAGAAAGTCATCTACAGCTTCTCGTAGGGCTACGTTCAACTGCTCCTAGAATGTTTTCCACTTCACTTACATCTTGTTTGCCCTGTCGTTCCGATACAACACAGACTCTGGGAAGAGAAGCACATTCATGTTTTAAAAAAAAAAAGCAAATCCCCCACTTTATTTCATTTCAGATTATGGGGAGGCTCTTTTATCAATAGCATAACAGCAATCAGCTTCAAGGTCCGTGAACTAACTAAATTTAAAAGACATTTTTTAAATTTAAAACAAACAGCAACCACCTTGGAGGGAATAAATGAAGAGACACCTAGCAATATTCAGAATAGTAACAAAGGAAAGTTTTCAAAAAACTTTTTATTAGAAGACAAGCAGAATATTTAAGCGATAAAAGTGCTGGAATTTTTTTTTTACAACATCTGTTCAAATGAATAGAAATAGTTATTTTAAATTAGGCTAACTATAAGTAGATTCATTTACCTCTCATTTCACTACCCCATTCAACCGTCCACATTGTTTTTAATTTATTTTAAATTTACATAGTATTTAAGAAAAACAAGGTACCTGTTTTAGATGTTCCTAAAAAGATAAATACTTAGTGAATTCACCTAAGCAATGTAAAACAGCTGAAGAAGATGTTCTAAACAGGAACAAAACATGTACTGTGTATGATTCATTTTCTTAAATGCAAATATAAGTATCAAAAAGGTGGAAGATTTTTTATTGTTATTAAGTATTTGTAGGTATTCCTGTGTCCAGCCCAATGTGTGGTGAGCAAGCAAAACATTTTCACGATGCTCTTGGCTTAGAAGGTAATTTTAAAGCATCTCCTGGCTGGCTTATGCGGTTTAAGAAACGCTACGGAATACGAGAAATTGCTATTCACGGAGAGCGTCTCAGCGCAGACACGGTTGCTGCTGAAAAGTTCACACAGGAATTTCAATCATTCTTTGAAAAAGAACAGCTTGACTTTAGACAACTTTACAATGCAGACGAAACAGGGTTGTATTGGAAATGTTTACCGTCCCGAACATTATTGATGCAACAAGAACAGCAAGCCCCAGGCAGCAAAATATCCAAGGAAAAAATAACCATTATGGCATGTGCTAACGCAAGTGGTGATCATAAATTAAAATTATTAGCAATAAGGAAATTCAGAAAACCCCATTGTTTTAAACAAGAGAATGTACCTTTGCAGCACTACCATCAAAAGGCAGCATGGATGGACACACAGATATTCAAGGACTGGTTTCACAATCATTTTGTGACAAGTAATGGCCTACCTAATTAAGCAGTGCTCTTGATTGATAATGAGCCTTCTCATTCACACGAAAGTGAACTTAAAGAAGGTGATATTTACGTGAAATACCTTCCCCCTAATGTAACTTTATTCTCCAACTTATGGACCAAGGCGTTATTGCTGTTTTATTTTTTATTTTATTTTTTTTTGCTAGGGGCTTAACGTCGCACCGACACAGATAGGTCTTATGGCGACAATGGGATAGGAAAGGCCTAGGAGTTGGAAGGAAGCGGCTGTGGCCTTAATTAAGGTACAGCCCCAGCATTTGCCTGGTGTGAAAATGGGAAACCACGGAAAACCATTTTCAGGGCTGCCGATAGTGGGATTCGAACCTACTATCTCCCGGATGCAAGCTCACAGCCGCGCGCCTCTACGCGCACGGCCAACTCGCCCGGTATTGCTGCTTTAAAGAAGAACTATAGGTCATCTCTGTTACAGCAATTGGTTGAGGAAGGCATCAATATTCCAACATTTTGGAAGGACTTCAGTTTGTTGGATGCTCTTCATGCAGTCAATGAGTCATGGGGCAAAATTACCGCTACTACGCTCACACGATCATAGAAATCTGTTCTAGGTGAAGAGCAAGCATTTATTTTCCAGTTTCAGTGACGATATTTTGAACGGGCAATGTAGTCTTGCTACGATGATATTATTACTGAAAAACCTGGATAAATGCCAAGATGCAGAAGAAGGTGCCATTATTGAGTGGTTTGACGTCGATAAGGACGATTATGGTTTCAGACATGAAAGTGAGGAGGATATTGTACGGAATTTGATGGTTGGTGAGGAAGACGGAGATTCAGATGATATCGAGTGCGGGAATGATGCAACGGAAACTCCGAAAGTTTCCCACAGCCAAGCTAGTGTCTCTATAGTTAATAGAAGAATTGAACTTCTGTCTTATGTTTTCAAAACATATGCTTTCATAAGCTTAATAACTAGTTTACTAGGTTATCTCAAATATAAAAGATTAAAGGGTTTAAGATGTAGTAGAGAAAGTATAGGACGGTAAGGATTTGACTAGTTAGAATATAAGGATCTTCTACAGGTCGAGCACCAATTCATATACGGTTCATATAATTATATACACACTTGATCCACAGGTGTTGTAATCTTATTTCTAGTTATAGGAACAGCTTTTATAGGATATGTTCTCCCTTGAGGCTCTTACATGGAAAATAGAGATGAATTTTCATTTTCAGATATTGTTTTCTTGAGAAATGTACGATCCAAAATTAGAAAAAATGAAAAAAATGTCTAAGAAATAAAAAGTGATGACCAATTTTTTTCATTAGATACGAATATTGGCATAATTCACATGGCATTTTGTAATTTTTCTCTAGTGTGTCTTACAATACAATGTGAAGTGTTATAATTATTTTCTGCTTGTTCATAAGATACATTTCATTATTTTAACCTATGGTTTTGTTTTTACCAGGCTTAAAAATGACTGCGGGTAATTACCAGAAGTGCGTGCATTAATTACTGCGAATTATCGGGAGTGCACTGTACTACCTCCTCTTAATGTATGGCCCATTCCTCCCGGCACACCCTTAATACACACCTTAAAATGAGACTCTTCACACTCAGCCTCTTATTATGGGATAGTTCATTTATCTGAAGATGTGGAAATAGTCCTTGCCCTTTTATGTCTTCATGTTTGCCCTTGTCTCCATTTCTGTTGCTCCCACTTCTGACACTAATTTCTCACTATGCTTACCCTATCATCTGTTCCTATTCATATACCTATCTTTTTATGAATGACTTGACTATAGTCTAATTGTTTGGTATTATTTAAAGTTAAAAACTTCATGATTGTTCCGTATTGAATAGAGAAATAAGAAGATGTACAATATTATAGGGAAGGATCCACCTTTCAATACTCCGTAGTAAAAAGTAGTTACAACCTGTTTATTGGGACCGGTTTCAACACATTTCAAGTGTCATTATCAGCCAATTAGCGAAGATCTTAAAACAACTAATATATTGAACATGGCAAAATATTAACATTGTATCATATTGTAGCAATTCAGTTAATGTTCAAAACACAATAATCACAGTCAAGAGAGTAAACAGAACATCACTATCTTGCACCGAAAACAAATATATTTGAAGTTCATAAGCAGATCAAGTATGCACTTATGTAAAGTCGTTGCTAGGCAGGTCTTGTAGGCATTTGTTTCTCTGGCCGAAGAGTAAAAGGTGACGTGAATGAAGTCTTAGGAAAACAGTGTAGGATTTAATTTCGTCAAAATCAAAGTGGATATATAGGTTTTAAAATAATTTAAAACGTTAAAAAAGAATAAAGCCAAATAAAAATATATTAAAAAATGGGAAGAAATAATGAAAGAAATACGAGGTTCAACTCGAAACAACTTGCCGTAGTAATTGATAAAGAAATGATAAATAGAGAAAGGGGGTGGGGAACGTTTATTAGAGGGTGGTGATGGTGGTTATTGTTATTAGAGGAAATAAAATTGGGCAACAATCCTTTATATAACACTAATTCGAGAAAAAAAGAGGAAGAGAACCGACACTTCGAAAAATGAAGATATCGGTTAAAGGAAGACAAGGGCCACGAAGGGCGTGAAAATGAAAGACTCCCTAGCCCTCGTAAACCTAATAGCATCGGGGTCGGAAAAGAACAAGAGTTGACCAAGGGAGGTCGGACAGGATAGATGAAAGTGAGGAGCCTGGCACAAGTAAGTGGAAGCAATGCCAGGACTCAGCTAAGGGCCTCACTTTCATCTATCCTGTCCGACCTCCCTTGGTCAACTCTTGTTCCTTTCCGACCCCGACACTTTTAGGTTTCCGAGGGCTAGGGAGTCTTTCATTTTCACGCCCTTCGTGGCCCTTGTCTTCCTTTGGCTGATATCTTCATTTTTCGAAGTATCGGATCCCTTCCATTTTTCTTTTCTTCCCACCCTCCATCCCCCAGGGGCTCTGAACTTCGGAGCGTGGGTTGGCGACCACGGGGCCCTTAGCTGAGTCCTGGCATTGCTTCCACTTACTTGTGCCAGGCTTCTCACTTTCATCTATCCTGTCCGACCTCCCTTGGTCAACTCTTGTTCCTTTCCGACCCCGACGCTATTAGGTTTCTGAGGGCTAGGGAGTCTTGCATTTTCATGCCCTTCGTGGCCCTTGTCTTCCTTTGGCTGATATCTTCATTTTTCGAAGTATCGGATCCCTTCCATTTTTCTTTCCTTCCCACCCTCCATCCCCCAGGGGCTCTGAACTTCGGAGCGTGGGTTGGCTACCACGGGGCCATTAGCTGAGTCCTGGCATTGCTTCCACTTACTTGTGCCAGGCTCCTCACTTTCATCTATCCTGTCCGACCTCCCTTGGTCAACTCTTGTTCTTTTCCGACCCCGATGCTATTAGGTTTACGAGGGCTAGGGAGTCTTTCATTTTCACGCCCTTCGTGGCCCTTGTCTTCCTTTAACCGATATCTTCATTTTTCGAAGTGTCGGTTCTCTTCCTCTTTTTTCCTCGAATTAGTGTTATATAAAGGATTGTTGCCCAATTTTATTTCCTCTAATAACAATAACCACCATCACCACCCTCTAATAAACGTTCCCCACCCCCTTTCTCTATTTATCATTTCTTTATCAATTACTACGGCAAGTTGTTTCGAGTTGAACCTCGTATTTCTTTCATTATTTCTTCCCATTTTTTAATATATTTTTATTTGGCTTTATTCTTTTTTAACGTTTTAAATTATTTTAAAACCTATATATCCACTTTGATTTTGACGAAATTAAATCCTACACTGTTTTCCTAAGACTTCATTCACGTCACCTTTTACTCTTCGGCCAGAGAAACAAATGCCTACAAGACCTGCCTAGCAACGACTTTACATAAGTGCATACTTGATCTGCTTATGAACTTCAAATATATTTGTTTTCGGCGCAAGATAGTGATGTTCTGTTTACTCTCTTGACTGTGATTATTGTGTTTTGAACATTAACTGAATTGCTACAATATGATACAATGTTAATATTTTGCCGTGTTCAATATATTAGTTGTTTTAAGATCTTCGCTAATTGGCTGATAATGACACTTGAAATGTGTTGAAACCGGTCCCAATAAACAGGTTGTAACTACTTTTTACTACGGAGTATTGAAAGGTGGATCCTTCCCTATAATATTGTACATCATCTTAATTGTTTGGTAAGTATTAGCTAACAGTTTAGGAAAGGAGTATTCATCTTTGTATATAAAATAAACATACTGGCTATTAATTATTGCATCAAGTAAAGCATTATTTAACTAATATGATCATTTATCACTTTGCTAGGTGGATATCACTTATCGTCCAGTGATTGATTCAACACTGAACACCCAGGAAGCTAGCACGATTCCACCAGTGATTCGCAAGTACTGATGAATTACCCTACATTTCGTCTACAGTTAATTTAAGTTTTAGATGTGACATATTATTTGATAGATATATGATTGTATCTTCGAGTGTTTTTAGCTGTAATACTATTAATGTATTTCTGTACATAACCTTGTACAGATAAAAGAAATGCAGTGCTATAAAGGAGAACTATAGAGTTATTACTTCCTGTTTTTCTTTTAGAGATATCTGAACAGAGCACTGCCAAAACAGGTATAAGTTATAACTTTTATGTGCTTAAGTTGACTTGATACATAATGGTATCCTGTACTGGAAATACACCATACTGTCTCTCAAAATATTCTGAGTACCTATCAGTACAAGTCCGCCGTAGGGAGTGCAGAAAATAGTGAGAATTCTCTTGTATTGGCAGCTGTTTTTATGACCCTGAAAATTCCTTTATTAATCTGTGTGATATCCTTTGGTTACAGCGATAACCCTTTCACAAATCATCCATTATTACAGGCAAATTGGGGCACATTATTTTTTCTATTTTAGGTATTCATACACCTCAGCCAAGACCAATGCTGTAGTTGGATTCGAAGGAAGACATTGCTTGAAGGTGCTTGGCTAGGGAAAAATATTCTAGACATGGTGGTGATAAAACCATGGGTCTTTGTAGAGAAATTGGAGTGATGTATGGTATAAGTAATTACAAAGTTGTTTTTTGTCTTTAAAAATAAATATGATACAAAGGAAGGATGTAAAAGTAGGACTTGTAGGCAATAACTATATGGTTGATAAGAGAGGCATGAGGCAGTTCTTAAAAAGTACTTATGATAAGTGTAAAATGGTAAATGAAAATGTAAACAGCCTAATGACTGGGGTCTTCAATAATTTTTCCCTGGTGTCCAGATTGATGGTAATATTACAATAAAGAGGGCTCTGGTGTCAAAATATTTAGTTGAATTAGACAGATACTGGCCTTGCTTATGGTAATTTGTTACTCAGTATAATAATTACAGAAAATGTAAATATGAAGTATATTAGTTTCAATTGGTACTGTATTTCAATGTTTTTTGTTTTTATTTCATCCGGTAGGGCGATCACATACAATACATTAGCATACAAACAAAAATTTTAGATCAGTGATATTTTAAATTGAATGATTAACACAAATTTGAAATATACAATTCACCCACCCAACCTCGTCAGTGAGAGTAGTGGTATGTCTTGTATTGTGAAATGTTTACAAAGTTTTAAATACACGAAGTTCGAGCAATGGTTAAGCAGTCCCTCAAGTGATCATTAGTAATTCTGGATGTGAAATTGGTTTTCTCAAAATTCATATAGGAAAACGTACTGCCAAACATACATGTTGATCCAAACATTGTCAGCATGTATTGTGAAAACTTGCAGAAGTTAGGGTATGAATCTCTATCAACAGAGAGCCAAAAAAGATGCAGCAACTTTCTCTGCCCTTTCTTCCGTTATCCACAGCATGAAAGAGAAATACATTTCCATCTGTAATTCTGCCATATCGAATTTCCACAATTCAGTTAATTTGGTACTCCATTCCCCTGAACTGCAAGAATCGTTCATCAAATTCTCTCTTCAGTTGGTACAAAAAATCTGAGCATATTTGCAACAAACATTCATTACAAAGTACCAAACAAAGTTTGAAAAAATGAAGTCTAGATCAAGAGAGTCGCACAGCATCATGCAGTTCATGTACCAATTTTCCTGGCCTCTGTAAAATAGTGGTAATATTGTAAAAAATGTTACTCAATAAAGCAACCTGCTGGATTGATTCTTCATCGTAGAAGTTGGTGAATTGACATTTCTGGTTACTGTCCTTAAAGTCTCACCCATCGATAAAACTTCTGATTTCATCTTTCAGCTCAAGGAATCTGGAAAGGGAGTTCCTTCTGTTAAATCAGTGAACAGTGTTGTGAAGCAAAACATCTGTGTGCATGGCACCAAGTTCCTCATGGTAAGTTCTGAAAAGTTTATGTGTCAATTACTGTATCTCTCATGTAAAAAAATTAACCATACAAATGACTGAACTTATAACATCAAATAACCCAGAAAGAAACTTACTGTGCAATGCGGTTTGATGAATTTTGCAGTGGCAAAACACATTACTATTTTGGTCTGAAATATGATCTACCAGGCCCCTCGTATCTCCTACATTGCCATCCATAACAGGTTTTTCCATTTCATATCATACACGGACAAAATGGACCATTGTACCTGATATGTCTTCTGCGTGACTGCATTCAATAGCCTTGAACACCATTAAAAAACTAATACATACACACACACACACACACACACACAGTTGAGCGCATTTAGTTCTATCTGGAAGATTCATCCAAAGCCAAAAAAGTACACAGATGCATAACATATTTCCTGCTTGAGTTTAGATGACCATCCATTGATAACAATTCCGCTGTGTACACATTTGTAGCAGCAGACAGCAGTATACTTTTCACAGCACCGTGTGGGTCACTGCGTGGTTTGGGTCATGTAGATGTCAACATGCATTTGGGAGACAGTGGGTTCAAACCCTACTGTTTGCAGCCCTGAAAATGGTATCCATCATTTCCCATTTTCACACCAGGCAAATGCTGGGGTTGTACCTTAGTTAAGGCCATGATTGCTTGCTTCTCACTCATAGCCCTTTCCTGTCCCATTGTTGCCACTGTGTCAGTGCAACGTTAAACAAATTGTAAAAAACAAACACTTTTTCTCAGCTTAAATAACTTTTGCATCGCTGGGAAATAATGTGCTAACTGTTTCAACAAGGCTCTCCTTCACACTTTCAGAGGTGACAAATGATTCTTTCTTTTCTTTTTTCCCCCCTGCTTAAAGTCCAGGATATTTTTTAAAGATGCTTGTGTTGCCTTTTCTTGTTGTGTGGTAACTCATCTTTAGTCCCTAATGAAGCTTTCGACTATTTAACCTCTTGGTTTCTTGCATCACTGCCAAGTGGAAATTGTTGGTCATAACCGGAATGTTTACTGTTGATATGCCACTTCAAATTTCCATTCTTAAATGAAAGTAACTGTCTGATTGCATATTAAATATTTTGGTGTCTGTAGGATCATGCAAAACTGAGAAGAATTGAAGTTCTCATACAGGTATGAAGATGCTATTTTCGGACTCCACTTTACGTCTCTTGTTGACTGATAACTACACATGATAAACAAGTTCATGGAAACTTACACTAATGTATCAACTACACATTATTTTTGAATTTGAGTGTGAAGCTAGCAACTACTAACAAAAGCAAAGAAGAGGCTCCAGACTAGAGAAAACCACGAAAAACGCTCATTTTCATCTGAAATGAAAATCCACAGCCTTTTTCCAGTCATTCGACTGGGTCAGGAATGGAATGAATGAAGCCCCAAACTCGCAGTAAGGATATGAATTGTGCCGGCTGCCGAAGCCTGTCCCACTCCTCTGATCATTGTTATCTGTGGAGCAAAAATTGTTCCAGGCCAGGGAACGTATAAGTAGTACATTTATCTCTAAAATGTTTTTGCTGTTTTTAATTGCAGTTCTTTCCCTTCCTTTTTTACTCTTGACATTGCATAAACAGTGATGGATAGAGAAAAAAGGCATCGGGGTCTGAATCAAGACTGGAGTCTGCCATTTGAAGACCCCTGGCCTATACAGTGGATTTAAAGCAAGTGTTGAGGAGGGTGAAAACCAGGTATGTACCTTTAAAGGCAGTATGAAAGAGAAATACCTACTATATTACAAAAGAGAAATACTGTTAAGAGATTAATGAGGAGGAGCAGGTAAAAAATAAACAGAGTTAGGAATGGGAGTAAGGAGATATGGAAGGAACTTACTAGAAAACTGAATTTAGGAAAAACATCAGTTAAGGAGAATGTGATGACAAATATAATTGGAAGTCATGTGAATTTTAGGAAAAATGGAAAGGTATGTATAGGTATTTCAAGGCATAAACAGGTTCTAGGAAGGGCATTCCAAGGTTCACTAATGAACAGTGGGAGTGTGTAAATGAGGACTTAAGAATTCAGTTAGCAGTATGTAAAGAAGAGGAATAGCCATAAGATCAGCCGATATAGTTGGGATGGACCGTATGGAACACTCATCGATTTTATAATAACAGACCGAGTACGGGGAAGATACGTCATGAATACAAAGATAATCCTCGGTGAAAGTATGGAAGGTGATAATAGATTATTAATTGTGGAATTAAAACAAGTAAAAATCCCTAAAAGTGTATTGAAGAAGAAACCAAAGATCAGGATTTGGGAATTGGAGGAGGAGGATAAAGGAATGGCATTCCAAGATTGTATAGAAAGGAAGTTGCCTCACATGGAAATACGAAATGGAGAAGAAGAGAGGGAAATTTAAGACAGACATTTGTGGAAGCAGCAATTGCAGTATGCGGGGAAAATCAAAGCAAAGGTTAAGGAAAAGGACACACAGTGGTGGACAGACAAAATAAAAAAAGAAGTAATGGAAAGGAACAAGGTGAAGAAAGAAATGGATAAGGAAAAGCAAAAAATATATCAGAGGGATGAGAATAAGATAGAAAGGTTACATGTGGAATACAAAAGATTGAAACTGCAAGTAAAGGGGAGTATCAAGGAAGAAAAGGAGAAATGTTGGGGAGAGATAACCAACAAAATTGAGCAAGATATTCGAGGAAATCGGAAATTATTATACAGAGTAATAAAATCGAAAATAATAAATCAAGAAAAATCAAATTAGAGGGAGAAGATGGATCCATAGTACATGACGAAAAGAGTCTTCAGAAGGTGATGGCAAAGTATTTTGAAAACCTTTATAATGAGGATGACTGCTCAGAGGAAGAAGGAGATAAAAATGGAAATAATAGATGGAGAAAAAGAAGAGAACCCGATAACATGCTTGGAACATGAAAGGGCAGTGAAAGCAATGACTAAAGGTAAAGCAAATGGAAAAGATGAATTCAATGTTGATATGATTAATGCAGCAGGAAGCATTGGACTACAGTGGCTATACAGAGCTCTCAGTGCCATATGGAAGGATGAAAGGATACCTGAAGATTGGCTACAAAGAAGCATTGTACCACTGTTCAAAAAAGGAAATAGGAAGATATGTGAAAATTACAAAGGTATAACCCTATTATCACAAGGGCTAAAAATAATGGAGAAAGTCATAGACAAAAGACTGAGGGATATAATAGAAACACATTTAGAGGAAAAATAATATGGCTTTAGACCAAATATATCAACAATAGACTTGATATTTACAGTATGAACTACAATGGAAAAACATCTGGAAAGGAACAACAAAATCATATTCGTATTTTTGGATTTGGAAAAAGCATATGATACAGTTAAGAGAAAACATGTATGGGAATGGCTACTGAAAAGGAATGTACCAAAATAGATTAAAATGTTGTGTCATGAGAGTAAAAGCAGTGTATAAGTTGGGAGTGGTGACTCTGAAACATTTTATACAAAAAAAAGTCTCAAGCAAGGAAGTGCACTGTCGCCATTATTGTACATTATAGTGATGGATGAAATCATAAAACTGGTAAAACAGAGTATAAGTAGTGATGAAGTGAATGCTTTGGTATTTGCAGATGATGTGGTGATTTTGGAAAGTGGAGAAAAGGAAGTACAAAGGAGATTTAACATTTTGAATGAAAATTTGAAGGAGTTTGGAGTGGTAATTAGTAAAAAGGAAACTGGAGTCATATACTGTGGAAAAGAGAAAAGGAAAAGCCAAGTGAACATAGACGGAGAACGGTTAGAAAATGTAGAACAGTTTACATATCTGGGTAGCATTATTAATGGAAGTAATGAAATCAACCCTGAAATTAAAAACAGACTAAGTAAAGGTACAACATTTTATCATCAATTCAGAGAGCTTTTATGGGATGACAAAGTACCCAAGAGAACGAAATTAACATAATATAAACAGTATTTCATACCAATTGAAACATACGGACTAGAAACGCTGGTAACTAATAAGAGACAGGATAGTAAGTTCCAAGCAGTAGAAATGAAATTTTTTAAAACATCGGTTAAAAAGACAAGAAGAGACAGAATTCAAAATATTAAAATCAGAGAAGAGCTAAATATAGAACCATTAGTACAGGACATACAGAAAGCAAGGCTGAGGTGGTTCGAACAATTAAAGAGAATGGGAAATTAATGGGTAGCACGAAGGAAATTGGAAAGAGACCAGTTGGAAGACCGAGAAGAAAGTGGATGGGTCAGATTTGGAAGGACATTAGAGAAGCTAGATTGGATGTAGCAGAAGTAATAGAGCAGGGAAAGTGGAAGGACAAAAAGGAGTAGAGGAGTCTTGTTAACCATACCCGGGTGACTGGAGTCACCGTACAGGTGATGAAGGCTCTTGGACGGGTGGAAGGTAAAGGCTTCCACCATCCATAACCTCGGCACTTGATGGGGTAGTGTGGTTAGCTCTATGCCCGGCCGCCTTTGCCCCCAGGAATTAACCTGGTACTCATTTTTGGTGCAGGCTGAATGAACCTCAGGGCCATGTGCACCTCCGAAAGGGGAAATCTTGTTTTTTAAAATTTAACACTTCCTGATGGGGATTTGAACCCACATCCTTCCTGGCGAACCGAGCATGCCTTTACCGCCTCGACCAGGCGGTCCCTTGATAATATGTATAGATAGTTGAATGTGAAGATAATGTCCAGGAAGTGAAGGTGACTAATAGTGATGAAGTACTGAAATTTAGCTATAATAATATAGACAAAAACATACAGAAAAGTAAATCTAGAAAAGCTGCTGGGGTTGATAAGATTTCTGGGGATATTTGTAAATGCAACTGAATCGGATATAGTACCATCTATCTATCTGTCTATACAGTTTCACCAATCTGAACCAAATTTTGTATACTTTCCTTTTGGGATAAATAAATTTGAACAGCCCTCTCCATTCCCTCGATTTAGGCCCTTGGCACATTAAGCATAGACTAATAGAGGTGAAATGTCAAATTTGTTGTACAAGGACAATACAACGCTCATTTTAAGCTGTAACCTCGCTACAGGTTACACAACATAATGAACACACGATAATAATGAATCTTAAAAATTATATGACATTTTAAGCATATACTCGACAAGGTGTAAAACAAGCAAAAGGTAGACCAACGTGACAGTTACGAAAGGATGTGGGAAGTGGCGTGGAAACCCTACGAGGCCGATGGGAACGCATATGTTGTGGGGAAAGAAGAGGTACATGATAATCATTCTCAAACTCCTAATTCAATAACTAACAAAAGGAAGATAAAGGTACTAAGCAAAATCTACATACAAAACAAACAAGACATGTTCTAAATAAAAATTAAAAACTGATTGTGCCAGTAAATAAAATATGCTACATAGCACGTAACTTTCAAATTTTCTAAAATACAGGAAGAATAGTATACGCTGCATACCATTTGCAATAAGACTCAAAAGAAGGGACAATCATCATCATCATCGTTGACCAATTCCAGTTAACCAGGTGTGGTATACGAGCCCGTTCCATTTTGTTCTGTCCATGAACCATTCTTCGTTCACAATCCGTTCCCAATCTTGACCTCTCTCCTCTACATCCTTCTTCACTAAGTCTGTCCATTTTCCTCTAGGTCTGCCCACTGGTCTCTTTCCCCTGATTTCTCCTGATTTCTCTTTCATACTCTTTTCTTGCAGACCTGTTGGCACTCATTCTTTTCACATAATCAAACCACTTCAGTCTTGCTTTTTGGATCTTCTGGAGTAAGGAGTCTTCTAGTCCTACATCTTCTCTGACCTTTTCATTCCTGATTTTATCTCTCCTGGTCTTCTGGATCATTGTGCGTTAGAACTTCATTTCTGCTGCTTGGAGTTTTGAGTTGTCCTTTCTTGTTAATGTAGCAGTTACCAGGCTGTATGTGAGGATAGGGGTGTAGTATGAGTTATACAGTGTCATCTTGGTTTTGAGTGGTACTTGTTTATCCCATAGTAGCTGTCTTACTTGGAGGTAAAAATGTATTGCTTTGCTGATTCGACTGTTTACTTCATATTTAGCTAAGTTATCCTTGGACATTATACTACCCAAGTACTTAAATTCTGTGACACTGTCCAGCTTAGTGCCATTTAGCATGATTTCTGGCTGATTGTCACCCTTCTGTACTTTCAACACCACCGTTTTAGCCTTGTTGATGTTTAATCCATATCTCTCAAACTCCTGACTCCACCCCTGCAGTCTCTCTTCTATATCTTTCTCTGAGTTATCCCAAATTACTACATCATCTACAAATGCAAATGCTTTTAAGTCTTGTTGCCCCTTTTTTTTAGCGCCTTTAATATGGTATCCATTACAATGATAAATAATAGGGGCAACAAAGCACTACCTTGTTGTACCCCCCTTTTTGTCCCAAACCAGTTTGACAGTCCACAACTGACTTGTACACAGCTTCTGGTTTTCTTATAAAGCACCTTAACTTTTGAAATTAGACTGTCTTGAACTTCAAGCTTTCTCAGGCACTCCCAAATAAGCTCCCTTGGTATGCTGTCATAGGCCTTTTTGATGTCAAGGAACAGTAGATATAAAGGCTTCTCTTTTTCCCAATGTTTTTCCATCAGCATCCTGACAGCAAATATAAGATCTGTTGTTGATCTTCCAGGCCTAAAGCCATATTGTTCCTTTTCTAAAAGTGGTTCTACAATTTCTCGTAGTCTATCCTCTATAATTTTTTCCAGAATTTTTAGTCCATGAGAGAGTAGATTGATGCCATGGTAGTTGGTACAATTCCGTCTGCTGCCTTTCTTGAATATAGGTACAATTATACCTTTCTTTCAGTCTTCTGGGATGGTATTTTTCTGCCATACTACATTTAGGAGTCTATATAGCCATTGGATTACTGGGGTTCCTCCTGCTCTTAACATGTCCACACTTAACTCATCTATTCCTGCAGTTTTCCCTTTCTTCATACTTTTAAGGCTCTTCTGTATCTCCAGCCATGTGATTGGTGGCTCCATATTTTTACTGAGCTCTTCACTTTTTCCAGATTCTTCTCTACTCAAGAGCTTGTCAAAGTAGGTATTGAATTCTCTCCTGATTCCATCTTCCTCTTGTACTACTGATCCACTCTCCTGCTCTATTACCTTGATGTCTTCTAGGTTATTTTGCTTCTTTTGAATTACTCTGTAAAGAAGTTTCTTGTTTCCTCTGCTGTCCTCTTCCAACTTTTCCACAAACTCATTCCATTTTTCTCTT
Organism: Anabrus simplex; assembly: GCF_040414725.1. Lineage (NCBI taxonomy): Eukaryota > Metazoa > Arthropoda > Insecta > Orthoptera > Tettigoniidae > Anabrus > Anabrus simplex. Next base: position 80,121,860 of record NC_090271.1, on the reverse strand, counting down.
TCTCTTCTCTTACTATCCTCTTAGCTGTAATTTTTTTTTTGCCCTGTAGAGTTCCTGTAGTTTAGTTATTTCTTGGCTACCTGGATCTTGTGCATCTCTTTGCTTTTCTTTGTCTAGCATCTTTTTTGCCCAACTTCTCTCTTTTATAGCCAATCTGACTCTGTCATTCCACCAAGGTGTCTCTTTTTCTTTCATGGTCGATCCTGTTACTCCACACAGGTTTTCAGCTTCACCCACCAAAGTATCCTTAAAAATTTTCCAGTCTTCTTCTACTGTATTCATTTCCCCTTTTGGTAAGTGTCTCTGTATCCTTATTTTATATTCTTCCTTCAGCTTGGCTTCTTCTAATTTCCAAGTCTTCACTTTACGTTTTCTTTTTCTTTTCTTCGGGGTTGTGTTAGCCACATGATTTAGATCTGCAATCAATAATCTATAATCACTGTCCACTGTCAGAAGGGACAATAGAAAGCACAAAGTGAAAAACAATATAAGATGAAAGTTAATGAGGCTTACTGATTTGCGTACTACATTACCAAACTAAGAAGAAAAGAGAATAAGAAACACTCAACACGGAGGCATAATTAACTTACTCCCATACTAAAAGCACTTCTAGTATGGAGCATAGGACTAATTCGCTTAAATCGAGGGATACAGATCTACGGTGGGCAATTCTGGTAGAAAATTAAATTACTAATGCATTACAAAGTTTCAACAAAAGAAAAGGGAATTGCCTCCAAAATTAAAAGGGTATGCTTAGCTGGAAAGCTAAGTCTTATCGATGATTTACTGGCGAATGTGAGTATCAAGGGTAAACTATGCGAAAGAAACATTTACATTTAACTTAAATAAAGTAAAAAACACAACCAAGAAAGTAGTGCTTACTCCAAGGTAGGTATCCCATGATGGGACAGAGCCGAAGCCTGCCCCCCACTTGGCTGGTCAGAAATTAAAGATGCGGAAACACACTTTGCTCTCATGAAGGAGTGACAAACCGGAAAATGGTGCAATCAGCAGGCAGCCAATCAGGCAATCAAATTTACTCCTGACATTTACATTCAGCAATTAAAATCCTTGCTATTCTAACCAATGAGGTCTCTTCATTCTTGATTATATAAGTCATTCTGGCATAACAGGCAGCAACTAGAAAAATCCTTCAAAAATGGCACATGTCAGTACACTCTGTTTCACAAGTAAAATATTAAAGCTTGCAGATAGCCGTTACAACAAAATGTTCACATATTTATAATAATTATGTACAATCAAAACATTTTCAATATAAATGCTCTTTAGAGTTCCAATTATAAATAAATTTTTCTCCCAAAATAATAAAACAATAAATCAAATTTTTTGACATCAACAGATGATTTCTCCACGTTAGGAGTGGCCTACAAGTTTCGGCCGGCAGTAGCTCTAAAATGCCTTTGGGAGTGGCGAACCCATTGTAATAAAAGCCTATATGACAAGTGTACTGAAGCCCCGGAAAATGCTAGGGCATTCCCCACAAGTGATGTGCAAAATCCTAGGGCGTTCCCCACAAGCGACGTGCAATTCTTGTGATGCTGAGGGAAATGTGAGAAATGGGTGACCAGCAACCAAATACATTAAGATAGCGACCATCAATGTAGTGACACTAACAGGGAAAGTGGAAGAAATTGTAGATTTTATGGTTGACAAAGATATAGCACTCCTGGGAATCAGTGAGTCCAAATGGAAAGAAAAATGTGAGTGGAAACAAAAGAAAGGATACACCTTATACTGTATTGGAGGAGGAGGAGCCAAAAATGGTGTAGGTCTCATTATTTGAAAAGATCTAAAGGAATACATAGATTTGGTAGAAAACAAATGACAGGTTGATTAAGGTCGGATTGAGACTTGAAGCTGGTGTTACGGATATAATTCAAGGGTATGCTCCACGAACAGGAAATACGGATATGGATCTAGAGGAATACCTTGAATATCTGGAAGACCACATACAGGACAAACAGGTTGTGTATGGGAAGAAAAACAAAGCTGGAGATATTTTGATAGATTTTTGTAGAAGAAATGAGCTGATCATTGGTAGCACATGGTTTAGAAGGAAAAAAATCAGAAGATAACAAGATAACCAAATCAAAACTCTGATAGATTACATTTTGGTCAAGAAAGGTAACATAAAAATGTTGATAGATGTAACAGCCCTCCCAAGTGAGTCTTTCGAAGGAGATCACAGAGTTGTGATAGCTAAGTTAAAGATGGGAAGATACAAAAGATGACTAAGATTAGGCAGAGAAACCTAAGGGTGTGGAAATTGCAGGAGAAGGAAATAAATTAAGAGTTCCAGACACACATTAAAACAAGTATACCTAAGGAATACATCGGAAGGGTCTAAGAAGAATGGGCATACTTTAAAACATCCATGCTCTGGTCTGCAGAAAAGGCCTGTGGAGGAGTATCAGGAAGGAAGGAAGAAAGATCAAAAAATGCCCTGGTGGAATGAGAGGGTATAAGATATAGTTAAAAGGAAGAAACAAGCTTGGAAAAATGGCTGAGAAACAGAACAACAGAATGTAAAACAGAATACAGGCACTGCAAGAAGGTGTGCTCCAAGGTGGTTCAAGAAGAGAAAAAGAAATGATGGCAAAAATTCACTGAACCTCTGCAAGAAGATACAACTGGAAACAAAAAGATCTTATTCCAGTGGGTTAAAAAGAAGAAAAACCCAGGTGAAGGTGGTAACTTCATTAAAAATGAACCGGAGTAAGTGATGACACAGAAGCAGGATATACTGCAGAGAAAAATATTTTTGAACAGCTTTACAATGTGTAAAATACCTCGGTACAAAGAGAAATCGAAGAACCAGATTTAGTGCAGATGGAAGATAAGGAAAATGAGGTGTCCATGGCAGAGATTGAGGGGGCCACTAAAAGAATGAAATGAGGCAAGGCAGCTAGAATTGATGAGGTCACCATAGAAGTGATAAATGCAGCAGTGGTCCACAGTGGTATACTCTCTTCAGAGTGATATGGAGAGAAAAGACTGTTCCAAAAGAGTGGACGGAAGGGGTATTTATACCAATTTTCAAGAAAGTAGACAGGAAGCAATATGAAAATTATAGAGGAGTGATACTGATACCTCATACAGCTAGGATACTAGAAAGAATCTTGGATAGATGAATAAGAGACAGATTAGAGGGAAAATTGGCAAAACACCAGTATAGATTCAGGAGAGGCAGGTCCACATTTGACCCAATATTTACATTGTATCAAATAATGGAAAGGTATTGGGAATGTGGAAAGGACATGGTAGTAACATTTCCAGATATTGAAAAGGCACATGACAGTGTCCCAAGGAATTTGGTATGGAAAACATCAACAGAGGCACAGTTTGGGAATGAAACAATGCAGATGGTAATAGCATTGTATCAAAATTGCAAAAGCTGTGTTAGAACCAAAATGGGTCAAACTGAATGGTTCAGAGTTGAGACAGGCTTAAGACAGGGAAGTGTATTGTCTCCCTTACTCTTCATTATCATCATACCGGGCGAGTTGGCTGTGCGCGTAGAGGCGCGCGGCTGTGAGCTTGCATCCGGGAGATAGTAGGTTCGAATCCCACTATCGGCAGCCCTGAAAATGGTTTTCCGTGGTTTCCCATTTTCACACCAGGCAAATGCTGGGGCTGTACCTTAATTAAGGCCACGGCCGCTTCCTTCCAACTCCTAGGCCTATCCTATCCCATCGTCGCCATAAGACCTATCTGTGTCGGCGCGACGTAAAGCCCCTAGCAAAAAAAAAAAAAACCATTATCATCATGGATAGAATTCACATAATATCAAGGAGAAGATGATGGGCGAGCAAGTAAAGTCTATGCTCTTTGCTGATGACATTGTAGTTTGGGGAGATAATGAAGAGGAAGTACAGGCACAAGTTTATTTATGGAATGAGGAGAGAAGAAATTTTGGATTGAATATTAGTACTGCAAAATGTAAGACTTTGATCATGACAAGAGGTAACAGAAAATCCAGGGGAGTGATAAAAATAGGAAATGAACCTCTTGAAGTAGATACATTTTTAAATATTTGGGCAAGGTGATATCATAAGATGGAAATTTGGAAGGAGAAATTGATTTAAGAATACAGCAGTCTGCAAGTTTTTTTCTTCCCCTCTCTCTCTGAGACGTCACACACACACACACACACACACACACACACACACACACACACACACACACACGCACGCACGCACACACACACACACACACACACACTGTATGGAACAAAGATATGCCAATGAAGTGCAAGAAGGTTTTATACTCGTCCTATTATAAACCTATACTGACCTATGCTTCAGCAGCCTGGACGTTAACTAAGCGGAACCAAAGTAAGATATAAGCAGCTGAAATGAGTTTCTTGAGGGGCATACAGGGAAGAACAAGACGAGATAGAATACGAAATAAGGAAATAAGGGAGTCTGTAAACTTCAAGAAGAGATGGATATAGCAAAGCTGAAATGGTTTGGACACATGCTAAGAATGCCAGGAGAGAGAATAACAAAGAGAACATTAATGGATACAGAGACTGGAAAGAAGCCTAGGGGACGTCCTAGAATGAGATCGAGGAGCTCTGTTGTAGACTGTATTGCAAACAGAGGAGTCGATAGCAATAAAGTACTAGAAGAGAAATGGTGGAAATATCGAGTAAGGTGGAGGGTTTTGGTACACTACCCTACCCAGAGAGAATCTGAAAAAGGAAATGGATGAAGAAGAGAAGAAGAAAAAGATTGATTTTTCAAAGCAATAAGTATACAACATAATTAATTTCTTTTAGAGAAATGGATGAGTTTTTCAAAATACAATGAAGAGATTTCGATGGCTTCCCTACAGCTGTCCCAACTCCGCTCACATCCTCCACCTCAAAACGCAAGCTACACTCGCAATTAACAAATTTTATTTAAATTAACTGAAGGTTTGTCCACACATCACAATACTTCAATTTTTATACTGTTCTCAACTGGAACGTCCATTATGCATCGAAGTATTCCATCTTGACCCCTGATTTTGCTGACACTGGCCGGCTGCCAATAAACTCCCATACAATTTCAGTCCAACCATGGCAATCTAGTAACCTTCATCCCAGTTCACCCATCTAGTGAAATGACTGGGAACAGACAGTGGTGTACTGTGCAGTATGGTGTATGTAACGGCCGAAAAACTGGAATACTCCAACAACTCGGTCCCCGAATTGGATTGTAGCGACCAAGTAACTTAGTGCGGTCTCCAGACAAGCACATTAGTTTGTCCACCAAATGGACCAAAGTTTTCTTTGCAGCCGCTGCAACACAAACAGATATGCAGCAGAAAAGGAATAAGATGGAATAAGGCCAGCATAAAACCATAATGTTTTGATGAAAACTGAAGAAGTCAAGGATGGGTTTTTAAATTAATTTAGTTTACACTGGTAGTTGATTTAGCGTCACCCAACCGGTGGCCCAGTAGCTCTATCAGAAGACTCCCTCCTACTCTGGGATTTGGGACACCTGAAACCCAGGGTAAGCACCATTCATTAATTTGGAAAACAAAAGAAAAGATAAAAATGTAAAACCATAGTAGTTTACCCAAAACCCACCAAAATTACAGTATCAAACCAGGATGTTACATAACCGAAAATTTAAGGAAAGAAATACATTTACCAGAAAGAACATATAATAATGAGGCTATAGCACAAACACATTACGTTTCACAAAATACATTCACACAATTTACTACCAATCAATTTCAGCGCAGCAGGTATGACAGGTCAGTACAAAGAGAACACATCCTCCAGTTAAATGAAATTACCCAAATTAGACCTTCAATACAAACTTAATAGCAACACACACAAAACTTTACCATTTAAAGCAAATTAATGTACTAACCTTTTCCTTATTTAATATTCAAATTTAACTTGAAGTTACCAACCTTAGGTGCATTCTTAATTTTCAGGAAAGGAAAATAAAATGGGATGTTAAATTTTGAATGTTGCAAGTGAATCCAAAACAGGGGGACAATTACAATTTATTACTTTAGCTCACAACGTTGCTCACGTGACCCTTCGAAGAAAAGTCCCAGTTGGGGTTAGTAAGTCGCTATCCACTTCACCATGCACATTACTTTAAAAATTTAACACTGACCAAACTCATATTACGTAGCACGTAACAAGAAAAAGCTATTTAAATGTGGATACTAAATTGAAGATCACATTAAATTAGCAAACCATAGGAGTATCCAAATGAAAATAAAAATAGTTCAACTGATTGATTGATTGATTCTTTATTCTTTCTCCAGATCTACATAATATGTAACTTATATGATCCATTAATGTGAAGAAAAAATAACAAGTCTGACCTAAACCAGCTCACAAAAAGAAAAGGAAAAGAATGCCACCAGATAGGCAGACACATAAACAAAACCATATGTAATAATAATACTAAAAATAATAATAATAATAATAATAATAATAATAATAATAATAATAACAATATAAATAATAATAATAAAATGGCAATGAGGCAGGATAAACACTGTCGCCTGGCCCGAGATCAACCTTTATTGGTGGTCTGTTGGCCATGGCAGTAGGCAGTATGGCAGTATAAAATAAGAAACTAAAACAATAACATATTACTGTGTAGAGTACAATAGTGTCAGTAGACGGCATCTGTAATTTAAACAAACAGCATATCACTTCCGGCCTGGTTCACAACTCAGTGCAATCCTTCCTGAACACTGACATCTCTGTTGTTCTACTTAAGTTGCAAACCCAGCTTTCGTGTTACATCCACTGTTGTGCCGGTGTGCAATTATTCTCCTTACTTTTCATTACTATTGTCCATTGTTAAACTCCATTATCTCGCTACACTTATTTTCTTTTAAAATTTCAGGCAACTCTCCATATTAAATGGGACCATCTCACTTGCCAATCCATACATTACCAGCCAAAAATCACTATCTCCCTATTCATCCACCAGCCTTGACTCATCACAAATATTTTACATCCACTCAACTACTTTATACCATCCAACTCCACACATTAACTTAATCACAAAACCTCGTGATTATTTACTAAGCCACCACACATGCCATCACAACTTTGAATCACACTCATCCTGCACCCACTTGTATTCACCAACCAAAGTATCTCAACTATAGCCACACAAGCCTCTCACCATATTCAATTTACCATTTTACCATCTCACTATATTAAATTATGCCATCATATTTTGCAATTCACTTTTACTCTTATCTCCTACCCATTTTTTACAATCACTCTCTTCCTTACTAACCAAATACCTGTCTCATCTTAAATAAAGCCTTTCAATACCATCTAATGGCAGTAATTAATATACACACTTCACCGCCTACTAATTGAACTACTTAATCGCTCTTATCTCAGTTACAAATAACACACACCCTCCACTATTCTGGTGTGCTTAAACAATTTACTTACTGCTGCTGCCTGTTTTTTTACTTCTTGTCACTATGCCTACGTCCAATTTACTTGTCTTATCCCACATTTCTTTTAGGCTGAAGCTTCTCCCTTTTGCCAAGGCACCTTGTGCTTCTGCTTTCTCCCTCCAAGCCGTATTTTCACTTCGTTTGTGTGCACTTGTCACATCTTGTGCTTCCCCCCCCCCCCCCATTCACTCCCTGTATCTTCTTTTCTTCTGTCGCACCGATCTCCGTCCTCAGCTCCTTAATTATTGCCCTTGTCTCCCTCCTCATCCCAGTTGCTGCTTCCCTGGCTCCTTCTATGATCGATTCAAAAATAGCATGCACGTCCTCCTCTGCCCTTCTACTTTCTTCTTGCTGCAAGCTCTGTTCCAATGCCCTATTTTCCTTGATTTTTTCTTTATCCCCATGCCCGTCTTCACCAACTTTACTGTCTCTAATTTGCCTTTCTTCCACTTTCTTCCCCATTACCACTTCGTTCTCCATATTCTCCTCCATTTCCCGTAATTTCATTACTGTCCAAAATCTGGTGCATTGTCCATTGGTTACCACTAATAGTTGACCTTTAATGTAGGCTCTTAACCCTTGCAATCTAGCCCTGACCAAACGCTTTTTCAGAGCGTTTATATTCTTAATCCCTTCTCTTCCCACGTCTCTTTTAATCCAAATTTTTGTCCTCCGTACATTATCCGCGCCTCTTATCACTATTTCCGCCATCAGGGTGGAAAACAACTTCACTTTTATCGGCCTATTACCCCGTGCTTTACCTATCCTTTCCACATCGACAATATTAACTTCAATAATTTTCATTTTTTGGATGTCTTCCACAACTTTGTAGATAGTCAGCACTTTGTCCTCTCCTTTTCTTCTGGCACTCCATATATAAATAAGCATTTCTTCCTGCGTTCTTGGCTACCGTCTTCTATTTCTGCCTTCAGCTTCACCATCTCTTCCTCCTTATTTTCACCTTGAGTGATATAATTTCTCTCTCGTTGGTTTCCACTTTGGCCATTGTTTCATCTGTTTTTCCCTGTATCCAACGCCTCATATTTTCAAATTCTTTCACTTGTTCCTTCATCATATTTTAATCTGCTCAAATGGGCATACTTCTTCCACAACTTCTGTAACCACTCTTCTTATGACCTCCACGTCTTCCCAGCTCATGTTGCCACTGGAAGTCGGGCCGGGGTTTACTTCCACACCCCCTACCATAATCACCGCTGCCACCAGTATCATCTCACCCATCATTCTTGTTTCCACTTTACCTCCTTCACTCCTGGATGTTTCCTTCTTCCATCTCCCCTGCCATTTTTCAATAACTACCCGATATTGATCCACACCAATCATCTTCCTCTTCCCTACCGTCTTTCTTTTTCCAATCGCCGCTCACACTCCACTCCCGCTCTACTGGCATGCTCAACTCAGCACGTCTGCTTTCGGCAACTGACTAGGTTAGACTGAAAAATAGTTCAAGAGTGCACATACCAAAATCCGACTAACTGATATAAAAATTAAAAAGGCACAAGTAACACCAACATAGCAGAAAATATCAGATCACAGCATGACACACCACCATTGCCCTGCCTAGCTATCCTCCAATGTACAATACAAAGAGAATGAGTAAGAGATGACTCTCAACGTTATTTTTCACTTCTGTACGCAACGGCTGCGCAAAGATCGCCAGGAATTGCACAATAGCACCTCTAGTGAGCACAGGGCTGAACTAAAATTACCGGGCGGGCGATTTAAATCGTTTAGTGCGCGGAGGGTCGCCAGGTTCTCCCCCCCCCCACTCTTAAATATTATATTAAATATATTTTTGTTCTTTTTTTTTCCCTCATATGTTTTCTTTCATTTCCTTTTCTTTCTTTCCTTCTTTGTTACCTTTTTCTGAAATACTGCATTCTGAACAACAATACACCTGGAGGTTGGCCTGTGCTTTATTATTATTATTAATAATATTTTGCTGGAGAAAAGAAGCTTACCAGCTTGTGCTGCTTATTATAATTATTTGATTTATGGAGTTATATTTTACTTTTACTAATTCACAAAGCCATGAAGGATAGAAGTGACTGGCCTTGCCTGTGCTGCTTTTGTTTGTTTCTGCTGAGGAAAATGGAAGCTAACTCACAAAGGGAGGAAGGAAGTGACCAGAAGGTGAGTGGGATTGGCAATCCTTATCTCAGATTAAGACCTATGACAGAAATAGACACTAACATCCCCTCATACATCAGTCCTCTTTAACACTACTTAAGCCAACCGTAACAGTCAATAGTATCAAGATATGCCACTTATGCAGGAAATAAAATATAAATACAATGTAAGAAAGAAAACCATACACAGGAACCACAATGATGAAAGGAAACTCATATGATAAGGAGGGAGTTTGTAGGATTCAAAGATAAATTGAAATGAAACATGATCTTTTGGTTTATGGAGCTATATTCTACCTACTATCCACAGTGTTACAGGTATAAAATTGTGTAAAAATTTGCACAAAAGTTTTAGTGATCATAGTATATCATAATCTCATGACATTACATTCAGCAGTGTTAATCATCAATTAATATTCATCAGCCAGAAAACTATGCAATACAACACAAATACAAAATCATTCATTTAGGAAAGAAAGACTGGAACTGACAAGTTACAACATAATACTTTTCTCTCTTATTGGAGTCTAACGTTGCACTGACATTGCAAAAGTTTTCAGCAACACCATCTGTATTTTCCCAAGGAACTTACTATATGATACATCTTTCAGTCTGTCAAAAGAGGCACCTAGGGCCACACACTGAGAAATATTGAGATTTGTACTTCTTTTGCATCTACTAGAGGATGGCAAATCTCTGGCAGAGTAGTGTTTGAAGAAACCAAGACATGATAGCACATACTCTGTTCCTACATACTGCACCAAAACACAACATATCATTCAATCAGTCATCTGCATTTAGATGATAAACAATGTCAAGCTACAAAATTGTATGCATCCCGTGTATCCATTGATCTGCACTATTTACAATACTTAAAAATGTTCTATTTTATGTGACAGTAGGATATATCTAAATTTTTCTGCTACATGGAAAAAGATGGAATCATGAATATGTTTGTGGGTTTAAAAGACAAGAGAGCGCTTACAGATTCTGTGATTGTTCCCTCTTACAACATGCAGGAGGTACAAATAATGCTTCCTTTCAGTCCATCCGCAGGAGAGGAGTTCCAATAAATGGACAGAAATATGTAGCATCAGGATCTACGTACAATAATATGGCAGCTGATCCAGCACAAAACATTACCATGCCAAGTCACAACATAGCTCCACCTATTAAGAGCTATGTCCAAGGAATTGTATGCTAATTTAGTACAGTATTATGAACAATATGCTGCTACTTCCACAACATTATGGTGTGCAAGGGCCTTTGCTGTGATCTAGACGAAATGCCTGTTGAAGACAGTGAAAACTCACTTCAGACAGTGCCATTTGTACCTACTGTATATCGAAGGCAGAAATCTATGTTGGTGGTTGCAGAGTAGGCTGATCTGTGGTCTGACAGCATGCACTCCACCCGGCCAACCAAGTGGGGAGCCTGGCACAAGTAAGCGGAAACAATGCCAAAATTCAATTAAGGGCTGCGTGGTTGCCTACCCCCTACCCACAGGGGGACAATTATGATAAGGCTAGTTTCTTTACGTTGCACTGACACAGATAGGTCTTATGGCGACGATGGGACAGGAAAGGCCTAGGAATGGGAAGGAAGCAGCTGTGGCCTTAATTAAGGTACAGCCCCAGCATTTGCCTGGTGTGAAAATTGGAAACCACAGAAAACCATTTTCAGGGCTGCCGACAGTGGGGTTCGAACCCATTATCTCCTGGATGCGAGCTCACAGCTGTGCGCTCCTAACCGCACGGCCAACTTGCCCAGTACTATGATAAGGAAAGTTTGTAGAACTGTTACCATCACATCAAGTGAATGGGTTACCAACATCACAAATTTCACAAATATTAATTTAGTTACTTGGACATTGCATACATACCAGTACATACTTTTGTATAGGAGGATGTGCATACAAACTGCAAATAAGAGAGAAGAGAGCATAATATATTTCCTGTGTTCTGATGAGAAATGTTCTCCAAAATACAAGATTTTCAGTGAAACCTCCTTTGGTAGAAATGGATGCTTAACCAAAACTATGACTTCTTTACACAAATCATTCACACAATATCACACGACACTTCCACTTCAGTATTTGAATATTATCATACAAATGATGATCTCATATAAAGGAACAGACTATGAGTTCAGTAAACCACATGTTTGAAAGGTTCATTGCTCTTGAAAATAACTCCACATTACAGTTTTTCACTTCCCATTTAGCAGATATGTTTCATGCTGTACTTAATCTCCCTATAATAATATTAATAGTAATACTAATATTAATGATAATAATACATGTCCCATGAAGTTTAAATAAAGTGTTTGATTATATAACAACTGTAGGGCAGGAATTTATAAAAGTCATTATGAATGCAATTAAGACAAATAGGGGGTCTGAAACATGCAGATGTACGGCATATTTTGAATTACAACACTGAACATGAACTTAACATTTTTCCACCTTTATGAACAATTATAATGATGTTCTGGGCTTCATAATGATCTCATTTTTTTGCCTATGAGGCTCATACACCGATTCATGGCAACGATGGAATGGGCCTCAGAAGGATGCAACTGTGGCCTTAATTACGGTATGGCCTTAGTATCTGCCTGCCTATTGCAAAGAAGGGAAACCATCTTCAAGATAGCTGACAGTAGGGTTCGAACCCACCACTGCCCAAGCGCAATTTCATAGATACATGACCACACTGCACAGCCTACTTGTTGGGTGTTTTGTAATACAAAATTAAATATATTGCTAAACAATCATTAGCATTCATAAATTGAAATTGCTTAATTTGAATGTAAAATTAAACATTAATAACATTAGCACCAGTGTTCTCCCCAGAAATGTTTGTCAGGCGGGTGGCAAGAATGAGTAAAACTTCAATATGAATATAAATTTCAATTCGTTCCCCTCAGGGCATTAACAATAATATCAGACAGGTAAATATTAACTGCACAATTGAACTATTTGAATGTTATTATCATGAACAAGTTATAACAGAGTACGTTGAACGTCTAGTGTTCTATTGCTCCTTCCAAATCATGTAACACAGGACTTAGGCCTCCCACTCGGTTGCTGTGGACATGTGGGCGGCCATACAGGTTTGTGACGTCATACGGAATAGAGGGCTCGCATGCGATTCCACGCTAATCCAGACCCCTGCTCGCGACTACATAGTGGTCAAGCTAAACATTTGATCTCCGATGTAACTGATGCAATTATGGTAATGATTTTTATCATTTATAAATTGGCAGATTTACAGTATTTATAGGTGAATTTGGAGCACCCAATGACTCAAATGTGTACCTATTAATAATATTATGTAATTAGCATATATCTAGGTTTAGTCAAGCGGTCTCTAAAACCGGCAGGGTGGTGCACCCATTAGAAAGGTCCTAGGGAGAACACTGAGCACATAAATACCAATTAGTGAAACAACAATTACAGTCCACAGGCTGAAGAGAATAAGAAATTACCTCAATAGTTCTTCATAATAACAACTCTTTACAATGAACGACATCCACTCAGGAAGGGAAGATTTCTTTCTAAGGGTTATATATCACTGTCAGCACAGACGAGCGATGACTCATTAAAAGTTCAATCCATTTCACTAATGAATTTCATGTTTCAACACAATAATGAGACTGAGTTCCATAAGGGCAGAATGGAAATACGAGTATTATCATAAATCATAATCAGTACTAGCAATTTAATGAAAATGAAGGTGGTTTCTTCAACTACCCAGCAAAAGAAAATTACTGTAAATCAGCTTTCTGTGTTATAACTTCTTAACTTTATTTACCACTTAGCAATTGATGATTTCATGGCCAGCGTTACAAATCATGTCAATGTTTTCCAAGCTTGTAGGCTGTGGTCCTGAAGCATGTGTTGGTCCCGACGTTTCACTGAAGACTGCGCTTGGTATTATCAACACAGTCTTCAGTGAAACGTCAAGACCAACACATTCGCCTGGACCACAACCTACAAGCCCAGAAAACAATGACATGATCTATTTACCACAGATTTCAATAACAAAGAGTTGTTAGAAAGATTTCTACTATAGGTAACTTAACATTCCCTCCTTTTGAGATAAGCTACATTACAAATGCTGTATCTTCCTCATCTTCTTGCAAGATGGATTGAATCTCTGTGGAAGAGTTGACCCACCATCAGTGTGGCTGTGATGAACTAAGTTCTTTCGCTTACAGAAGTGGTAAACCTACATGAGACACATGTGTGCTACCAAATCTGCCACCACACTGGTGCAATGTTCAACACATCCCACCTCGTTCCATTCATATTCCAAGAAGATGTACGCTTTCACCTTCTGCAGAAGACACGTTTCATGTGCCATTTCCTCAAGCTTCAGCAACACCATTTCTGATGCAATAGAAACATGGGTGGTGAAGGTGGGAGAAGGCAGCACCAGCTTTGGATCTTCCGAGGCATTTTCCTTCAGCTGGATGAAACAATGTTCAGGAAGATGGGAAGAAGAGGTCAACGTAGATTTACAGGCTGTGCACGGATATTTACGGAGAATTTTCCGTGCAAGATAGCCAGCAACATAAGCAGCTAATTCTCGCCCGCTGTTAAGAATCAGCCCCTGGCTTGAAACTTGTGACGGTCCAGCACAATGTTTGTACGCTGAGTTAAACACAGAGTCTACCTCAGCGGAAAAACACTGTATGTCTTGCAGTGAGTAGCTCATTGCTGAAGACTGCGTTCCAGCCCCAGACAGAAACAGGGAAAGATCACACAGGAGATCATCACCATCATCCATGCAGTTCCCCGTCTCTCCACACCTGGAACTGAGAAGATTGTTGACGATGCTGGCCTTTAATGCTGGTACAAATTGCCAGCAGGTAGGGTTGGTGTTCTGACACCCATGCTGTTGAATGATGCCAAAAAGATTTTCAAGGGGATCCTGGTTCAGATTCCGAACGCAAAGTTTCTGAACACCTTTCTCCCATGAAAGCTTTCTCCACAGCATTTGAACAGCACGAATATCATTCACCCAACCTTGCCTAACTTTGTTAGTTGAAGTTCCAAAGTCCCATCTTGATATCTTTTTAATCATTCCCCCCCAAAATTTCCAATGAGCCGAATTCTTAGCAAGGCAGCATCGCAACATTTTGCCATCTTCGGGGAATTCTGTGTTGCCATTAAAGCTGTCAAAGAGCTGGTCCATGACACCACAAAACTCCCCGAGATATTTGACATCTTCTTCAAGAACAGTGTGATGTTCACCATCCTTTCCACTGTTTCTGACTTGGCCAGCCAACAATGCAATAGCAGCTGCCACTGCACGACTGAATACTTGGGCTGCCAATTTCACTCGCATTGCCCTATAACCTTTTGGCTCAATGTGGTCTTTTGTGAGCCTGTGACAAAGGCGGAACGTCCTCTGCGAGCCATATTCAAACAAAGTGACTAGATGTTTCCATTCCGCTTTCTTCCCAGGCTCATAAAACACTTCATGGCGAAACAGGTTATTTCTAGTTGTCTTCAAAAGGTGGGGTGGATCAAAGATTGTAACAATCTCCTTCCTTCCCACCTTGAAGAACGGACCGGGACGGTCAGTGCGAGTCTCACTGCACAGCTCATGTATTGCCTTGCTGTTTGTGGGACCCTGGTCGCACACAGTTGCCACAATTTCCAAGCCAGCTTTCTGCAAAGCAAGGATGATCCTTTATCAAAACTTTGAGTTTCGCAGTGGGTACAGTGCCTCTGCATAAAAAGTAAGCAACAGGTTGCTTCCATTTTCTGAGAAGACCTCTCACCATGAACACCAAGGCATGATCAGCAAATTTGTTGGTACAGCCTAGGTGTCCATAGTCTTCGTACCCATCAATTTGATCCAACGTCGCATTGTAATGAAGTCCAGCGGACAAAGAAACTTCATCAAACATGAGGGAACAAACTTTCTGATCACTACTCATAGTTCTGACTCGAGATGCCAACTGTTTGAAGAAAGCCTTGCCAATGCCTGTAGGAAAAGGAAAGGAATTAAGCATTCTGGTAAGGGTTCGACGGGAAGGCATATGGATCAACTTCTGCAAAAGACGGTAACAAGCAGGACTTCGCTTAAACAAGCCAAGTGCAACTGCCTTCACCTTGAAGCTCCAGCGCCTACCTCGACCTAACTTGGAAACATTCTTCACCAAGTCAGCAAGTAATGCTGCAAAGTTACGATGCTTCGAGAAAATGTTCTCCAGGGAAGTCACCAAAGATCCCACCTGATCTTTGTTATTTCCCTTCGAACTATTCCTCAGCATCTTGCACTTTGTGCGTAACTGTTGCAGCATTTTTTTCTGAATGATAATTTTCTTGCACAGTGTACGCTTCCTAGGAGATATCTCCCTGTAATGGCGTGCATTTATGAGAGATAGAGCTCCTCTCTGTTTGGGAGGTGTACACGGTGCTAGAGGATTCCAAGTTACTTTGCAAGTAGGTGTTGAAGGTCCAGGTAAGGGCTCTGCTGCTGAAGATATCTGTATCTGAAATGCAGGAATCTCAACTGCCTGTGGAGTGCTACTGGGACTAACAATATCAGAAGAAGAAGAAGGAAAACATGAAGAAGCAACAACAACAGTAGTAGTAGTAGTAGGAGGAGGAGGAGGAGGAGGAGGAGGAGGAGGAGGAGGAGGAGGAGGAGGAGGAGCAGCATTACCAGTAGTAGTAGTAGTAATAGTGGTAGTAGCAGCACCAATGATATTATACATGGTACAAGCAGTAGCAGCAGGAGTGGAGGGCGTGGCAGCAGCACTACTGGGTTTATTCGTAGTAGCAGCAGGCGTGGAGATGGTGGTGGCAGCAACAGCACCGGTGATAGTAGTAGTAGTAGTAGTAGTAGTAGTAGTAGCAGAGGCAGTAGGAGTGCAGGTGGTGGGAGCAGCAGTCATAGCAGCTGAAGGCCTTGGCCGAGGACCAGACTCATGTTCAGGCACACCTACATGCACAAAAAAACAATAAGAATGGTACCATTTTTTCCTCCTCTACTACAGTGAATGCAGGGTATTGATTTTCAAATCTCATAATGTCATTCATTCATAAACATGTATTATGGTTCTTATGGTCCCTCTATGGTTCTTACAGTAGGCAAAACAGCAATAAAATTACATTGAGCATGTGATATTGTCCACCTAAATATTAAGCACTTGAATACATTAACAGTAACTGTATTGAGAGATGTCATACAACTGTTTTTGCTCCATTCATGTTCAGTTGAACTTAAGGAAGAAAACCTAATTGTACTTGCACATTTTATATTCACTGAGTCCAGAAAAGATCCCCTACATGCTGAGAGGATGTTGGAAATAAATTCAAAATGGTACATTCAAATGTTAGAAATTCCCCATCCCCTCCCCCCATGGGCCTGGTTCACCTCTGCTTAGCCAACCCGGTCACTCCAAGCACCCCCAGGGTCACCTGTGCAGACACCAAGTCAACGTAGATCACTGACCAGAACTCCTGACCTCAAATCATCCTCTAAATGAAGAGTGGACACTGCAGTTCAGCACATAATGAAAGCCATCAAAATAGTGAAAAATAAAGAGCCTGTAGTTCTGGGAGGTGACCTAAGTTGTAGAGTTAATAAACCATATCAAAAGACAATGATTATACTATAATTAATAAATGATGAAGGATACAAAGTAATCAACAACTCAATGGAAAAGATATATATAGCCCTAAACAGTACAGTACCACTGACTTAGTTTTTGTGAAAGGCGCCATTGTATGAATTCTAGTGCAACAGATTATGTACACAGATCCGGGAAACATGATGGTAACAAGCAGGTAAATACTAAACAATGTCTTGTCACAAAATAAAGTAGGAATTCATGATGGCAAAACAACTTCAGATACTATTAAACAGTGGGGTGGAGTATTACAGGGTGATCTATCAGTCCCGCTTCTATTCAATATCGCCACAGCAGACATTACAGAAATAATTCTTAACGCAACCAAATTGTACTTATACGCTGATGACCTAGATATAGGTTCTAACAACAAAGATTATCTTCAAGCAACTATGGTCAGCCTTGAAAAATATTCTGAAGACAACAAACTTAAAATTAACCTGGACAAAACGGTACAAATGGTTTTCGGATAAAGAGGCAGTTAGGATAGTGAGCTCAATTAAATACCTTGCCTTCACAATCAGTGGCGGCTCGTGAAAAGATCGTCCTACGTGCTACAAAAAACCCTAAATACGCTGTTTTCAATCTGCATATTGCCATGATGAACAACTCACAAGTTACTTCAAACTTCTTAATAATAATAATAATAATAATAATAATAATAATAATTTCTCACAATTTATAACACAGAACAAACAAAAACATTAATTTGGAAGCAGATGAATACTTCGACAACTATCTACGAGATAAATATTTATTTCGAGAAAGATTGTTTTTACTCACCTAATGGCGAAATACAAAGTCCATACGGCGATCTTTCTTGCTGCAAAACTTGTCGATCACCTTTTGGTTAAAGTTCTTTATTTCCGAGATAAGTTTTTTCTCGATTGATAGCATCGCTAATGCATTCAACCGTTCCTGACAAATAGTATTTCGAAGGAACGTTTTAATCCTTTTAAGACTCGAAAAGAATCTTTCCGGTTCGGAAGTACTCATTGGAATCGTAATCAAAATCCTGAGCAATTCTGTTATCTGGGCGAATGTATCCTGCAGTTTGTTCTTCAGGATCAGTTGAAGTAAAGGAACTGCACCGTCAATTTCTCTGAAATCAGTTATTTCATACAGAACGCTGAGCTCAGTCATTAGTCTATTCTTGTCTGGGAGTCTGTATACGTCACACACTGCTTTTACAGGGAACTGTTTTGAATATTCGCTAAAATTCATCGAATCTAATAAATTTGCAACCTTTAAATAAGAAAGAGACTCAAATCTACGATCTAACTCTTCAGTGATTCAATCACAAACATCCTTAGCATCAGCCGTCCTGTAGGATTCCGTTCTGCATTTTTTGCTTTGTGTCATTTCTGAAGAAACTTCATTTGCTATTTTATCGACAGAATCCCTGACTAAAGCAACAGTCTTCTTAAAAATGCCAACAGCTTTTCCTATTTTTATTGCATCTGTCGATCTTGCTTGTAGCTGGGAGTACAAAATATCCACATGAGGCATAATTCTGTGAAAGAAGGACAGCCAAAATAAGAACTCTTCGTCCTCCAAATTGTGCCTGAGTCCACGTGCTTCTTGAACTGTCCTTACAGATTTCGACTGTTCCAGGTCCAGAAAGCATTGCAACAAAGCATCTTTGTTTTAATGCACGACATTGACGGTTCTAGACTTGAAGTTCCACCTTGTTGATGAACATCCTGGAATTCTTCGTGCTACCACTTTCTCCAAACCTGTCAGACGTTGAGGAGATCTGGAAAAGAATGCAGGAAATGCAGATAGGCTTCAGAATAATACGCGCGCAGCTTGATTTTGAGAGGCCGTGTGTTCTAATACGAGGTTGAGCTGGTGGGCGTAGCAGTGAATGTAATTGGCTAGGGGATAGTGAGCTTTGATTTTCTTTTGAACTCCACCTCTTTCACCACTCATCACAGATGCTCCATCGTAAGTTTGTGCGATAATTTTATCTGGATTAACCTGAAAAATGCTATTGACCTGCTGAAGTATGCACTCAGATATTGCATCTGCAGCTTGTCCATCTGGATTAAAGAATCCCCAAAATCTTTCAAGTGGTTGTCCATTTAATACGTATCTGAACACAATTGCTAACTGTAGCTCTTCAGAAACGTCAGTAGTTTCATCTGCCATAATAGCAGTGTACTTAGAGTTATGTATTTCCTCCAGTATCTTTTCACGGCAGACTTCCTGCATACAGTCTAGCAGTTCATTCTGGATGGTTTTTTATGTGCCCTTAAATACCTTATTGGATTCCATGTGTTCCTTAATGGCACTGTCTAGACTGCTCATGAAATCAGCTAATCCCAAGAACACTCCTGGATTTTCAGATACGGAAGACTCATCATGACCACGTAAAGCTAGTTCGAATGCCCCACAAAATTTTATACAGTCAATGATTTTAGACAAAATATACCTATTCTTCTCTATTTCTGCATTATGTCTCTGCAAATTGTCGTGATATGCCCTACTAAGTTGTGTTGCAATATTCACATTTCCTAGAGCACTTAGGTCCATTACATTATTGATGTGTTTTCTGTTCGACGAATGCTTCTTCATATACTCGTTCAAACGCCCCAGATCCTTCACACCTTTCGTACTCCAGATATCATTATTTCCAAATAAGACGCAAGGAAAACAAAACAAAGCATTTCTTATATCACAGCCACATATCCAACTGTTATTGTCGTAAACTTTACAGTTGAAATGCCTGATATAACTGGAATTTCGCCCTCTCGAAGCCTTCTGAGTTAAATTTAAGACTGGTGTGGGACGACCTGTTCTCTTTATGTTCACTCTTTCTTCTAATGTTCTCCTAGAAAATGGTTCTTTCTTCAAACTGTCCACACTATTCATGCTGTATACTCACTTCCCAAATAGGATGATGGAAATATAAATCCTCACTAAGAACACTAATTTAATTTCACTTGATATACACCGTAGAGGATAAATAATTGGATAATTCTCCGTATGAACTTAAGCACCAACACAGTGATAGAAAAACACGCACCAACTATATAATCGCGAGATCAAACACCGCACAAAGCATCTTCTTCTTCTTCTTCTTCTTCTTCTTCTTCTTTGTTTGTTCTTGGACTCTGCGCAGCGCACTACGTCCAGTCACTGGGTTGTTTTAAACTTCACCAATCAAAGTGTCTGTTACAAAAAGGGATAGATTTGAGGGTAGTGGGAAACGGAAGTACACACTAGTGTATTGGGAGAGGTTGTGTAGGAAAGAGACATGAGGAATAGTCGAGGCGTCTAATACTACAGATATGTACAACAGAACAAGTTGACATGTGTTAGGTTGCAGGGATTTAGCACGGGGACACAGGGTTCTACATCTTCACGCCAGTGTGATCTATCACGGCGATTTACTACTATAGACATACATGACCAGATCACAAATAAGGGAGGCAGGATCGTACAGATTAAATTAGGATATTACATGCGTGAAAAAAGTTAGTCAGTAACTCAGCTAAGCGAACTGTCGGATGGTATACTAAACAAGAAATAGTGAGAGGAAGTTGAAATCCGAGTGATAGTAAAGTGGAAATGAGATGTTGTTGCTGTCGGGGATATTTCTCACATTGAAACAAAATATGATTTATAGTGCCGACATAGTGACCACAATTACACAAGTTGTTTTCCTTAATCTTTAAACGATACAGATGTTCCGGTGTACAGGCATGATTCAAGCGAAGTCTGACTAGAGTAGTGATATGACGTCGAGTGTACTTGCCTTTTGCGAACCATGGTTTAATAGCAATGTTATTTTGAATATTGTAGAAATGTGTACCTTTAAATTGTGCAGATTGACGCCAATGTGCGTTCCACTTTTCTCGGAGAAATTTCTGACAAATTTTCCATACATCATTGTGTGGGAGTGCAATATGGTAGCGTAGTCCTTGTCCATCAGCTGCCTCATTGGCCAGTTTATCGGCCATGACATTGCCTGTTATGCCAGAATGTCCTGGCACCCATGTAAATAATACGGAACGATTGAGTATAGTTAGATCATACAATAGTTGTCGTAGATTTTCTATATACCAATTGTCCGCCTTTGTAGGATTTTCTAATGCTTGAAGAACACTGAGAGAATCTGTACAGATGAGGGCCTTTTGGATCGTAGAATGTTTAATATATATTAACACTTGACGAACTGCAAATATTTCAGCTGTGTAGATGGATGCGTATTGGGGTAAGATGAATTGTTTAGATAATTGCAGCATAGGGGAATAAAAAGCAGCTCCTACGTCGGATGTGTCTTGATGTTTTGATCCATCAGTATAAAATGGAATGTATTGATTATATTGATCTATAATAATTTTGAATGACTTAGTTGCTATCAGTCTGTTTAAATTCTCGGAGATACTGGAATCATCGAATTTTGTACGGATGATAGTAGGTAACTGTATAGTCGCAGGAAACATGATAGAGTACTTAGGGTGCGTTCTTGTTTGAACAACGTGAGGTCGTAGATATATAAACTGAACATAAGCCCACAGGAGTGCCGGATATTTGTGTTGTACTACAGGTCCATTTCCAAAATATTCAGATAATAACTGCAGCTTGGGAAGAATCGGATGATTATATCGGGCCATTTTCTTGAGAATATATTTAGTAGCTACATGTTTGCGTCGTAAATGTAACGGTGGTTCGGTAATTTCAGCTAGTAAAGCATTTGTAGGAGTCGAATTCATTGAACCTGTAATCAGTCGAGCAGCTTTGTACTGTACTTTGTCTAATCGCTGTTTTTGATCCAACGAAGCCATATCTATAAACTGACTACCATAGTCAAAAACAGACCTGATAATGTTTTTATATACAGTTAAAAGGGTAGCTGGGTCAGCTCCCCAGGTTCTGTTCGTTAAGGATCTTAATACATGGAGCTTTTGTTCCGTTTTGCGACAGATCTCTGCAATATGATTTTTCCAAGATAGTTTATTATCAATCGTTACCCCTAGATACTTAACGGTTTCTTTGACGGAGATTTCCTGTTCACCGCATCTAATGGGAGACTTATCATATATACGTTTGTGGGTAAATATGAGAATTGAACTTTTTGCCGGTGCTATCTCTAAACCATTTTGTATCATCCACGTCTGCAGGAATTCTAAAGTCTTCTCTAGAGTAAGACGACATTCTTCTATGGTATTTTGAGTGCAGTAGATTACTATATCATCGGCATATTGCAGTATCCGAGCCGTTTTTACAATTTCCTTTTCAAGATCCGCAGTATACAACATATACATAATCGGACTTAAAATGTCCCCTTGTGGAAGCCCAACGGATACAGAGCGGCAATTGCTTTGATGAGCGATTTGAGGGAGACTTACACGTCGATACGTATATAATTGTCCTAAGATAGTAAGCAACGTGGAAGGAAAATCCATAGTACTTAGTTTCTGGAGTAGGATGGGAATATGAACATTGTCATAAGCACCTTTAATATCTAAAAAGGCGTGTTGTTTTCTGGATTTTGCTAACAATATATCGACTAATAAGATATTCAAAGCATCTGTCGTGCTGCGGTCTTTGAGGAATGCAAACTGGTACTTCGGTAGTAAGTCATAATATTCTAGAGCCCACATTATTCTGTTGAGTAAGATCTTTTGAAACAGTTTCCGAATACAAGAACTTAGACAAATTCCTCTGTAACTAGTTGGATCATATTTCGGTTTACCAGGTTTCTTGATAGGTACTAATACGAAATAGTTCCACTCCATAGGTATAGTACCAAATTCCAAGATATAGTCAAATTTGTGAAGGAGGATATTCTTAGCTTGGGGCGGTAAACTTTTAAGCATATGATAGGATATATAATCCATTCCTGGGGAAGTGGTTTTCGTATGATATAAAGCAACATCGAATTCCGATGGGATTATTGGTCGCAGCAAGGTTTGAAATTTATGCGTAATACCAGTTATCGGATATTGGAGCTGAGGTACGACATAATCAGGAGTTAGAGTTTGATAAAATTGAAGGAGAGTCGTACTATCCCAGTCGTTATGGGGTGGATTATTGCGGTGGGAGTTGCATAAATTTCGAATTGCAGCCCAGACGTCTTGAAGAGGAGTTTGCCTATTTAATGAAGTTGTGAACATTTTCCAAGCCAATCGTCGTTTCTCATTGAATAATTTTTGGATCTGGGCGGCTATTTTCTTGTATTGAAGATAAGACGCCATTGTCCCGTCATGCCGGAATTTCCTTAAAGCATTTTTTCGACGCTGTACACATGCCGAACATTCTTCATCCCACCAACGAACGTGTGGGGAATATTGAGACGGGTATTTAATTTCAGGTGGATGGTACGTGTCTAAATACAGCGTGATAATATTTAGTAATGTCTGGTATTGATCATTATTTCCTGCGTTATCGACAATGGACAAGTTATCCTGAATATACCTTTGAAATAAGGAAGTATCCATATGTTTCATTTGTCGTACACTCTTCGGAAATTTATTTGGCTTTCGGAGCTCGGTCGATGTGATAGTAATAAAAATAGGAAAATGATCACTTTGGTGGGTATCATTCCCTGTTTGCCACAAAAGCTTATGAGCCAAATCAATAGTTGCAATAGTCAGATCGACAGCACTGGGATTAGTATTAGGCGCAGTGATCCGTGTAGGTGATCCATCATTCAAAATTGTAAGAGGGGATTTATTTATGATGTTCTCGATATCCCGGCCTTTTTTGCAGCAAGAAACACTTCCCCAAATTGGATTATGGGCATTGTAATCGCCCCCAATAATAGTGGACGTGTGGAATTGTGCGAAGAAATTCTTCCATTGGTCATATGTCGGTCTAATTTTAGGAGGGCAATATAAGGAAACGACGGTTAAATTATTGATAGTAATTGCGATTGTTTGAACATTGGGAATTTCATATTTGATCTCTCTGACTTGGAAATCGATACTATTTTTAATAAGGATACACACACCATTCGCAACATAACCATCTAAACGTATGACATTGAAACCAGTGACTCGGAAGTGATAGTTTCGTTTGAGCCATGTTTCACAAAGGATAACGATTTGTGGATCAAAAACTTGTATAATTTGAATTAACTCGTGTTTCTTGTTTAGAATACTCCGACAGTTCCACTGCAAAATTCTCATTGTTTGTGATGTGTTAATAGAGTAATAACTTCATCGTGTAAAACTTTAAGTAAATGACGCCACTGAACATCTTGTCCCATTTGATTCATAATGAAGTCAAATTTTTTCGATAATTCTTGAAATTTCCCCTCAGACTGAATGCGTACGTTAGAAGATTCACCCTTCTTAGAGACAGAAGCCTCAGAAACACCGTTCCCAGAACGGACTTGGTCTGTACTAGTAGAACTATGAATTTGGGGTACATTCCCAGAGTTAGAAAGTAACTGAGATCTGATTGCCGGAATAGATTGTTGTTCCCGTGGAGGGTCCCTTAACAAATTCATGTAGTTACTTCTATCGGAACCTGGTCTACATGGTTTTCGGGGTGGGCTAGTTACAATAGCAGAAAACTTCCTTTTACGTGGGGTTAATGGTTCAGATGTACTAGAAGAAGGTACCAACGAGGGGAAATGTTGCGGTAATGTTAAAGGATTAAAATCCTGTTCCAAAGGAGCAAAATAATTTTTTACCTCCAAGAAGGACTTATTCTCAACACTCATGATCCGTTTAATTTCCTTCTGTCTCTGATGTTCGGTACACCTTTCATCCCCTGCCGGATGATTTCCGTCACAATGGATGCATTTCACCAATGTCTGTGTACACTCCTGGGTGTTATGAGATAATGCACATTTCCCGCAGCGAGGTTCCCTAGCTCTGCAATTTGTCGATGGATGGCCATATCTTTGGCATTTACGACAAATGAGAGGTGCAAAAATGAACGCTTGGACTTCCAGAATGACATTAAAGATAGAAACGGTCTTTGGTAGTTGTTGCGATTGAAAGATGACCTTTACCGTACCGGTAGGTATGTATTCAGTCTTACCCTCTTTGGACGATCTGCGATTCATTCTTTGAACCTTGATCACTGGGTATGGTGAATCAATGTACTGTAATAGTTCAGTCTCGGATATAGTTGTATCTACCCCCCGCACCAGACCAACTCTGTGGATATTGGAGGAAGGGACAAATGCCTTCAAGCGTTTCTCTTCAAGAATAGGGTTGGAAAGAAAATTATTGGCATCCTTTCGAGTGCTAAAAGTAATTTGAATTCGATTTCGGCCCTTTTTATGAATGGCTTTGATGTTGGGAATCTGCCGTTCATAAAAAAGTCTGCCTAAAACCATAGGGTGTAGGTATCCTATTTTTTTGTCAGGATCATCCGATTCGACATAGACAATATACGGCCCTATGTGCATGTCTGAATAAGTGTTGGGTTTATCATTGTGAGACACTGTATTAGTATTAGTGTTAGGAGTTGTAACTCTGCCTCTATCCATAACGTCTTGATTAGGTAGATCTTTATCCACAATCATCCCTTCTAAAGAAACTTGTTCCAGGATTAGGTTTTCTTTCGATACCGGAATCGAATCTGGAGGTCTACCCAAACCACCACCTCCACTATCTAGAGACATCCCTTAAAACTATGCACTCTAGTACTTATCTACAGGTAGCCAGTGACAGGACGTAGTCGCGTCACACACTCCGAACAGTTCAGCACCAGTCAAGAACAGCGAACACTATCAACGATCTGCTTCAGTTGAATGCTCGCACGACACTTACCGCACAAAGCAACTGAAAGTGCTACCAACAGAATCATTGAGACCTCTTCTATTACCAGCATAAATACATTCTAATGCGGGATAATATTTAGGGTCAGTCCAAGATTCTTTGACTCACGTACGAATTCCTTATTTTTGACACAAAAGGAAGATGGATATTTTAATAAGCATTGATTGGTTACCTTAATAACAACATTATGTTTGTGATAGATTGCCCCCAGTTACCTTTTGAGCCCAGACGATGCTACTCTCTGGTGGCAGAATCGCTTATCACGTTCAACATCACATGGCCGGCTGGATACCTCACTGCGCTCCGCTAGCTAGAGCGACGCATCAAGTCGGCCGTGAACATCAAGGTAGCAAGAGGCATCGAGCATTTCTACCCCCTTCCGGGAGAAAAAGTAACTATAGACGGGATCATAGAAAGTTGATCCCGGTTGACGGTATACTCCACCGGCTGCGGGGAGTGTTTCAAATTTGGCTGCGCCTGCGTATTGCTTCCTTCAGGCTACACGCCCGAGCTCATTTCTCGTGAGCACGAGCCAGGTTCCGCGGGAGAACGGCGCTAGTTGTTCGATAGATCTTGCCCCGATTTTCACAAAGCACAAATTCATACTGTACTCAAAACAAAGAAAAGGCACCAGAATAATTGTACTGAATATAATTAATTCCTTACACTTCCAAGCTACGTGCTGGAGCCCGGTAGCACGTATTGACCGGCCGCCACTGTTCACAATACAGGCAACGTAAAGCCATTGATGGATTATAACAAGGAATAACATTTGCACTGTGTGCACTATTTTGTTAATAATAAATGTTAGGTATTTCAGCTACACTCTGCCTCAAAGAAATGTACACATTTCAACTTACAGGTAAGGCAAGCTCAGGTATGACAGGCATTATAGTAAATTTCATTATGAGAAGCGAGGTTCCCCCTCATCTGGCACTGATGAATTTATGATCATTACCTCTGGAAAGCAATTTGAAATGAATCACAGGAAAATGTGATAGGTCACAGTACCGGTACTGTGAACAATAATAATAACAACTACTTACTTCTTTCTGGGACAGCATCTTTATACAGCATCTTTGATAGGGGTCCTGGATAGCTGGAGTGACGAAAGTGCCTCGAACACACAGTGCGGTTCCTCAGCTGCTTCGGGGAAAGCTGCCGCAACCGTTCGTCCCCCACAACGTCCAACCACTCTCAGCAAATGTTAGGTCTAGCAACAGGGAAATGATGAAATAAGACTCCCTGTTGCCGGCCTTCTTCGCTATCTGTGTACATTCCACAGATCTGACACTTTTCGTGCATGGTCTGAGACATGAAAAGAAATAGAAGAAAATAATTAAGGACACTGTAATCAGCTTATATTTTAACTGCTAATATCAATACTATCAAAACGATAGTGGCTTATCAGACATAATATAATATTACATCAACTGAATTTGTAGGTGTCTGTTTCAAGTAGGCTTATGTAACTATCATATCAACCACCATGCAAAAAGGTAATAAAAAGGTGACAGTCAAAAATAATAAAAATACATTTTTGGGAACAGAAGCAACTATCATGTACTTTTTCTTCAAACACGCAAACGAAGATAATAGATATACGCATCCAAATCAAAGTGAAGCCAAATGTCACAAACGTCAAAAACGTGGTCGTCCCACGTGGTCCAAGGTGTCAAACTCAAATCGACCAATAGCAATCGGAAGATTCTTCTTCTTCTTCTTCTTCTTCTTTGTGTGTTCTTGGACTCTGCGCAGCGCACTACGTCCAGTCACTGGGTTGTTTTAAAAATCGGAAGATGTTTCTACCAATAGGAGCTGCCGTATTCGTCACGTGGGCTATGTGTGAGTGACGTGAGGTACAACAGCGCGCTCACAAGAGTGGAGGGCGAAAGTATTCAGCCTGAGCCGGGCCCTCGGAAGGGTAGGACTTATGCCGCTGTCAAACCCTTGGTACAATACACTTCTTTCTTTCTTTCTTTCTTTCTTTCTTTCTTTCTTTCTTTCTTTCTTTCTTCTTCTTCTTCTTGGTTAGTTGTTGGACATCGTCGTAAGACGCTACGTCCAACCAAATTGTATTTGGCAAATACAGTAGAGACAATTCGCGACACTCAGCGAGATATCGAGGGACAGCTATTGGAGCTCTCTCTAGCGAGTAGACCTGAAAACTACCGATTCTGTCATAAGAGCACGTGTATTTTTGTGTGAAGTTTTTGGGGTTATTTATGCGTTTTCAGTGAGTTGACATAATTAAATAGTAGCGTGTGTCATTCCTTGATATCTCCTCTCAGTATGAGGGGAAAGGTATGTGTTGTGTTTGGCTGCAGTAACTGTGAAGTAGAGAAGAATGCGCGGTCGTTCTTCAGGTTCCCTCGTGACAAGAAAATGTAAGTGATATTGTCACGTGCTGTCCTTTTGTAGAGATCTAGCTGAGTGAAATAACTTTACGTTTGATGGGCTTTGGTGCACGGACACGAGACAGTCACTTGTTACAGTCTTAGAGTTATGGTTATGTTGTGTATATAGATGTGTCGGAAATACAGTCTTACCTTGAATAAATCAATTTGTTGTTACTGTTTCCGAAAATAAGAAGTGTCTGCATTTTTGACAAACCAGTCTGTCAGGTAGGTTTTCTGGTTTGAATGGAACATTAGTGGCGACCGTGACAGGACGTATTCGATTCAACGTGAAGAAGCTGTAAGCAAGTCAAGATGGAGAGACTCGTAAAGTCGAGAAAACCCATACGTGCAGCATTTACGAAGACTTTTGACTCACTGATGACGGAAACACAACTCGACAAGGTAAGATTATATTTAACTAAGTTAGAAAGACTGGCTGTTGAACTGAAAGAAGCTGATGATAAAGTTTTAGACGTGCTTCTCAACAGTAGCGATGACGCAGATTATGAAAGTGAATACAATAAAGTGCAAGAATACCGCGATAAATTAGACGAAGCACGTCAGAAGGTCGAGAACTCGTATGCAGTGAATGTAGCAACTGTCTCAAGTGAAGGTGTCGATGTGTTGAGTGACAATTCCAGTTCCGGTAAGAAAAAACAAGTTGCCTAAGATCGAACTGAGGAAATTCAGTGGTGAAGTTAAAGACTGGTTAGGTTTCTGGAGCCAGTTCCGTAGGATACACGATGATCCGGACATAGAAAGGGAAGATAAATTCCAGTACCTAATTCAAGCTACTACAGAGGGCAGTAGGGCGAGAGACGTCGTAAATAGCTTTCCGCCTACAGCTGATAACTATGAGAAAGCAATTCAGTGTTTACGGAGTAGGTTCGGAAGAGAAGAATTATTGGTGGAGTTTTATGTTCGCGAACTGTTAGGTTTAGTTATTCAGAATTTCACAGCGACTCAGAAACTCACTCCCTTGCAACTCCATGATCGATTAGAGTCGCATCTTAGGTCGCTGGAATCGTTAGGAATGACCAGTGATAAATATGCAGCCTTTTTATTCCCCCTAGTTGAATCATCACTCCCAGAAGATCTGCTAAGAGTGTGGTTAAGAACTGCCATTTCTTTGCCTATCAGTGAAACAGCAGAGAATCTTTATTGTGAGAAATTGTCACAGCTATCACTTTTCGTAAAGAATGAAGTGGAGGGAGAACAGAGAATTTCTCTAGCCCAAGGGGGATTCCACATATTCTCACAGAAACCGGGAAAGCAGAAGAGCAAGTCACCTCAACCTGAATCTATACCTACTGCTAGTAATCTGTTTTCTGGAGAAGCAAGAAGTTCATCTAATGGAAGCAATTGTGTCTTCTGTAAGAGAAACCATGATACGAACGATTGTTTCAAGGCACAGAATATGACTTTGTCTGAGAAAAATAGTATATTGATGAAAACGGGGTGCTGCTAACAATGTCTGAAACAAGGTCATACGGCTAAGGCTTGTAAAGCGACTGTGCGGTGTCAGGTATGTGGGAAGAGACACCGTGTTCTTATGTGTCCAAACTTGCCATCGAAGGAGTCGAATGAAGAGCAGAAGAAGGAGGGACGAAGTACGGAAAGACAAAGTGCTACTTTGAGCAGTCAAACCTATGGCCAAGAGGTTCTTCTTCAAACTCTAATGGTGAAGATCCTATCCGGAAGACAAGAACGCATCGTCAGGGCTTTGATCGACAGTGGATCGCAGCGATCTTATTTGTTGGATAAAACTGCTCTGTCTGTTGGACTTCAATCCTCAGGTACAGAGACCTTAACTCATGCTTTGTTTGGAGGTACCGAAACGGACAGGCAGTTGCATTCGACCTACCAGTTGAAAATCTGCAGCATGGATGGAAAATATTGTTGTGAGATTCCTGTGCTCAGTCAGCCTGTGATTTGTGGTGAAATTCCTAGGCTCCAGAGGGGTCCCTTAATGAAGGAACTGAAACAAAACAACATTTTTATTTCTGATTGTGGTCCCAATAGACCTGAAATTGAACTGCTTCTGGGAACTGACGTGTATGGGCTGTTACTGACCGGGATAATTAAAACTCTGAACTGTGGGCCAGTAGCTGTAGAAACCCGTTTGGGATGGGTTGTTATGGGAAGTTTGATGGGCCATCATTCCTCCTGTAGCGCTAACATGTTTGTAACATCCTTGCTGACATTGAATTCTAGTGTGACTGAACTGTGGAAATTAGACACTCTTGGAATCAAAGATCCTGTGGAAAAGAAGTCCCGAGAAAAAATGGAAATGGCCACACTTGACTATTTTAAGAGCACCGTTTCTATTAATAGTGAGGGACGCTATGAGGTCAGCTTACCTTGGAATGAGAGGTTCGAGGATCTGCAAGAAAACCTGGAAATTGCTGAGAAGAGGTGCAGGTCTACTTCAGTGAAACTGATCTGTGAAGGAAAGTATCGTGACTATGATGAGGTACTTAAAGAATGGCAACAAGAAGAAGTGATAGAAGAAGTACCACTCAAAGAAATGAATAAGAAATGCCACTACTTACCACACCGGGGAGTTTTCAAAGACAACTCCACTACATCTCTCAGGCCGGTATTCGATGCCTCCAGCAAGGGTAAGGGATCTCCATCTTTGAATGAGTGCCTAGAAAAGGGTCCCAATTTACTGGAGCAAATTCCACCGATTCTGACAAGATTTCGCCGTGGGAGAACAGGTGTAGTTTCTGACATCAGGAAGGCCTTTCTTCAAATTTCTGTTGCTCAACCTGATAGAGACTTTCTCAGGTTTCTGTGGTGGGAGGATTTTTTCCAAGGAAAATTCAAGGTTTTTAGGCATAGAAGAGTAGTGTTTGGACTCAACTGTAGCCCTTTTTTGTTGAGTGCTGTACTTAACCTTCTTCTGGAGAAGAGTCCACCCGAATTAAGGAATACATCTGAAATGCTAAAGAGATCTTTCTATGTTGACAATTGTGTTGCGTCCGTTGACACCGAAGAAGAATTGATCCAGTTCATTGATGAATCCACACGACTTCTTGCAGAAGCAATGTTCGAACTTCGAGGCTGGGAAAGTAACTGCTTGGAAAGGACTATAGGACTGCAAAGTGTTAATCCCGTTCTTGGCCTGCTATGGGATAAAGAGAATGATGAACTGTTCTGTGACGTTCGAATGATGACTGAAACGGGGACAATCACCAGAAGAAAGATCCTGTCTATGGCCCAAAGGATTTTTGACCCTGTTTTGACCCATTTACTTTGATCCCGAAACTTCTTATACAGAGTAGTTGGAACCTCAAGATGGGATGATCCATTGCCTGAAGAGATGCAAAAGAAATTCAAAAGGTGGGAGCAAGAAATTCCGCAGCTTTCTGAGTTGAGGGTACCAAGACGCATAAGTGCTTGTGAAACTGAAGAAACTTGGAGCCTCCACACCTTCTGTGATGCCAGCAAAAGTGCCTATGCCGCAGTTTTTTTCCTGAGAAGTGGACTGGAAGGATCTGTTCTGGTGCAACTTGTCATGGCGAAGTCGAGAGTTACGCCTCTGAAGACTTTAACAATGCCCAGGTTGGAACTTCTGACTTGTTGTATAGGGAGCCGTTTGGCAGCCACTGTGAGGGAGACTCTAGGTAAAGACATCCCAGAATATTTCTGGACTGACTCTTCTACAGCCTTGCACTGGATCAAGACAAATGATTCGTGGGGTCCATTTATCAGTAACCGTGTGAAAGAGATTAGAACACTGACGAGATAACAAGACTGGAGACACATACCCGGTGACCTGAATCCTGCCGACCTTCCATCGCGAGGATCTTCTGTGCTATCTCTGATTGACCCCCGATGGTGGGAGGGGCCAGGTTGGTTAAAGCTGGAAGAAAAGGACTGGCCCCTATCATGTATTAATGCAGACGAAGAAGAAATTCGGCAAGAGAAGAAAAAGTCATCTCCATGCTTGGTTAGTACTTCGCACCAAGACGCAGCATGGTATCTACGACGATTTTCCAAATTTACTCAGATTGTCAGACTTGTAGCTTGGATACTACGCTTCGTTGCCAGAACGCTGAGGCAGATAAGGTGTGAAAGCGATGACCTCACAGTTTATGAAATAGAAGAGGCTGAAAGAAGACTTCTGGAGCTCGTCCAGACAGAAGCACTGGGAAAAGGAGAAAGTGACAGTATGAAATCACTTTGCACCTTCATTGATCGGGATGTCCTTCTAAGGCTGAAAACAAAAATTAATCGAAGGGAGGACGATGAAAACTTCAGATACCCTATTATATTACCTTCCAAACACAGAATCACACAACTTCTGATAGAAGAGTACCATGTGAAACATCCACACGCTGGAGTTCAGATGTCGTTGGGAGGGCTAAGAGAAAAATATTGGATTTTAAGAGGCAGGAAGATAGTTCGTGGAGTAATATCCAAATGTGTTACCTGCAGAAGATTTGAGTCAAACAAGATAATGACTGAGCCTGCACCGCTGCCAAAAGACGGGGTAAATGATGCTTTAGTTTTTGAAGTAACTGGAGTGGACCTCGCCGGCCCGCTTTACCTGAAGAGTGGTAAGAAGGCATGGATCGTGCTATTCACATGTGCTGTCTACCGTGCTGTACATTTGGAGATGGTTCTGAGTCTCTCGACGGATGCATTCCTCCAGGGTTTGAGGAGGTTTATCGCAAGAAGAGGAAGGCCTAGTGTAATTTATAGCGATAATGGCACAAATTTCACCGGAGCAAATAGCTTGATGGCCTCACTAGACTGGAGCAAGCTAAAGGAGGTTGCAACCATTCAGAGAATCCAATGGAAATTCATCCCACCCACTGCGGCATGGTGGGGTGGATGGTGGGAGAGGGTGGTGCAGATGATAAAGAAACTATTAAGGAGGACACTTGGAAGGGCTTCTTTGAACTATGAAGAGATGTCTACAGTCTTGTGCGACGTGGAGAGTGTGGCTAACGCCAGACCCCTGACCTACCTGTCCGAAGACCCAGATGACTCGACACCACTGACCCCTGCAATGTTCCTGGAGGACAATCTTTCAGTTGGGGTGGCAGATCTTGACCACCTGGATGCTATAGATATCAGGAAGAGAGCAAAGTACGTCCAACACCTGCGGGAGCAGCTGAGGAGAAGGTTTCGGGAGGAGTATCTGAGTGTTTTGGTGCAGCAGCAGACTGGGAAGGTACACAAGGAACCTTTGAAGGTTGGTGATATAGTTCTGGTTGGTTCTGATGATAAAAGAAGACTGGAATGGCCTGTTGCTAGAGTGGTAGAGATAATCCCAGGACAAGATGGTCACGTGAGAGTAGTGAAAGTTAGAGTTGCAGGAAGAGATATCATCAGACCTATTCAACGAATTTTTCCCTTGGAGGTGTCTTCACCAGAGGATGTACCACATCTGGAAAGAGATAGTGATGTCAGCCTGAGAACTGACGTTCCAGCTGTAGAGCCTGCAGTCTTGAAGACTAGGAGTGGGCGTTCAGTGAATGTACCAGTTCGGTTTAGGGAGTAATCTAATGATGATAATTTTTGGGGGGTGATCGTTTGATTTTGTTGTATAACAAAAAATCAAGGTGGGAGGTATGTCACGTTCTGTCCTTTTGTAGAGATCTAGCTGAGTGAAATAACTTTACGTTTGATGGGCTTTGGTGCACGGACACGAGACAGTCACTTGTTACAGTCTTAGAGTTATGGTTATGTTGTGTATATAGATGTGTCGGAAATACAGTCTTACCTTGAATAAATCAATTTGTTGTTACTGTTTCCGAAAATAAGAAGTGTCTGCATTTTTGACAAACCAGTCTGTCAGGTAGGTTTTCTGGTTTGAATGGAACAAATATTGTATTTGCATATATATTCTTCCAGTGACAGAGATCTTTATAGAACTTCATAATCTTCTGACCTGCTCGACCCATATTTTAACTGACTTAAAATGTAATGCGCATATTTTATTGTATAGTGCAGCAGTTAACCTTCAATACCGAAGTGTTGTTGTAGGTGTGATCGGTGGGTTTTGAAATGTCACAGAAGTGATTTGGATAAGGTGTACAAGAAAGAAGGGACGTTACGCTTATATAAGAATTATAAGATCTGTTCAGATCATTTCCAGGCCAGCGGCTTTAAAAATCCTCGACTATACAGCCAAGGGTACGTTACATGTTTACTCTAATTGTACGTAAATATTCCTCAAAGCATCACTATCGACAACATTTTCATACTTTTCTTTCTTTTATGCATCTTCTCAGATTAAAGCCGGGATTTTATAGATTTTCTTTCTGTTAGTAGGCTTCATGTTAAGAGGAAAATTGTCCAGCTATTAAATGTTAATTCATTGCATCATATGTGTAAGGAATGTGTATAAGTGTCTTAATGTGATGATACAATGTTTTCAAATGAGAAAAAAGACAAATTCAACCTTAAGAGTTCAGGCAGGAATGCTAAAGCTAAAAAAGTACTGAATAAATGGAAGATCAAGCCATTTCACAGCAGTCCGTTTCACTTCTTGTTTATATGTCTAATTCCAGTCTTTCAATAATAACCTTTTAAATAATTCTTCATTTATTTATCCAGAATTGCTTTAGCAACTTCGAAGTTAATATCTCAATAACACTTTCTTTCTAGACGTAATTCATTCATCCATTTCCGCATATACATTTCCATTGATATTTGAATTTAGTGCGATTTTTTCAGGCCAAGTTACTAGGAGCGCCACCGTCGAATTATCTCCCATTTTAGCAAGGCTAAATCCGTAAGTGTCGCGTATTGTCTCCTCTGTATTTTCGTCCAGTCACTGGTTTGCGTGTTAATTATTGTCTGGGAGAGGTGCCAACTTAGAAGTAATTAGTACACTACAAAAATAGCAGGTAATGATGAAACTTAGGAAAATAAAATTTATTTAGGCTAACCTATCAGGGCATAACACAAAAACACTGGGACACAAGGTTCTAATTCTTCACGTCTGTGTGGTCTATCACGACGTCTTACTACAAACGAACTAGACCGGACCACAAAGAAGGGTTGGGATGTGAAAGTACGTACCTAGAGGAAAGGAAAAGGTTACAACTGAATGTTACAGGTAACTAAAAAATTGAGTATTAAGTCTACAACGCGAAAAGTCGGTTGGTACACTAAACACGAAACATTTAACGGCAGTTGGGAACCCGCGTTAAGAAGCTTAGCTATGAACTCGCGACGTTGATGTTCATATGTCTGACACTGAAAAAAGATGTGATTTACAGTACCGAGTGCTTGTCCACATGGACATAAGTTACTTTCGATAAGATTAAGGCGATAGAGATGTGCGGGCGTACATACATGATTTAAACGGAGCCGTATGATTGTTGTAATATGACGCCGAGTGTAGTCACCAAAAGCGAACCACGGTTTATTAGGAATGTCAGGCATAAGCGTGAAAAGTGCTTACCTTTAGTCTGTGATGTTCGGTGCCATTCTGCCCTCCACTGATCGTGGATGAAGTGACGACAGTTTTCCCATAAGTCTGTGTGTGGAACTGCGATGTAGTATTCTAATCCGGTACCCAGTGCTGCCTCCTTAGCTAGGTTATCTGCTGTGATGTTGCCTTGTATTCCAGAATGGCCCAGAATCCACGCGAAAAGTACTTTAACATTACGGAGGGAGAAGTCATAACTTAATTTGCGTAAATTTTGAATGTACCAATTATTTGTATTTTCGGGATTGTCTAAAGCCATCAAAGTGCTTAAGGAGTCAGTACAAATTAGAGCTTTTAATATTCCGGAATATTTTATGTACAATAAAGCCTGGCGAATCGCGGATATTTCGGCCTGAAAGAAGAAGCTAGGTGTGGGAGAGTGTATTTTTTGTTCACAGCCAGTTGTGGTGAGTAAAATGCAGCGCCTACGCCAGTTGGAGATAGATTCTTTGAACCATCCGTGTAGAAAGTGATATACTGCTCGTGGCTACTTAACGCAAATTGAAATAGACTGTTCGTGACAAAACCATTTGTTCGTAGTATTTGAGGACGATTTTCGAAGATAGTGTGAAGAATGTCGGGTATAAATATACTAGCTCGAAAAGGTATAGAGTATTTCGGGTGGTTTAATGTTTGTACCATACTAGTACGAAAGTGACCGAATTGGTTAAATGCCCATAATACAGCCGGTTGATGTTCTTCATTAACATTCCGGTTTTGATAATATTCGTGTAACAGCTGAAGTTTCGGAAGGATTGGGTGGCGATATTTATTTAATTTGTTTAGAATATATTTGCTGGCGAGTAGTCGTCGTCGATACTTTAATGGCGGTTCCGCTGCTTCGGCTAAAAGTGCGTTCGTTGGGGAGGAAGACATAGCCCCCATGATTAAGCGGAGTATTTTAAACTGAAAGGTATCAAGTTTGCGTAGGTGGCTAGTAGATGCTATAGCAAGAAAGTGGCAGCCATATTCGAATACTGATCGGATGATATTTTTATATACCGTAAGAAGGACATATGGATCCGATCCCCAGGTGCATCTAGTGAGAGATTTAATGATATGATATTTAGTTTCTAATTTGGAAAGAATATATTCGATATGTTCTTTCCAGAGTAATTTGTTATCAATTTTAATTCCTAAATATTTGATCGAAGTTTTGATACTAATCTCATGGGAGCCATTGGTTATTGGCATATGATCATAATTTCGGTTCCTCGTAAAAATCATTGCAGAGGATTTTTGATATTCTATTTCTAAATTATGATGTAGGAGCCATCTATGGAGGATCGTTAGTGTTCGTTCAATGGTAGTACGGGATTCAATTGCCGATTCTTTAATGGAATAAATAACACTATCGTCAGCATATTGTAGGATTCTAGCCTGTTGAGAAATCAGCCGCTCTAAGTCAAAGGTATATAAAAGATATAAGATAGGGCTCAAAAGTCACCTTGTGGGAGACCTTTGGAAGTGTACCTAGATTCGAGAATCTGTCCATTGTTCTTTATAAAAATGTGACGATTAGTGAACAATTGCCGTATGATATTAATAAACGGAATAGGAAATTGCCACTTATGTAATTTGGCAAGAAGTACTCCGATGTCCACATTATCATATGCTCCTTTTATATCGAGAAACATAGCCGTCAAAACGTCACCTCGACTTCGAGCGAGTAATAAGTCTGTAAAAAATATATTAAGAGCATCTGCCGTACTTCTGTCTTTCAAAAACCCAAACTGATAAACTGGAAGTAAATTATAATATTCTAAACACCATAGAAGACGGTGCAAGGGAATTCGTCCGAAAGTTTACGAAGGCAGCATCCCAAAGAGATCCCTCTATACCCGTTTGCGTCTTGTGGATGTTTACCTTTTTTAATAGTGGTATAATTTGAAAATCATTCCAATCGACAGGAATTGCATGGCTATCGAGTATGGCGTTGAATTTATTTGCCAGCGTTTGCTTAGCGTGGGACGGTAGATACTTCAACATTTTATAAGTTATAGAATCTCTGCCCGGACTAGTATCTTTTCGATGTTCGAGTGCCATATCTAGTTCATGGAGGGAGATATTCTGTAATAGACTAGAAAATTTTGCGGAGGCATGTATAAAACTATATTCGTAAGAAGGTTCCACGTAATCAGGTGTTATTTGGTGATAAAATTGGGCAATTCCGTTAGGGTCCGATTGAGAAACAAAATTTGTGTGAGCATTACTTAAATGTTTGATGGCTGCCCATATATCTTTGATAGGACTTTGTCTATTGAGAGATGTGACAAATACCTCCCACGTTGTTCGTCGTTTTTCATTAAAAATAGACTGTATAGAAGCGACTATTTCTTTATACTAAATATAGTGATCATAAGTGCCATATGTTGTATAAGCTTTTAAGGCAGCTTGTCTTCGACGAACTAAAGAAGCGCATGCGGAATTCCACCAACGAATAGATTTGTTCTGCGTTTTAAAGTTCTGCTTGTGTTCAATGGGGTGATAGGTATCTAAATAAGAATGAATAAAATATAATACTAGATCATAGTCAAGAATATGTGGATCTGGAAGTGTAGAGCGTATTTCATCTGCGAAGAAGGTCGTGAATAAGTCAGAATGAAACGAGCGAAGACTACGGGAAGCAGTAAAGTGAGAGACATTCCTGTGAACCTATTGGTCCATGTCTATTAGTATGGGGAAATGGTCACTTTTATGGGTATCATAAATTACACTCCAATTAGTTTTATGTGCTAAATCAACTGTGCAAATAGTGAGGTCTATTGCACTTTTATTGATGTTAGGAGCTGTTAGACGAGTAGGAGAGCCGTCGTTGAGGATACCCAATTCCTGTTTTACGGTGATTTTTTCAATATTACTCCCTTTGGGGCAACTAGATATGCTCCCCCAAAGAGGATTGTGGGCATTGAAATCACCAGCTATGAGGGTGTTTTTGTTTGAAAATTGCGAAAAAAAGATGTCCCATTGAGCATAATTACCTTTTATCCACGGCGGGCAGTATATTGAAACCACGTACCAATATTTAATTTGTACGGCAAGGGCTTGATTTCCCGGTATAATATACTTTAATGGGGTTTCATGAAAGTAGATGTCTTGTTTGAGTAAAATGCATGTACCTCCAGAGATGGGTGCATCATGCCTTAGTGCCGAAAAACCTTTCATACGAAAATGAAAATGAGATTTCAACCAAGTTTCGCTCAAAAAAATTACCTCAGGATCAAAAGAATTTAACAAACTCACTAATTCATGTTTCTTATTTAGAATGCTCCTACAATTCCATTGCAATAACCGCAAGTTTTACTTGGAAGTAGTGGAATGTCCCAATAAAAGAAGAACCTCATCATGTAATGACTTTAACAGATGCTTCCATTGGACGTTTTGTCCCATGTGTTCCACTAAATCTTCAAATTTCTTAGAAACGTTTCGACATTTTTCATTAGAATTAACATTTGAATTACAATGTAAAGCCGTGACAGTCGGAGATGCTGATATTAGTGCGTGGGGCTCCGAAGGCTGCCCTTGGTGACTGGACTTCCATGAGGTAGATGCAGTCTCGTTAGGACTAGCAGGTATCAATCTCACTACTGGAGTGCCAGAATTTTCTGTAACCATCTTCGGATTACTTATCAAATTCAGATACGCTGTCCTGTCATAACAGCGTTTAATGGGTGGGCGGGGAGGGTTACTAACCACCATAGTATATTCACGCTTTCGAGGGAAAGTTTCTTCCGATTGGGAATTTCTATTCGGTAAAGGAGGGAAATGTGGCATCAGAAGGGGGTTGGATATGGTC
The DNA here is from genome assembly GCF_040414725.1 of Anabrus simplex. Lineage (NCBI taxonomy): Eukaryota > Metazoa > Arthropoda > Insecta > Orthoptera > Tettigoniidae > Anabrus > Anabrus simplex. Next base: position 80,082,204 of record NC_090271.1, on the reverse strand, counting down.
TCTAATTGGGCAAAATAGTTTTTACTTCTAAATATGATTTCTTTTCAACACTCATGATTTTTTATTTCTGTTGTTTGTGGATTTTACATCGTTCAGCCCCCGCAAGGTGACTTTCTGCACAATTATCGCATTTAAATAGTTGGTGAGTGCAATCTTCGGTAGTGTAATTAAGGGAACATTTACCACATCTAGGCTCCCTTGAACGACAATTAGTAGCGGTATGTCCATACCTCTGACAGCGTTTGCATAATAAGGGAGAGAATATAAACGCTTAAACCTTTAAAATAACCTTAAAAATGGAAACACTTTTCAGAAGATGTTGACTTTCAAATACAACCTTCACAGTACCTGTAGGGATGTATTCCGTTTTGACCTCTGTCGATGATCGTCTATTTAGACGTTGTACTTTCACTACAGGATATGGCGATTATAAATAGGTTAGAATGTCGGATTCGGAAACAGTAGTGTCTACCCCCGTACTACCCCTACGCGATGAATATTCGAGGACGGAATAAATGCTTTCAATTTCTTTTCCTTAAGAATGAGATGAAAAAGAAAGGCGTTTGCAGCCTTATTAGGCATGAAAGTAATCTGGATCCTATTTCGTCCCTTCCTATGAATGGCCTTGACTTCACCAATTTGCCTCTTATAGAAAATCCGACCCAGGGTCTTAGGGTGAATATGTCCTATTTTATTTTGAGATTCGGTCGATTCTACATATACTATGTAGGGACCAAGATGAGTGTTAGAATATGCAGATACAGGAACGTACTGACTTTGATCCATGTCACGTACTGTATCTTGAGAACGTTCTCTTTGAGTATCAGTATTACTAGCGTCCATTTTTAAGTCCTCACTCATGGAATCATTGCCAATTTCAGGAGGTCTGCCTAAAGGGACACCACCACTATCTACAGACATGGTACACCGAAAGGTGATTACGCTATACTATCACCGAAACAACTACAAGGGAAGAATTACTAGGATACAAACACAAGACACTCTACTTATCTACAGGCGTGAAACAGCCGCTGCACCAGTGACCGGAAAGAGACGTGTGCACTGCACCACAGCCGAATACCGAATGATGTACAATACACAAAGACGCAGTACCCACAAACACACCAGTGCGATGACCCAAAATCAAGAAGTACCAACAGAAGAAAAAGGCGAAATATTACCTTTAATACTACTTGATTCCATCACACAACATGAGACTACTCTAGGACCAGTATGATACTCCCAGGAGGGTGATAAACCCTCAACACCTTAAGTCTTAAGTCTCAGTTCACTTGCCTTCCCAAGGCACCAAAAACAAATACACATGACATCACCATATTTACAATATTTACAAGTATGGATGGACAGATATGACAAGGATCGATACCAAATTTAGAAGTCACAACTGTTCCAAAACTGGTAAAAAGAAAACCGTGAATATAAAAATATAATTAAGGATTATCAATTAAAGACCATTAAATTTTACGATGAATTTAGGACAACTGAAGAAAAAATCTTAAGGATCTGTGATATAACAAAACAGATTTAACTGAAATAAATAGCTCAGGATACCAAATCTTTGAAGAAAATCCTCCTAGCACATAGTTCACAATGATTAATGGACAAAATCCTACATTTAGCCATCTAATACATAGGAGAAAAATTGCCAAAGCATCTCATATTATATGAACTCCAGACTTCAAATATGTCGTGAGCACAGGTGAACACACATTACCCGCCAAAATTTGCCATTAACGGCCTCAGCACTACCTGGTCAAAAGATACGGTGAGCATTGTGTCACCTTATGCCCCAAGTCCTCATAGAACCTTCCCTAGAAAATATAGGAATACACGGGATAATAAAAATAAACATGAGCATTATCCAACATGGCGTGTGAAGTGGAAGAAAGTATAGAAGAAGCTCTACGAAGTTTGGAAAAAATCGCAGAAACAGGAGGATACCTGAAAAAACTGAAGGAGAACATTCTAGCAACGGTGAGTGTTCTGAATAACTGTTTTAATGCATTAAAAATAGAACTAAATATAGCGAAAGAGGAAAAAACGATACACCAAAAAGAGGCTATGGGTAACCAAGGAAATATTACAACTGAGGGAGCAGGCAGCTCCGCTACGGGACAACTAGCGTCATCTAGCAACAACGAACAGAACCAAAAAGAGGTTACGGATAACCAAGCAAATGCCACAACTGAGGGAGCAGACAGCACCCCTGCGGGACGACTAGCGTCATCTAGCAACTACGAACAGAACCAGCAAAGAAAGGAAGCATAAGGCTCTATAAGATGGGTATGCTTAGCCGCCATTTTGGTTCATACATGCCCAATGGGCCATCTGGTCAAAGTCTAATTTCTCCTACGGACGCTGGCTTCGCAACAGTGAACGTATTTATTTAATCACCGCGTGCATGGACGGAATAGTGCTATATTTGTGTGAATATTTATTACATAATGGTGGGTTGTTCTCCACCTAACTGTAGTAATGTTTCTACTGGGGGGATACAGGTTGTTTAGATTCCCTTCTGATCAGCATTATGCCTCCACTACCTCAGCTACACCTTCTACTTCAACTGCTGACTTAAACCTGCATCCAGCTCCCACTGATATTACTACACCCCTTAATTTAGTCACATTGATCATTCAATATTCAGTTCTGCCGCCAAAGTCGGGGAACAGGAGTTCAACATCCAAACACCACAGCTACAATAATTGACAAAACTAACTTCATATGACAGAAATAATTTGTTTAACGTTGGTGGTAGTACAACAAATGCATTATTGAAAACCAAGATCTGTGGTAGGCATATTTTTATATGCAGACAGGTTTTAAACTATGAGATTTCTGACTCAAGCTTTGAAACATTCGTATTTATTTAACTAAATTTTTAAATGTGGGTGGTCTAAAGAAACCAAGGGGAGCCTTCGTGGCTCAGACGGCAGCGCGTCAGCCTCTCACCGCTGGATGCCGTGGTTCAAGTCCGGCTCCATGGCTGAATGGTTAGCATGCTGGCCTTTAGTCACAGGGGTCCTGGGTTCGATTCCAGGCAGGGTCGGGAATTTTAACTATAATTGGTTAAATTCGATCGCACGGGGACTGGGTGTACGTGTCGTCTTCCTCATCATTTCATCCTCATCACTACGCGCAGGTCGCCTGCGGGTGTCAAATAAAAGACCTGCACTTGGCGAGCCGAACATTTCCTCGGACACTCCCGGCACTAAAAGCCATACGCCATTTCATTTTTACCGTGGTTCAAATCCCGGTCACTCCCTGTGAGATTTTTGCTGGACAAAGCGGAGGCGGGGCAGGTTTTTCTCTGGGTACTCCGGTTTTCCCTGCCATGTTTCATTCCAGCAACACTCTCCATTCTCATTTCATAGAATTTATCAGTCATTCATAAATCATTTTGGGAGTGGCGACCCCATTGTACTAATAGCCTATATAGGTCCATTCATTACATCCCTGACCTGGTCAAAGACTGGAAAACAGGTTGTAGGTTTTCATTTTCAAAGAAACCAAATTGTGAATTTATGAAATTAATTTGTTACTGTGAGGTCTTCTATAGGGACTATAAGCATTATAATGTATAATGCAAAATGGTGCAAATCTTGTAATGGAAAAAATTTTGAATGATCAATGTACCAGTACATGTTCTCCAACGTGCTATAATTTAAAAGAAAAAATTGTTAGACACTTCTTCAAAATTCGATCCTATGCTGTTGTGGACTTCAACAAGAATGTGCGGAAACGAGGTAAAATGTATGGGACTGCTTCGGAAAAGAAGAGAAAATGTAAACAAGGAATGGAATGTTATTGTTTTGTAAATACTGTAATAAAAGAAGACAGTAAATTTGTAAAATGTTACTTAATTTTCTTCTTAATGTGCTGCCTGAGCAATGTTGCAATGTTGCAACCCTTTGAAGTTTAATAAGGTGAGTCGTGTTGAGAAATCATACTATTACACCTCAAACAGAGGGGGGGGGGGAAGGACTGTTAACTTTGCCAAAGTAAAAAGTTCTCCACAGCTTGTGGGTCATTCCCCTTACAAGTCACTGGTAACTGATTATCAGTGCAATACTTCAGGTTGGGGAGAAGATACAGCTATGTAAGTAGTTACTCTATTCCTATTTTCTTCCTGAATGTAATTTATAATAATGTAACATTTGTCTCATGAATGTTAGGTTGAGTAAACTGAAATCCTCTGTTCATTACAACTGCATAAGCTGATGACCTTCATAACACTCACCAAAAATTAAGTTTATTTTGCACATAGAATGTATTTTTTTAAATACTGATAAATAAGAAAAGGGACTAAATTTTAGAAGAAAGAAATAAACTTAAAGAATCCCAGTTACTTGGGTGTGTTCGTCTTATTACATCACATTTCAGCGTTATTTTTGTTCGAAGAATATTCTCTTCATTATTTCGACAACATTGAAAATAGCGATGAATCAATTTCACGCAAGTATGAAATACCGACCGAGATCATATGGTATCAAAATCTTCTATCACAATTTATATATCTTCGACACTGACCGATACCACGTCAAATTCCACGAATTAAGAATGACAGTAGTCTATATCAATACCACGGTCCACGGTGTCCCTCATTTCATTAGACGGTACCGCGGCGCATAGCTTGCCTACAACCTATTCTACTTATCAATAATATAATAATAATAAACCGATTTATTAGTAAGCTATTTTTCTAGTATTTCTCCAGTGAGAGCACATGCCTAGTTTGTTTGTTTGTTTGTTTGTTTGTTTGTTTGTTAAAAGGCAAATTATCAACGACCTTGCTTTAACGATCACCGTATCGAGTTAAAATTACACAATAATGTACGAAATAAACTAATATTTATGTTGAGTAACCGTTTGAGTAATACTGAGAATGAGTATTTTTATAGTATGGTAGTTTAGCATTATTTTCTAGCTTGGAGAACAGTAAAAAAGAGGGATATACAAGGCTAGGGCGGTCAACTGCCTTACCAACGTAGTTCAAGAATGAACCATAATGGCGGGCGAGCATACCTAGTCTTTAGAGAGCCCTAGGAAGCAAACAACGTCACTACGGTCCGAGTAGCGCCATCGACAAACGACGAACAGAACAAACCCAGAGTTCCATCTACCGGGAACGGCTAGAATCAGCAAGAAGAGACACCTACCAACACCATACAGGAGGCAGACAGGAGCACTGCCCTCGTGATGTCCAGGCCGTACTGTAACTCTGATGACGTCACGCTTTGGGTGGGACTTGGAGGCTATACGCATCCGCTCCACTTGAATAACACACTCGTTTAAATTACTTAAGAATCTGTTAACACCTTATAAAACCTAAAGCTATTCATAAATATTTGTTAGTTCTGATATACAATGCATATCCTTCCCTGTAACGTTCTATTTCTCGCGTATATCCGTCCGTTTCCGTGAGTATAGGCTAACTTTTGCGGTTTCTATCCATTTTCTAGTCAACTGGAACATTCACATCATACAAACTGATAGGAAACAAGCAACAGATTACCAGTATAATATACTACAAATGTAAATTATTTCTGTACCACCTACAAGATTACAAGTAAGCTAACCTCCAACAATAACAAAACATTTACTGTCACTGTCATGAAATTCAGTTATTGTTTAAAAATGTAGATTTTGAACAGCAAACAATGCCTATACAATTATTTTCATATTAAATTTTCATGGAATAACCCTGTTTCATTGCATATGATATAAAATTTGATAGGAAAATCCCAGCAGTGTTATTTCACAATACATTTCTACCTGAAATGGTACAATGCATAAATTGGTCTTGAATTTTCATATAGACTATTGGTACACCGAATTCAAATAATCCGAGTCTCACTACATAAAAATATATCTAATGTTACCCATGTTTTTAACATAATAAGAAATTGTAAAACTCACCATCTGAACGATACACTCTTTATTTCCCTCAGCATTTAGTGTTCAAAAAATTGGTTGATACACACAACTGTGTGGTGATTAACGATTCATTTCTCCCCAGTAATAGCCTTCTTCCATATACCAGCTCTTTCTTCTTCAGAAGGAAACACAAATACTGGAGTGTACTCTCCTTGTTTATAATTTGCTTTGCAGCCAGGCACACAGCAACTCTTAGCATGGTGATTTCTCTCACTAATAACCTTAATTCAACTTTATACACATCGTCGTTGATAATAAAACGCTGAATGCTTTAACTCAATTCATTTTACACTAGGGATATAACATTACACAAATAAACTACATAATTAAAACACGGCAGAGCGATATTCTTAACCTAGAGCCTCACAAGAATACACGCTCTCACTAAGTTTTCTTCACTAACTGAGGACTTTTCACTTAATAATGCGGTCGATAACGACTCAGTCTGATATATATCCGAGTAAACATGCGGCCAACGTTAAAAGTTTCAATAAAATAGCGAAGAATTCACATGTAACCCAACTAACACACGTGCTTAACTTCCCCCCTAACGATCAGCTGATTGCTTTCCCGCGCTCCCTACAGTACGGCCTGGACATCACGAAGGCAGTAACAGGAGCCAGCAAGCAGTGTCACCTACCGTCACAGAGAAGAAGACAGACAGTTGCCAGGTACCGCATAACAATCCAAGCGAAAAAACATACAGAACACTTGAAGATAAAATCACAAAAAGAATTACCCAGCAAATACAATCAGTAATGGAAAATATCACGCAAAATATTAAAAAGATGATAAGACAGAAGATCAGATGTATAAATCGACAGAATCTGACACCTCAGCTAGATAATTCAAAAACAAACCTTGAAATACCATACCGCTTCGGAAGGAATGTGCAGAAGTCCAACATGCGAAGAGAAACACACCCTACCCCAACGCCTATAGGAAGAAATGAGGATTACAACTTAGAGGAAGATAACTTCCCAGCGATAAAAAATGACTCAACTCAAAGCCAAAAACCAGGAAACATCAACCGGCGAAACAGCCGAGGAGAATTGGACAGATATAATCGGCAAAATGCAGAGACAACCTACGCGAACACAAGCGTCCATAACTGGAACAGGATCAGAAGACGAAAACCTACAAGCAGCAGAAAAGATGGCTCGGATCTTCATAAGATGACTACAACAGGAAACAACAGCAGAGGGCATAAAGAAATTCCTTACCAAGAAGGTGTGGCGGCATCAGGAAGAATGAACTCGCCCCACATACAGAACGCACCCTTGTGCACGATGCAACATTGCATCAGGGTATAGCTTGCAAAACTAGCGTCATTCGGCTGCGTGGAGTGAGCATGAGCATCACGCCTGTTTGTGTCTTGTTGGTGTAATCAGTGTAACCTATCTCACATGCAAAGGTGTACTAAAACTGTGTGTGGTGTAAATAAATCTTATTATCCATGAGGGCTGGTTTATTTATGAACGATGTGGAGCTGCCTACAACCAAGACTCCATAAAGGAAATTATAGGAAAAGAATTATCAACGAAGTATAACACGAAGTGCTTCAAAGTCGGAATCCCATTTAAATACATCGAAAGAGTAAATAAATCAGACTTCTAGCCAACAAACATCACCGTCAGTCGTTTTAAGTTTTTTCGGTGGAACACAGGGATGCAACTCGAATAAAACACAAAATGGACTTCGGAGTAATACAAAATACAGAGGAAATGAGAATAAAGGAAGCATACAAATAATGTTATGGAACATTGAAGGCTTAAAAACGCATTAAGCATGTCGCCAACGGACTACCTAAAAGGGTATGACATAATAATATTGACAGAAACATTCTTCACAGACCGTTGGCAACATGCAGAATATTATTGCATACATCTACAAGCGAAACAAGGAGGAGGAGGAAGACCCATTGGAGGAATATCCGTTCTCTTAAAGCCTTGGCTGACCCCAATAAAAATTATATCGCAACTGGATCACTCTCTACTAATAGAAACAGAACACATCACAATTAATGCCACTTACTTTCAACCACATACAACGGCCTTGGAAATAATAGACGAATTAGGACAGCTAATAACTCAGAGCGAACAAGACAACCCCCTAATCATAGCAGGAGACATAAACTGTAGGTTGGATGTACACAATTACAAAACAAATCTAATAATGGAAAAATTACAAGAAGATAGCCTTCTCCTATTGAATAATAGAAACATTCCAACCTACATATCTCACAACGGAACAAGCGTGATAGATGTTGCACTCATAAAAGGACAAATTAAAGGAGAAATAACACCCATCTGGTCAGAAAATCACACACCAATAAGAAAACATATCCCCATGAAAATAAAAAATTCATGGAGATTGGCGATCACCAAACAAACAAGCAAAATGCCTATTATCAAGAAAATTTGACGTCGAAAAAGTAGAAGGACAAGTCGACCAGATAAGAAAAATAGAAGAGCTCACTGAAGAATTAAGACTAGAAAAAGCGCACAAAAGTTAGAGGAATTGCTAATACAAGCCGCAACCCCAAGAAAGGACCGAAAGGCGAAACAATGGTTCGACCAGGAATGCTACCTGCTAAGAAAAGAAGTACTGAAGGCCCTGCATGAACTAAAAACAAACAAGATGAACCTTACACTCTATCAGGTATACAACAGAAAAAAGTCTGTATAAAACGCTCACGCGGAAAAAGAAAAGGATATGCTGGGAGGAAGAAGGTAAGAGAATAGTAGAAGAGGCAAAGAAAGACCCATATCTCGCTCTACGTCCCAGGAAGCAAACACAGACACACTATATAAACATGGAAGAATGGATGCCACACTTTAGCAATATGCTCAACAAGGAAGTCCAAAACATCATATCAAGCACAAAGAAATCCAAAGCTGCAGGACCAGACAACATATACAGTGAGTACATAAAAGACACTGCTCATCTCCTACTGCCTACATGGACAAACTTATACAATAAATGCGTTGAGACGGCCTCAATACCAGAGAGATGGAGACATTCAACTATTAAAGTACTCTATAAAGGAAATGGTGACCCATATTACACAAGCACATACAGAGGCATCGCTCTGGACAACATACCGTTCAAGATATTCACAAATACAATCGTGGAGAGAGTCAGAGAAGGAATAGATGAGTATCTACCAGAAAATCAATTCGGATTCAGGAAAGGAAGATCAGCTATTAACGCCATACAATTACTACTCAATAACATATGGAAAGGCCTTGAAAAAAGAGAAAAGTTTTACCTAGTGTTTATAGACTTCACAAAATCATTCGACCTCATAAATCGAGAACCTGTGACCCAGAAGCTGGAAGAAGCCCTCAACAGAAACAATGTGTGGACTAAAACCATAAAAAGGATACTACAATGGAGCAAAATAAGAATCTCTGACAATATATCTATCTCAGAACCGATACTTCAAACGAACGGGGTATTACAGGGTGAACCAATTAGCCCGTTACTTTTCATCCTAGCTGCAGAAGAAATAATGAGAATAACCCATAAGGAATACGAAGTATAGTACGCCTGCGCCGATGATATAGTGATCGGATCAAGAGACATCACGAAACTACAAAAAGTGATAAAAGATATGGAGGAATGGTGCTACGAACATAAGTTTGAAATTAATACATCAAAAACAAAAATGATGGTATTTAGGCAAGTAGGAAAGCTCCCATCAATGGCAGAAATCTTCATAAAGAGGCAGAAAGAAGCCATAGTAAACGACTTCAAGTACCTTGGCATTACGCTGCAAAAGTGCCAAATGCTTTACAAAACATGTAACAGAGAAAGCAATACAGGCGGTACGGGCGATGCACGAAATCAACTACATCAGATCACTCAGCCTAGAGACGGCGATGGCACTATTTAGATCAGAAATCATGCCTATACTATCATATGGAATAGAAATCATATGGCCGTACCTCACAGAAAACAACCTATACTCTCTAGAAAGAGTAAACGCTCTATACATAAAAAGAGCGATCGGAGTATGCAAGACAACAAGATCAATGGTCATCTACCTCCTAGCGCGAGAATCCTTCCGCATTGAAGACTTCAGACCACACTTGACCCTACCCAACAACAGAGCATCCGAAAATCTCCTAGCAACACTCAACAAGAAAAAGAGAAGATATTCCTTCAGAATTCTTTGGAACTCTGGCCATGATAGACCGGACATGGACAACATCCAACTTCGAGATGAGGCACGTATTCACAAGACTGGCTGCAAACTATGTGGATACATGTGTGATGCAATCAAAGGCGCAAGCGCGCGAGTACAGTGTATATAAATGTATTAATTTCCTCTCTTTCTGTATGGCTATTTGGCTGGAATAAATATGTTATTATTATTATTATTATTATTATTATTATTATTATTATTATTATTATTATTATTATTATAAAAATAAACAACAAGGAAATAGAAAATCGCACGATTGAAAAACTCAACAGGTGATCTAGGACCAATTTAAAAAACATTCAGAGACCCCATAATCTCCAATCTGCTTTAACAATTTAGGAACTGACTAGGAAACGCCCTAAGTAATCCTATACTTACACAGAATCGAACCCAGGTTCAGTAGAAGACCGAAATGCAATAAAAAGCCTGAAATGTTACAAGGTTGATGATCAGAAATTTAGATAATATACTGAGGCAAAACACGACTTAACAGAAAATGTTAAATGAACACATACGAACAATAATGCCAAAAAAACCACAGCAGGTGACTAGAAACGAAATTTGCAAAATAATTTGCCGAAACACCAAATTTGCCAAACAACATAAACATTTTAAAAAATTGATAGAATTACGAAGATTAACCTAAAATTGCTGTTCAAACTTTACCAAACGGAAGTTTAAAATATCCGATGAGACTCCATGCGGAATACTTCTTAACACATACATTCAAATTTGCAATAAAGAAATCTGGAAGTAGAATAAGAAGAATACGACACAAAATAATTTTTAATGTATAAAGTGTGCGCACAAACTCGAAATAGGTGAAGCAATCAGCTGCCTTCAACCACGGCCGACTGGATCCCTCACTGTGCTCCTGATACCGGCCTTGACAATCGCTTGTGAATTAAAAGAAATAAGTTTCATAATGATAGATCCGTATTGAACTGTGATTACAATAGAGTAAAATAATATATTATTATTGGTCCACCTTTTCAATACAAAATGAAAATTACATAGGGACTAGTTTCGACCTAGTAATAGGTCATCATCAGCCTGAAGTAAGTCAAAGATCGAAGAAAACATAAACAATGTAAACACAAGTACAGTCTCTTTAAAGGTACATACCAAGTGGGAAGTTGAGTAGAGATATATTAAAAATAATAACTCATCCAAATTGACGAAGCACTGAGCGGAATTTATGTAAAGTTCGGTGCGCCGTATATTATAAAAGACCACTGTGCACTAAATGATGCAATAAAGAAGAATAGTAGGTTGAATGCTGGCTTCTTCTTAGCTGTTGTATAATCGAAGAAGAATTCTCGATAGACCAGGACAAAACTACGAAGTGGCTAAAAGCAGGTAGCACACTCATCTTAGTATTCCGTCTCTATTTCGGATATTTACCTTCGTTCTTTCTTTCTTTCTTTCTTTCTTTCTTTCTTTCTTTCTTTCCTTCCTTCTTTCTTTCTAATTCTGTTTACCCCTCCAGGGTTGGCTTTTCTCTCGGACCCAGTGAGGGATTCCACCTCTACTACCTCGAGGGTAGTGTGCTGCAGCGTGAGACTGCGGGTCGGGGATACAACTGGGAAGGGTGACTAGTACCTCGCCCAGGCGGCCGCAACTTCTATATGAACAAGGGCCATGTGTTGGGGTTGGGAAGATTGGAAGACATAGACAAGGAAGAGGGAAGGAAGCAGCCGTGGCTTTAAGTTAGTTAACATCCCGGCATTTAATTGGAGAAGTGGGAAACTATGGAAAACCACTTCGAGGACGTCTGAGGTGGGAATCGATACCCCCTCTACACAGTTGACCTCCCAATGTTGAGTGGACCCCGTTCCAGCATTTGTACCAATTTAGAAATTTTGTGGCAAGGCCAGGAATCGAACCCTGGCCTCCGCGAGTGGCAGCTAATCACGCTAATCAGGTATTTTTACCCATTAATTTTCTTTCATAGAATAATCCTTTAGGCGGTGTCGTATTTGCCATATGACAGCAACACAACACCTTTCTATCCAAGATAATCTGAACTTTAACATTTAAACATGACACGTAAGAATCACTACTGCTATGACGGTAAGGCCATCATATGAAGTGTTGTTACCTGAGCAATGAGGCCGATGACCTAGATGTTAGGCCCCTTTAGATATCAAGCATCGTCATCATAGAGCAGAGAACAGTTTACAATTTATTTACTCAAAATACTTTTCTCTCGCTGAATTTTCATTTAAAATTATTTTTCTTTTTCTTTTTTCGCTATTTGTTTTACGTTGCACCGACATAGATAGGTCTTATGACGCCGGAGAAATAGGAAAGGTATAGCTGTGGAAAGGAACCGACCATGGCCTTAATTATGGTACAGCCTGATGTGAAAGTGGGAAACCACGGAAAACTATCTCCCGGGCTGACGACAGTGGGGTTCGAACTCGCTATCTTCCGGACGCAAGCTCACAGCTCACAGCTGCACGACGCGCCGCCAACTTGTTCCAACCTACTGCATTTCAAGTAAAAATTATTGTCTGAATTTAGCACGCCCAACTTGCCCGGTATTTAACATTCTAGCGAAAGGTATGAATGAAATGTAATCTAAAAATATATATCTATTGAAATTAAAATTTAAACATGTTTGAGTCAAAATATTTATGTTATGCATACAACGAATATGGAAAGAGTAAGACTTTTATGTTTTATTCAGCCCCCTTCCTGAGAACAGTGCTTGAAGAATTTTAAAACTCTAAATGAACAGTGACTCTTAATCTCAATATTAACATCAGAAGACAAACGTATTGTGATACGTTCTGCTATGTATCTAATTTTCATGATAATAAATACGATTACTATTATTCCTCACAATTAAGGAACATCAGTTGGCCTACTCCATCCTCCACAGTTTCATTTCACGACGTTATTTTGGCACTTATCAATGAAAGTAGTCTTTAGGATTAATAATTTTAACACTATTAGTCAATGCAACATACGATTTTATTCCCTAAATTAAAATACATCGGCAATCAGAGTCGATATCAGAACGTCAGCTGGACTAAGTCATCTCCACGCAGCTCCATCTCAAGACATCATTTTGGCAAATATCAACGAAAGTAACCTTTAGGATTAATCATTTTAACATTATTAACCTATGTAACATTCTCCATAAGTCTAAATTACGATAACTTGGCAATCAAAGTCAATATATTTCCATAAAGAAGTATGCAATTCTACCGCAAATAAGTCGGCCGGCAGCGCCACGTGTCGAGCTGTGTAACTACTCCGTATACAGTGCGTAGACCCGATTATCAAGGCCGGTAAGGAGCTAGCTAGAGCGACGCATCAAGTCACCCGTGCTTCAACGTACGTCTTCTTCTTCTTGGGAAGAAATTATGGGCTCTTTTATTTCATCCAGTCACTCCATCGAGTTCATTCCTAACTGGCCTTTATCTCCTCATTCCAAGTACCCTCCTGTCATTGTTCCAACCTGTTTGTACCAGCAATCTACTCTCGCTACTTTCATGTCTGTTACTTCTATCTTATGAATAAGATATCCTGAGTCCATCCAGCTTTCGCTTCCACAAAGCAAAGTTGGTCTGAAAACAGACTGATGTAAAGATAGTTTCGCCTGGGAGCTGACTTCCTTCTTACAGAATACTGTTGATCGCAACTTCGAACTCACTGCATTAGTTTTACTACATCTCGATTCAATCTCACTTAATATATTACCATCCTGGGAGAACACACAACCTAAATACTTCAAATTATCTACCCGTTCCAGCTTTGTATCACCAATCTAACGTTCAGTTATGTTAAATTTTTAGCTACTCATATCAATTTAGTCTTCGAAAGGCTAATTTTCATACATACTCATTGCACCTATTTTCAAGTTCCAAGATATTAGACTTCAGGCTTTCGGCACAATCTGCCATTAAGACCAAGTCGTCAGCATAGGTCAGACTGATTACTACATTTCCACCTCACTAAATCCTTCCCTGCCACTTTATGCCTTTCAGCAGATGATCCATTTAAACTACAAACAGCAAAGGTGAAAGGTTACACCCTTGTCCAACCCCTGTAAGTATACTGAACCAAGAACTCATTCTACCATCAATTCTCACTGAAGCCTAATTGTCAACATAAATGCCTTTGATTGATTTTAATCATCTACATTTAATTCCATAGTCCCCTAGTATAGCGAACATCTTTTCCCTCGGTACCTTGTCATATGTTTTCTCTAGATCTACGAAACATAAACACAGCTGCCTATTCCTTTCGTAACATTTTTCAATTACCTGTCACATACTGAAAATCTGATCCTGACAGCCTCTCTGTGGTCTGAAACCACACTGGTGTTCATCCGACGTCTTCTCAACCACTGATCGCACACTCCCTTCCAAGATGCCAGTGAATACTTTGCCTGGTATACTAATTAATGAGATAACTCGATAGTTGTTGCAATCCTTCCTGTTCTTTTGCTTATAGATAGGTGCAATTAATGCTTTTGTCCAATCTGAAGGTACCTTACTAACACTCCATGCTAATCTTACTACTCTATGAAGCCATTTCATCCCTGCCTTCCGACTATACTTCACCATTTCAGGTATAATTTCATCTATTCCTGCTGCCTTATGACAATGGAGTTCATTTACTATCATTTCCACTTCCTCAAGCATAATTTCACCAACATAATTTTCCTCCTCCCCATGAGCTTGGCTGTTTGCAACACCACCATGATGATTTCCTTTTACATTGAGAAGATGTTCAAAATATTCCCTCCACCTCTCCAGTGAATCCCAGGGATTTATTATGAGTTCACCTGAAATACCGTAACATGGGGCTACTTGGGACGTTGGGGTAACTTGGGACATTACAGCAACTCATGTTTTAGTTCTCCTTATTGGCAACACTGTTTTAGTTCGCCTTCTTGTAAGTACACGGATGTGTGTACCATAAGTGACTGTTACTGTGGGAAAATTCATATCTTCTGCGACTTGAAGGTAAGTTTGCAATACACGTTTAAATTTTTTACATATTTATCTAAAAATATCTGTATGAAATAACTTTGTCTCCACACAAGAATCTATTAAGGCTGAATAAGTTTTCGCGCCTTCATGCATAACCTCATACTGTTCTAAACAACCTGTAACAGTGACAAAATCATATTGCCAACTGTAATTTACTAGATATCGAAATTTCGCAACAGTGTAGAAGTTGGGGTAACTTGGGACAGAAGCATACTATCTAAACTGCGCATTATCTAAGCTTCACATTATTTATATTTCATATTATGTAAGTGTCAGAATGTTTAATTTTTGTTTCTTCTTCTTTCAGCTTCAAATATGGTACGTGATTATAAATGAGTGTGTGGCGCACGTACATATAAGGACTATTCTGCAAACCAGCTAGAAAAAGCAGTTGACGGGACATCTCTCCGTAAAGCAGCTGAAGAATTTGGGGTATCAAAGTCCACCTTGAATAGGAAACTTAATGGGAAAAGTGAATGGGCCGTTACATTTGAAACGTATTTGGAAGAATCCAGGAAAAGAGAAACTGAGCCTTTGAAGAAGATGAAAAGGAAAAAGTTAAATGTTCCCCCAGGAAGAGGAATACTGGTAGAATATCTTTCAGTGAGCCCTAATGCTCCAGAAATACCGGAAGATGATACACCAATGCTGCAACAAAGAAAAAGAAATAGGCCTAAAAGGACATTTGATGAGACCTCTAGTGGTGATACAGACTCTTATTCTGTCCACAACTCAGCCTCCGATCTTGACCTAAGTGACTATGATGAGGACACATCCGTACTGATACCAGAAAACTTAGGAGTGAACATAAATAAACTTTCTGTTGGTGAATTTGTGCTTGTAAACTTGATTTTTAATGAGAAAACAAAGAAAGAAGTGATGAAACAATCTTACGGACAGATCACACAATTAGATGTTGAAAACGATAAAGTGACAGTGAAGTTTCTAAGAAAAAGTTCGAAATCTTTCGGAAATGTGTATATTTTTCCAATTGTTGATGATATTATGGAAATTGATGTAAATTTAATTCTAACTAGTGTGCAGCCAGTCAGTGTGAGGAGGGACAAATTTACATTCCCCTTTGAAATTAAAAACTAAGTTTATGGTAGGGTCTGTGTCTAGTATTAAATATGTTCAATTATTGTAAAATATATCATTATAAATAAATGATGTTATTAATTTTTCACTTATATGACCTCTTTATATATTTGAAATGTCCCTAGTTATCCTGCAATAGGCTAACTTGAGAATATCAGCTGTTTTAAATCAGTGTCCCAAGAAACCCCAACTTGGGGTATAACTTGGGACACCCATTAAATTCAAATTTCTCCATTTCTGTATAACTGTAGAAATGATACTACCTCACGTTTAGGAAGTATAACTGTAAACCCAAGTTTTCAAAAAGTTACTTTATCACAAATAACATTTTTATGAAAATGGCAAGTGTTTAAATAAAAAAAGTGTCCCAAGTAGCCCCATGTTACGGTACCCATCTTTACATACAGTTGTTCCTAGACTTTCCCTTGCTGTTTCTACTACAGCATCTCTGTATTGTCCCGTTCAAATTTGGCCTACAATAAGTATTTATTGTGCCTGCAAGTGCAGGGCTATTATTTCATTAGAACGGGCGATATTTTTATAATCCTGTGTTGTTAGAGTCCTTCTCATTTGCACAGAATCGGTCCTACCAGCGAGGGAGCAGGGTATTGATATTTTATCGAGCCGTCAGCTGTCCCACGTGACCCACTGATAATAGTCAAGGTCGCCCCGATCTGAATTACGCATGTCCAAGTCTTCAAACGAATGATACTTTCGAGAATTGTAATGCCCTATCAGATGCAAGACGACGGCCAATTACGAACCACTGTGGTGGCACGCCCTCATTGTGAATTACTTAAATACCCCAGTTTCCAGAAGAAAGGCTCTCTTATTCTCGTACTCTTACTTACGGATTTTTCTCACGCTGTTACTTACGAACTGCATTTGCTGCTGCTTTCGCCGAGCTCTGACTTAGGACGCAAATTCTCCGTCATTGGACTTAAAATATTTTTATTCGGTAGTGCAAATCAACTACCTTCATTAACACCTTAGTCAATTAGTCTGGCAGATTTTAACAGGCAAATTTACGTGTCATTCATCTTTAAAACACATCGCGTGTGTGTGTAGAATATCTTCTAAAATTGCTTGTTAGTTTCAGCTTCTACTGTGTTAGAAGGAAGAAGATCGCCACGTGTTTGTTCTAGTGCGCCAAGATGTTTCTACACTTTGAAGAGAAGACCTACCGCTACTCTGCATTGAACATTACGGCTACAATGGTGTTGTGTGAGATCAGTTAGTGTAACCACTTTGATTCTTGTTACTCCTTAGATTTGTTTTAGAGGCCTTTGAAATAAGCAAAGAAACGCACTTCAAGAGAGTAGATTGGGATCTTTGTTGTTTTACAAAGATGAACTACGAATCGTTGTACAATGCTAAATCAAAATGTTGTTATTGTAAGCATTAAAGTGTGTTTAGTAGCGAGAATAAAGGTAGTTTTTCCCACATTTGGCGACCGCGATAGGACAAGGCTTAAAATTGCAATGGATAAGGTACCGAAAGTTCGTGCGATTCATCGACGTGCATATACGCGGATTTACAATAAGTTCGTCAACAACGTAGAGAGTGAAGAAACAGATCCTGTTGTCATTAAAGTGGACTTTAATTTACTGCAGGAGAAACATCAAGAACTACGGACACTGTACAGCAGATATTCGATTTGATGTTGGAGCAATATATGGATGAGGATGACCTAGAGAAAGAGGTTAGTGCAACTGATGATATAATTTGTAAATTTAATAACCTGCAGATTAAGGTAGCTGCTATGTTAAGAGAGAGAGAGAGAGAGAGAGAGAGAGAGAGAGAGAGAGAGAGAACAGCAGTATACTATCAGTGAAAGTGCCCCAAGTGTTGACTCATTTACTCAAAGAATGTATAGGCTTCCACTTCTAGAACTTAAAAAAATTCAGTGGTGAACCGAAGGACCGGTTACAGTTTTGGGCCCAGTTTGGAAAAATTGATGAAGATACCAGTTTAGATCCCTCGGATAAGTTCCAGTATCATATTCAAGCCACTACTGAAGGCTCTCGTGCAAGAGAAGTGGTCAGTAGTTATTCTGCTACTTCTGAGAACTACCCTAAGGCTGTGGAAGCATTAAAGTCCCGTTTTGGGAGAGAGGATGTACCAGTTGAAGTATATGTTAGAGAGTTGCTTAGGCTAGTGTCGCAAGCTAGTAACCCATCCTCTGGCATGACCTTATGCTCGTTATATGACCGGCTTGAAAGTTACTTAAGGGCTCTGGAAACTTTAAAGGTTACCACGGATAAGTGTGAAGCAATTCCTTTTCCTCCCATGGAGTCTTTTTTGTCTGAAGAACTTCTACGAGCATGGCAACGATCTCTAGCTTCACATGAACGAGAGGCTAATACACAGGGTGAGGACCCCGGAAAGGCTCGGCTGTAACAACTCATGGACTTTTAAAGATCTGAGGTCGAAAGTGAACAGAGAATTTCTATGGCAATGGCTGGTTTCGGACTCCGGGATGAGGATAAATCTAGAGCGAAAGTCACAAAGCCTACAGCAAAAGCTAGAGTGAGGCCATCCACATTTGTTTCAAATGATATTCCCACTGCTGCAGGGCTGCTCACCGTCTCTAAAGAGGAGAGGAAATGCCTATTTTCTTCTTCTGGTCACAGTTCTCAAGATTGTATTAAAGCCCAGGACTTATCTTTATTAGAAAGACGACAAGTAGTGGATAAAAATAGGGCATGTTTCTGCTGTCTGCGAGTTGGGCACCTAGCTAAGAGATGTAAAAATCGTCCCAAATGTGTCATTTGTGGAAAGGGGCATTTTGCATTAATGTGTGGACAGATTCAGAAAGAGCGATGTGGCAAAGGGGATGAAGTTGCTCGGCCATTGATCCAAAATTATATAATAATAATAATAATAATAATAATAATAATAATAATAATAATAATAATAATAATAATAATAATAATAATAATATTAAAGACGAGGCCCTCGCAGCTGTAGCAAATCATTGCGATGTTCTAATGCAAACACTTGTAGTTTATCTCAGAAGTACCGGTAATGATCGAATGCGTAAGGCAAGACTTTTGATCGACTCAGCATCTAATCGCTCATATATATTGGCCAGCACTCCTGCTGAAATGGGGTATGTTCCACGCTCTCAGGAATTAATTCAGCATTCACTGTTTGGAGGAGCTACCACGGAAGTCGTGGAACACAATATTTTCACACTTTACCTTTCCAAATCGGGCATATCATGCCATTGCCATTTTGACGTGCTTGGACAACGGAAGATCTGCGGACGAATTGCTCCTGTTTTAGATGGCCCTTGGATACAGGAACTTGCTTCTCAAAATATAGAGTTAAGTCATGTTGTCTCTTCGGCAGATATTGAGATTTTAGTTGGAGCTGATTTTGCTGGCAAACGTTGGACTGGTAGACGGGTACAATTGCGTTCAGGACTAGTAGCAATGGAGACAATTCTTGGTTGGACATTGACAGGGAAAATTCCTGACATCACACCCAGCAATGAGAATCTAGCCATGGTGGTATCTAGCATGTTAACCAAAGAAGCCACCATCACAGATTTATGGACTCTAGATACTTTAGGGATTAGTGATCCATCTGAGAAACCCACCAGATCTGAGATTGAGTCTACTACACAGCAACATATCCTTGATAGAGTTTCAGTCAATAAAGAATAGCGTACCGAGCTCGATAGCTCCAGTCGCTTAAGTGCGGCCAGTATCCAGTATTCGGGAGATAGTAGGTTCGAACCCCACTGTCGGCAGCCCTGAAAATGGTTTTCCGTGGTTTCCCATTTTCCACACCAGGCAAATGCTAGGGCTGTACCTTAATTAAGGCCACGACCGCTTCCTTCCCACTCCTAGACCTTTCCTGCCCCATCGTCGCCGTAAGACCTATCTGTGTCGGTGCGACGTAAAACAACTAGCAAAAAAAGAAGAGTGTTTTGAAGTTCACTTCCCATGGGTTGAGAACCATCCTCCACTGCCTGATAATTACCAATTATCAGTGAAGAGACTGATGTCTGCTGTTAAGAGATTGAAGACTGAAGGTTACTATGATGCTTATCAGGAAGTACTAGATGATTGTCTGAGGGAAGGGGTGATAGAAGCGTTGCATCCTCAAGAAATGGATGTTCATTGCCACTATTTGCCTCATCGTCACATTGTGAAACCTGGATCAACAACACCAGTGCGCCCCGTGTTCCATGCCTCGTCTAAAGAAAATGAACAGCCCAACCTCAATCAATGTCTTAAGAAAGGGCCTAATTTAATTGAGAATACATTCTGTGTTGGCACGTTTCCGTCTGAAGAAGGTGGGGGTTGTTGGAGACATAAGAAGAGCTTTTCTCCAGATCAGCATTCGCGAGAGAGACAGAAATTTTTTGAGATTCTTGTGGTTAGACAGAAATAGAATTCTCAAGACATACAGACATTGTCGTGTTGTATTTGGAGTCTCTCCAAGTCATTTTCTATTATAATCATGCATCGAACTTCACATTGAAAATACATTAGTACTGTGTGAGGAAGGGAAGTCACCAGGACCCAAGTCATTTGTGGAGTTTCTTACCCATAGCTTCTATGTTGATAATTGCCTTCCTAGTTTGGACGATGAAGAACAAGCTAAACAGTTTATTGATGTAGCTTCAGGTGTCATAAGGGAACGGCAATTTTCTCCTCGAGGGTGGGAGTTGATCGGAAGTAATGACGTTTCCGGACCTACCAATGTGTTAGGACTATTATGAAACAAAACCGACGATTCCCTAGCAATCAACATAGATAACCTTCTTTCGATTAGCTTCGAGAAAATAACAAAGAAAGTTATTTTGAGTGCTGCCCATAGAAATTTTGATCCGGTGGGTGTCACATGTAGTGTAGCATTAATATCAAAATTGTTGCTTCAACAGACTTGGAGGGAAGGTTTGACATGGGATGAAGAAGTCAACGAAGAAATCAAAATAAAATTCCTGAGTTTGCTTGAAGAAGTTCCTCTTTTAGCTCAAGTTAAGATTCCTCGTTTGTTGTCTAACTGCAACAGCCCAAACGACTTCAGGACACTTCACATTTTTTCAGATGCCTGTCAAACATCATATGCAGCGGCTGTATTCCTGCGTGTTGAGCAAGGAGGTGAAGTGAGTGTTCACTTGGTGGCTGCCAAGTCAAGAGTTGCACCAACTGGAAAATCAGGCAAGGGATTGCCCATTCCCAGGTTAGAACTTTTAGCAGCTTCAATAGCAACGAGATTAAATGCATCGATTGTAAAGGATTATTGTATTCCCTATATTAAGGCAATTTTTTGGACAGATGCTTCAACTGTTCTCGCTTGGATTCAGAGAAGTGAAGCATGGGATGCTTTTGTCATGAACCGGATTAAAGAGATACGAGAACTGTCAGTTGGTTGTGAATGGCGACATGTTCCTGGAAAAGAAAACCCATCAGATATTCCATCACGTGGATGTTCTGTGAAGAAGTTGATATAATGCCGTTGGTGGGAGGGTCCTGGTTGGTTGATAGAAAATCCAGACTGCTGGCCACAAACTGACTTTTCTTATAATGAGGAAGAGATAAATTCGGAGAGAAGAAAGAATGTCGTTTCATTGATATCAAGTAATTCAGAAGACATCAGTAAAGATTGGTATTACCGACACTTTTCTCAGTACAAGAAAATTGTAAGGATGGTAGGCTGGATGTTGCGCTTTCTGGCCAACTGTCGCATCAGAAAAGCTCAACGCATACATCGTGACCTGACAAGTGAGGAATTTGTCACGGCAGAAAGGAAGATTTTATGATGGGTGCAGGAGGAAGTGTTCAAAGATGTTTTCATTTCCAAACTAAGGAGCTTACTTCCATTTCTTGACGAACAGGGATTGATTAGTTTGATGACCAACATATCTAACCGGGATGATGTCAGGGACTTTTGTAATCCCATTGTGCTCCCAAAAGTCGTTCAACGACTGATTATGGACGCCCATCTTAGCAACTGTCATGCTGGTACGCAGATGCTTTTGTCAATTCTGAGGCAACAGTATTGGATTTTAGGAGGTAGACAAACAATTAGAGCTGTTATTATCTCCTCCATGATTTGTAAACGCCACAGTTCAAAGAGGTTGGCAGCTCATCCTTCACCATTACCTGAGACTAGAGTGCGTGACGCAAGAATTTTTTAAGTTACTGGAGTTGATTTTGCTGGTCCTCTCTACATCAAAGCCGATGATGGAACCTCGAAGAAGGCATGGGTTTTGCTTAATCACTTGCGGAGTTTTCCGTGCAGTTCGATTGGAACTGGTGTCTTCGTTTTCCAAAGACAGCTTTCTACAAGCTTTCAGACGTTTCTGCAGCAAACAAGGAAGACCTGTCATTGTCTACAGTGACCAGGTAACAAATGTTGTTGGGTTTAAGAACTCTTGTCACAAACTGGACTGGAATGAAATCTCACAATACAGCTCAGCGCGGAAGATAGATTGGCGTTTTAATCCTCCAGCTTCGCCATGGTTGGGAGGTTGGTGGGAACGACTAGTAGGAATGCTCAAAACTCTTCTCCGTCGAGTGCTTGGTCGAACATCTGTCAACTATGAAAAGATGCAGACAATCCTCTGTGACTGCGAAACCGTCATACATTCTCGGCCATTAACCTATTTGTCTGACAACCCATCAGATCTGGCTGCTCTAACTCCAAACATGTTTCTACACGACATGGAAGAAGTAGGAGTACCTGAGTATGACCTGTTCGAAACAACTGATCTTTGGAAAAGGCTACAGTATCGCCACCAGCTGAAAAAAGAATCTTACAGAAAGATTTCTTACTGAGTACTTAGGTCAGTTGAAGTTATTTGCCAGCAAGGATAAGCCACATGATTTCAAACTGGGAGAAATTGTTTTGGTTGGCAATGATGACACTAGAAGAATGGATTGGCCATTGGGACGAGTTGTTGAGCTTGTTAAGGGAAAGGATGGCAATGTTAGAGTAGTCGTGTCGTCACTGCTTCAGGCGAGCTTATAAGGCCAGTTCAAAGAATATACCCACTAGAACTCGAGTTTCAACCACCCGAGGATACCCAGGAAACCCGAAACCACCTAAGGAAAGACTTTGTTCCAAGTGAAGAAAATATAAAGGATAATCACGAGGCCGGAGCATGTGACTCTTCTACTCCTCCTGAAGATGGTCCTCAAGTTTCAAAGCAGGGAGTGAAAGTAACTCATCTAGGACGATTGATTCACAAGCCAAAAAAGTTAAATTTGTGATATGTGTCGATTAACATATTTCTTTGTGTTTATGTTATTGAATTTTATCATTTTGTTATTGTTTCAGGACTATATTTTATGAAAGTGGTAACGTGTAAGTCAATTCATATTAACATTCATTTGACTTAGGTGGGAGGATGTTGTGTGAGATCAGTTAGTGTAACCTCTTTGATTCTTGTTACTCCTTAGATTTGTTTTCGAGAGCTTTGAAACAAGCAAAGAAACGCACTTCAAGAGAGTAGATTGGGATCTGTGTTGTTTTACAAAGATGAACTACGAATCGTTGTACAATGCTAAATCAAAATGTTGTTATTGTAAGCATTAAAGAGTATTTCGTAGTGAGAATAAAGATAGTTTTTTTCCCACAAATGGTGTGTTAAAATGTAGGCGACTTCTGACATGGGGAGATAGCGACGGGAGCAGATAATCCACTGCATGTAATCCAGAGGTTCCAGATCACTGGCAGAGATCCAGGTTCATCATTCATTTAAGTACCTTTTTTCCAATGTTTATCTGTTCATCTTTGTAGAAATAATGCTTACTTATTCATTAGTGGTAATATTTCTTCTAGTTTTACAGTAGTCTTCAGTATTTCATCCTTCTTTCACAAGGGATATGGTAGTATTGTCATTTGCGTGTGAGTGATTATTGGTCTCTATTAGAATAGTTAGAACGTGCGTGTGTTTTCTACGATTATTCTAACTGTCCCATTTAATAGTCTAGTGTGATTTAAAAATCATTGTCCTCATCGATAATTAATAATTCAATTTGAATTTTTTTTTCGGAAGTCGTGTGGGACAGATTTACGGCATGTTTTGTTATGCCCGATTTCTATATAAAAATTACTTCTTGTATGATTTTAAGGCGTGTTAGTGTCATCGGGTATATTTTCGAACCCTAATTTACGCGAATTTGAGATCTAGAAAATCTAATAATAATAATAATAATAATAATAATAATAATAATAATAATAATAATAATGATAATAATAATAATAAATGTTCACCTCGGGTTAAAGGAATGAATAAGGGTCATGAGTTTAAATATTGCTTGATCTTGTGTGTAAGATGTTAATGTGTGCTCAATTAGGATGAATATGAGCCTGGAATGTGGCAGAATCTTGATGGATCGTTTATTGTATGTTATTGACTTGGGAATGGATAATTAATTTACTGTATTTTCATTGATTTTTCGATTCATTTATTGAATTTATTTGAAGAATACCTGTGGGATAAGGCGTAATTTTTTCTTCAAGTGTTAACACGTGTCAATTGGTGGACATGGAGTTGATTAATAATAATGTTGTGACTCATGAACCATGAAAGCGAACGCTAACATTTGACCGGTAACATATGCGTTTCTGTAGACGACATTCCAGATATCAACCGCCGATATTATCGTGACCAACGTTGTAAATGTTATCATCTTTGACCAAGTGATCATCCAGACTTCATCGCATTTCTGAAAGACGTGAATGGATTTTTCTTTACCCGATACCGTCATCGAGAGAATTCAGATGCCTAGGATAAAAGTCAAAATATAATGTTCAAAGTCTAGAATTCTTTGTAAATAATGTAAATAGTTCTCGTGTGCCTTAGTGTGAATGCTATGTGTGTGGTAGTAATTTCAGTGAATTGTGATGTTTTTTACTGTGGTTGTGACCCGGCCACGTGTTCGTTACGTTGGGTCCTGGTTATCAGCATCGTTGTTTGAGTTGATTTAACTTTTTGAGAGTTGAACCTTTACTAAATTTTATTTTGAGATTAAGGTGAGAAAAGTTCAGAATATCATACAGTAATGAATAAGAGAGAATTATTTCAGTGGACGAGATTCACTATTATTGTAAAGCTTACAATGCTAAATATCCTCAAGATGTCAGATGTTAAAGATTGATATGTTTTGTTCAATCGAATATTAAAGAATGTTTCATAGTACTAATTATTATACAGGCACTATTTTGTGAAATTAAGTCAGATAGAGACTTCTTGGAGTAATGTTTCCGATAAAAATTTTGTTTATTTTTCCAGTTTAACGGATATCACCTTTAATTCAGTTCTCCAAAGGAGTAAAGTTTTCATTTGAGGAAATGAAAGTTAACACAAATAGATTTGATATTTTAGACGCTTAAAACTAGTATGAGATGGACAGCTTTTTGAGAATGAATTATTTTTAACTTGTAAATATTAACGACAATGTGAGAGGAGATCCTCCCATAGAAAGTTTACTTTCCTCTTGTGTTTCGTTAGAAGTAGGCTATTATCCATCTGTATATTTGCAGAATTATTGACGTCAAAGCTATTTGGAGGAATTAAATGCTGTATTCGAACGAACCGGCAGAGAAGAACAAAAAATTTGATTTTCCGTCAAGATTTGTTTAAATTTAATTTGTTATTGTTACGTGTTAGTTGATAATAAATGTCAGAAACCTGTTGTTTGATATTTTTGCATTATTGTCGCTAGTCCTTGTCTCTTTCCCTGCCCTCAAAATAAGCAAAATCAGACAACGAACTGTCCACCCGTGAGACTCCCGTTCTCCGGCTGATCATGCCCGGTAAAAAGGGGACAGTATGCCACCCACTGTTTCCTACTTCCTGAACCTGCTTACTGTCCACTGTTCAAAACTTCTCACTAATCATATCCATGTACTTCTGTCTAATTTCCTCGTCGTGGAGACTTTCTACCCTTATTCTTTTGCAGACAGATTTCACTTTCTCTACCCTAGGCCTAGAGGTACTTAGTTCACTTCAGATCAGATTGTGGTCTGTAACAGCGAAAAATTCGCGGAAAACCGGTACATTCCTAACAGACTTCCTGAATTCGAAGTCGGTTAAGATATAGTCTATTATGGATCTGGTACCCCTACCCTCCCATTTGTAGCGGTGAATAGCCTTATGCTTGAAGAATGTATTCATAACTGTTAAAACCATACAAGCACTGAAGTCCAGCAAATGCATCCCATTCCCATTACCTTCCATATTTTCCCCACATTTACCAATCACTCTTTCGTATCCTTCAGTTCTATTTCCAACTCTCGCATTGAAATCGCTCATTACCACTATCCTATCCTTGCTGTTTACCCTGACTATGATGCCACTCAATGCTTCATAAAACTTGTCAACTTCATCCTCATCTGCACCCTCACATGGTGAATACACTGATACAATTCTCGTCCTAATTCCTCCAGCTACCAAATCTACCCACATCATTTACTCATTTATGTGCCTAACAGAAACTATGTTGCGTGCAATAGTATTCCTGATAAACAGCCCTACCCCATACTATGCCCTTCCCTTTCTAACAACCGTCAAGTACACTTTATAATCTATCTCTTACTCGCTATCACCCCTTACCTGAATACTACTTTATTTCTTCCATAAGCCCCATTAATATTGATAGCTCCCCACCGAATTCCATTTCATTCACCAAGATGTTTCCAAGGAGTCCCTCGCCTGTCAAATCGGAGTGGATTCACTTACTACCATAGTCCCGAGGCTTGCTTAAACTGTTCTGAGCTCGGTAAATTCATGAAGCAGGATGCTACCCTACTTGCACATAGTCCAAGCGAGGATCTTTCCTCTAACGGGTTAGGGACCACCGGTTGATTGTATAGTCCTAGCCGTCTGAGCACAAAGAGGAACATGACTCAGAATATGTCCGAGATTCCCACATCCATTAGGGATGTTATTAAATAATTGGATCGCAGAGAACTTCAAGATGTTTATACCATATTTATAAGAGCGAACATTGTATAATGCAATGTCATTTGCGTGCTCAGTACTATATGGATGGTTGTCAGAATTCAGAGTATATGTAGTGTTGTGCTGTATTGAATTCTGTACTCATGCTTAGGGGTGGTATTTTAGCACTTAGCTATAAATATTTTATTGGCGTTGAGTTGGGAAGATTAAGTATATTTCTAACAGCTGCATTTTGTACTACCATTAGCCCATTGAAGTCAAACTTCTTACATTTCATTCAGATTACATTAAAATATTCTAGGAGATTATGGATTAAAGAGTAGTACATCTGTTTTAGAATATGTCGTAGGATAAGATAACTTTGTTTAAAATTCTTGCAACAGGTGTGATATTTTAGTAATATATTCAACATGGTCTGCACAGTTCAAGTTCCTCTCAATTACCATCACAAGATATTTGACAATACTAACTAGTTTCATTTCAGTATTCTGAATATATATTTTACTGTATGGGATTTCATTCTGATCTTGTTTTGTCATTATCTTATAATTAGTCTTTTGCACATTAATTTTAATTTATTTGCTTGAAACGAAAAGCACAGAGTATTGAGGACTTCCTGCACATCTTTAACAATGCAGTCTATATTGCAACCAGTATAGAACATGTTTGTGTCGTCGGCATATAGTGTGATACGTCCTTTCAAACGGCAAGTTGCAATGTTGTTGATGTAGACTACAAATAGTATCGGACTAATACCGAACCCTGTGGAATGCCATGGGTTACCCTAATTGTTGAGCTCCTACACTTATTCAGCACTACATACTGTTTTCTATCAGACAGATTCTTATTATCAACCACTTCAAAGCAACACCACGAAATCCTGCTCTCTCTAATTTAGCTAACAGTCTTTCATGGTCTACTGTATCAAAGGCCTTCTTTAGATCTATAAACAACCCACCAGCATCATTATTAAAATCTATCGACTATTGCATCAGATTTATGAGATCTATGGTTGCTCTTTCAGTGTTAGAGTTCTGACTATTGTGCATTGTAAAGGAATTTTTTGTTTTAAAAGTGAGAAATCTCTTTTTTGCAATAATTTCTAATATTTTGGAGATTATGGAGGGAATACAGATAGGCATATAGTTACTAGGAATCCTCCCAACTCCACCCATGAAGACAAGAACTACTTTAGCTACTTTTAGCTCACTAGGTAATGTACCAGATGCCAAGGATTCGATAATGATCTCCGCTAGCATGCCGCTTAAAGAATCCTTTAAAGTTGACAGTTATACCATCCTGCCCATGAGCGCGCCATAACAAACTGATGCCTTTGCGAGGCTGGACTATGGTGTTTTTGGAGCGCGGACTCCCATGTAGCGTATAATCGGAGCAAATCGTGCCCTTGTAAATTCTGTGTCTGTCAAGGGCAATACGGCTCTTTTCTATGGAACTGCCTGCTAATAATTACAAGTTTTGTACCTGATAGCCGGACTACTTAGTCCACTATATTGTTAGACCTGTGATAGTACATATATTACACCCTCGCGCTGTATATACAAGTGGGAGATATTATTGCCAATATTCGATTCATAAATTATTATTATTATTATTATTATTATTATTATTATTATTATTATTATTATTATTATTATTATTATTATTATTTCAGTTGTATATTTTGTCATTAATATTTGCAAGCTGGGAGGTCTCCATATGTGGTATGAGTAATTTGTTTGTACAACGGCTGGGAAAACATTGCTATATTGAACTTGGAAACTTTGCATGGGTCATGTGTTTGATGAGATGGACTTCTTGTTGTAGTCGGGAAGTTCTATGAATCATGTGAATAGCCCAGAATCACATGAGCTTGTTGATGTTGTAGTCGGAATACTCCGATGAGTCATGTGAAACACCGTAGAGTTTGTTTTTGTCTTGGAACCAAGAAGAAGTTCATGGTGTGGTCTTGACTACAGGATACACTCATCATTGGCTGGCCAGCATCAGTCTAGGGATATCGTGTGAGAGGAAGGGGAATGCTGATGTCTATTTAGCATGTGATCAAACGGCGAGAAGACACACAGTGTACTGGAATGAAGTAGTGCTGGCACACGATACTGGAGTAACACTGCTGCACTATACTGGACTGGACTTCAAACGTTCGTGAAACGTTGTCTGTGCTTACGCATTGAGTATTGTATCACCTTGTGGCGGCCTGGTATTACATGTTGCTGAAAGCTGGGAGGTGCTATATCTCAGACTTTCCACAAATTATGTTCAGGAACAACAAACGTGTGTTGCTCTAATGTATATATCTTTAAAAACAAGTGTTAGACTCAGTGAACACAGTATCTGTGTGATATAATAAGTGCCGATTATGAGAATCGGCAAGTCGTGTTGATACAGAGACAGTGAAGGGTACTTATCTACATATATGTACATTGTTCAATGGACTAACCACAAATGGTGGCTTAGTTCTCGCTTTCGTTTACCCACTGTTACCTTTGTTGTTGATGTAAATATGGAGTCTCCCAGGAATGTTTTCTTTGTGTATTATAAGTGTATTTTGGTGTGTTGATGAAGTGCTCATGCACAGATTTTATTGAGAATATAGTTAGTTATTTTAGAATCAGTGGAGTTATTGATGAACCTAGGTGCAGTTCCTACCTATTTAGTCGTTTACAAAACGTTAGGTAAGGCCTGAAGGAGATGTACAAGTACGCACCTTTTATGTACACGCCCTGGAAGATGAAGAATTATCATGCTCTATGTAAATTCGAGGGATTCATTCTGGTGAACTTTGGCGCCCATACTACGGATATTTCGATTAACTATGTTTATTAATTTACTTCAAGTATTTTATTTTAAGTAATTTTATTTATTCAGTTATGTACTTTATTATTATTATTATTATTATTATTATTATTATTATTATTATTATTATTATTATTATTATTATTATTATTATTATTATTATTATATTATTATTATAATTATTATAATTATTATAATTAACAGTAAATTTAAAAATTGCACACAAGCGTGGGGCAATGATTATAGTTAATTATTATTATTATTATTATTATTATTATTATTATTATTATTTACTGGTATTATCACAAATAAGTTACAGAGCTGACGAGCTCATTAATAGTCTGTTCTACTGGATTGTTATTCTTTCAGATTCTTTATCTATCAATTTAAAAAAAGGAAAGAAAGAACATTTCAAAATTTGTTGTGTTAAGTTCTGCTCCAGTTGATTCCTTGTCCAGCCATTCAAACCACATGCTTTTTACCCCTGTGATCCACGATATTTCCTTAATAATAATAATAAAAATAATAATAATAATAATAATAATAATAATAATAATAATAATAATAATAATAATAATAATAATAATAATAATAATAATAATAATAATAATAATAATAATCCTAAGGCGGCAACAAAAATTGAACTGGGAGTTCCAAGATGGAGATTGCGTTCATGTTACTTTTGTAGGCGTATTAGCCATTTAGCGTCTCGAGCCTAAGAAAATATTAAATGAAACAAATGATAAAAGCAATCGTGGTTTAAATTTTACGTTAGTCTAAATCTCGTGATCATAAATCATTAGACGAACCGGAATACGTTTATGTGGAATCTGATCCAAAGAAACTTGTGATAGTACATATATCACACCCCCGAATTATATGTAGAAGTTAGAGATATTATTGTCAGTATTCGATTTATTATTATTATTATTATTATTATTATTATTATTATTATTATTATTATTATTATTATTATTATTATTATTATTATCAGTATTTCATTTGTATAAATTGCCATTTATATTGGTAAACTGGAAGATATCCACATATGTAGGTATGAGTCATTTGTTTTGCACGAGTGGGAAAACATTGCTTTAATAACTCTGGTAATTTGAATGAGTCATATGGCTACCCCAGTGTTTGTTGTGATGTACTTGTGTCGGGAAATTCATGAGTCATGTATATATCCCAGCCTGATGAGATGAGCTTGTTGTTGTATTAGGAAAATTTGGTGACTCATGGAATATACCCCAGAGTTTGTTATTGTCTTGGGAGGAAGAAGTAGTTCAGGGCTTGGGCTTGAGAAGAGGACCACCCATGATTGGCTGGCAAGCACCAATCCAGACGTATCATCTGAGAGGAGGGGGATGTTGATGTCTATAAAGGTTGATCATACGGCGGCAACCTGGAACATTGTAAGGGTGATTGTAAAGGAACGAGAAGGAAGATAACTACAACTACAACTGACGCACTGTATGGGAAGGAAGTGGTGCTGATACACGGTACTGGAGTGACACAGCAGCAATGGACTGGACTTCAAACGTTCGTGGAGCGTAGTCTTGTTATGTTCGTGGAAATTGGCGGATTGTGGAGAGTGCTTGCGCATTAAGTATGGTAGCACTTGTGGCGGCCTAGCATTATATGTTGGTGAAAGCTATCTCAGACTTTCCATAAATTTATGTTGAGGATCGACAGACGTGTGTATATATCTTTACAACAAGTGTTAAAATATGTGAACACAGTAGTACAAGGTACAGTATCTGTGTGATTAATATAGAGACAGTGAAGGGTATTTATCTTCATACATGTACATTGTTCATCGGACTATCTACAAATGGTAGCTTAGTTCTCACTTTCGTTTTCCCACGGTTTTCATTATTGTTGTTGTTGTAAATATGGAGTCTTCCAGCAATATTTTATGTGTGTATTATATGTATAATGTTGTATGTTGATGAGGTGCTCATGCACGGAATTTGTTCAGAATATAGTTAGCTATTTTAGAATCAGTGTTATTGATGAACCTAGGTGCAGTTCCTACCTAATTAGTCGTTTTCAGGAGGTTAGGTAAGGCCTGCAGCAGATGTACCAGTACGCAGCATTATGTACACGCCCTGGGATATACAGTTTATCATGCTCTTATCTAAATTCGAGGAATCCATTCTGGTGAACTCTGGCGTCCATACTACGGACATTTCGGCAGTGGCGGCTCGTGACAAAAATTTTAGGAGGTTCACAACATTTCTGTTCATGCCTCAAATCAGCAAAAGAGTAACATAGGTACATAAATCATTTCACTAACAGTTCCTTGTACGGTTCCTTCTTCACAAATACTTTGGTAGAACCCCTGTAACCGAGGATAAATTTTATACGAGACTTTGTTAGTGTAGAACAAAAGTAAAATTCACAATAACTTTACTACACTGAGATTATTGAAGGATGCGAGCACTATTCTTGGTTTTTAAACAGCACGAATTTCACCTGGGTGTTAGTGTAGAACCAAACCAAACCTCATGGCCTACCAAGCAACTGCTGCTCAGCCCGGTGGTCTGCAGATTACGAGGTGTCGTGTGGTTAGCACGACGAATACTTTCGGTCGTTATTCTTGGCTTTTTTGACCGCCATCTCACCGTCAGATAGCTCCTCAATTGTAATCACGTAGACTGAGTGGACCTCGAACCAGCCCTCAGATCCAGGTTAAAATCCCTGATCTGGCCGGGAATCGAACCCGGGGCCTCCGGGTAAGAGGCAGGCATATTACCCCTACACCGCCGTTCGGCTGTCTTAGTGTAGAACAATAGTAAATTTCATAATAGCTTTAATGCAATGCGAACACTGAAGGATGCGAGCACTATTCCTGGTTTTTAAACAGCACGAAGTTCACCTGGGTATGACGAGAAGCATAGAAGGAATGTGTACCGAATTTACCGGTAATTTTTTTAAAAATAATTATTTCCGAATTGACCCCAATAGTCTCCACATTATCTCGGTTAGTTAGGGTTCTACTGTATCACATGGTAATTATTCTCATTTTGCAAATTATAGCCACTACTCTAGCATGCAGTACAACCAAGAATACTAGATCATGCTTATTTAAATGATAGGATTTAGATTAGCAACTCACGTAAATGCTGATTATTTGTACAGAAAAGCAATCCTTCTGTCTTTCAATCGCGCAAATTTCTCAATCACTTTACGATTGAAGTCACTGATGTTGTTGACAAATCTCTTCTCAATAGCAAGCATAGCCAGCGCTGACAGTCGTTCTCCAGTCATGGTGTTCCTCAGAAACGTTTTAATTCGTATTCAAAGTAGAAAAACACCTCTCAGGCTCCGCTGTCGTAATTGGGGTTGTGACAACAATTCGGAGTAATTCGCATACTTGTGGAAATGTGTCCCTATCTAGTTCATTGTCAACCAGAAACTGCAACACGGAAATGGCCCCATCATCTTTCTGAAAGCCATTTCTCATATACAATACTTCTAGTTCAGTCTTCAGCTGTATCTTATTTAGGCAGGGATACATATGCGCCATTGTATTCAGTTCTCTTTCTGGAAAAGAGTCTGAACAGACACCAAGATGCCTCTTCAGAATTAGGGTACTAGCGAAATCTGCCGGTAATGTAATGCAATAGTAGCTCCTGGGAGGCTGTGGCTAACCATAATAGGGGAGGTGGCGGACCCTTGTGGTCAACTGTAATACTGCCACTGGGTTGAGGGTGGCTCTAGACGACAAGGCACGTACCTTACCGTGCTCCTCGCTAATGGGAATATCAGTGCAGAAAACCATGACGTCATCTGCTTTGCGCATGCGTATAGTCTTCAGCACAATAGCGCATTATCCAGTGTGCTCGCTGCACTGTCAGTCAAAACGAACAACTGTCGGTGTAACGGAGCTTCGATATAAGTCGATTGTCGAATGCTTTCGATCGATTGTCGAAATCAGGTCGAAAGAAAAGAATGAATGCGTAAATATGTAATAAAACTGGGTGTTCACGTGCTCCTGTGCTCCTGAGAGCCCACCGCCACTGCATTTCGGTTAATTATGCTTATTATTTTTATTAAGTTTTTGAGTAATTTTATTTATATATTTTTATTCATGATTTTATTTATTATCATCAAAAAGTAGTTACAGACTCGATTGTCCGTTTTGAAAATTTGACATACTCATGTTTTCGGGAGAAGGTGGGTTCGAGGCTCACCGTTGCCACCTTTAAAATAGTTGTCCGATGTTTCTCATGTTCACACCATGTATCTTAATTAAGGCTATGGTCACTCCCTTCCCAGTACTGGCCCTCTGCTTTCCCACCGTCAATCAAAACTGCAGTTGTTTGTACGACGTTAATCATGTAGCCAAAGTAATTTCGCGTGCACGTCAGGAATAAGCTGTCACTCCCTAGAAACAAGAAGTACTGTAGGGCTGTTGCAAGGAAAGGACGAGCAGGAACATCCTGTGAGCTAGGAGGCGTCGTGTGTAGCCCCTCTAAATACAGTACAGACAATACGCTACACTCTGCGAGATATCGAGGGACAGCGATTAGAGCTCTCTCTAGTGGAGTGACCTGAGAGTTACTGATTCTGTCATAAGAGCACGTGTATTTGAGTGTGAATTTTTTGGCGTTATTTATGCGTTTGAATTAAGTTGACATAAGTAAACAGTAGCGTGTGTCATTCCTATATATTTCATATGTGCTATGTTTGGCTGCAATAACTATGAAGTGCAGAAGGATTCGAGGTCTTGCGTTTCCCTCGTGACAAGAAAATGTAAGTAAATATTATGGTTGCATATATATTCTTCCAGAAACAAGGAGATTTTTATAGTACTTCCTAATCTTCTGACCTGCTCGACCCACATTTCAAGTGGCTTAAAATATAATAAGCTTATTTTATTGTATAGTGCAGCAGTTAACCTTCAATACCGATGTGTTGTTGTAGGTGAGATCTGTGGGTTTGATTTAATTAAGGAAAGTACATATGCATATGTGTGTGACTGGTTGTGTTCCAAGTTACCCCATTTTGGAATGTCGTAATGCGTTGTCAAGCACTGAAGAAAATATGGGTGATTTAAGAAATGTACATATTTTATTGAAACAATATGATGAAGCAAATTTGCTTTACCGAAATGTAATGGCATTATGGCAATTATTGCTTATATGGAAAGTTTGAATGTTTTGGAGGCTAAATTTATCGATTTTCTTTCTTTTAGTAGGCTTCAAGTGAAAAGGAAAATTGTCCAGCTCATAAATGTAAATTTATTGAATCATGTGTGTAAGAAATATGCCGATATTTTTTTAACAAGCGTTTTAATTTGACGATACAATGGTTTTAAATGATCAAAAAGACAAATCTAGCCGTGACATTTTTGGAAGGAATGCTAAAGCTAAAAATGTAATGCATAAATGAATGATCAAGCCCTTTCACAGCAGTACATTTCACATCATGATTATATGTCTAATTTCATTCTTTAAATAATAACCTGTTAAATAATTCTTCGTTCATTTATCCAGAATTGCTTTAGCAACATTGTAGTTAATATCTTAGTAACACGTTCTTTCTAGACGTATTTTATTTATCCATTTCTGTATATACATTTTCATTGATATTTGAATTTAGCGCGAATTTTCAGGTCACGCCACTATGAGCGCAACTTGCGACTTGTCTCCCATTTTTTAAAAGGCTTAATCTGGAAGTGTCGCGTATTGTCTCTGTTGTATTTGGCCCCTCTTACGTAGCCTATTAGTCATATCATTAAACAACCAGATTGAAATAAATTAAAACTAAGTACACTGTATGTTTACTTCCGTAATGTATATCACACAGGCCTATCTAATATACGATAGTGATTATTTTTAAAAGTAATATAGATTCACTACTATGATAGATAAACATGACGCTAAAGATATTAAAAATAACTGATTTCTTAACGGACGAGAATAATGCCGAGGGTAATGAGACATCAGTAATATTAAAAACAACCTAAATCAAAATAATGGAACTCGAAATAACTATCTAAATAATATTTCACCATACATTGGGTAACCGGGCGAGTTGACCGTACAGTTAGGGGCGTGCAGCTGTGAGCTTGCATCCGGGAGAGTGGGTTCGAACCCCACTGTCACTAGCCCTGAAAATGTTTTTCCATAGTCTCCTATTTTCACCAGGCAAATGTTGTGGGTTGTACCTTAATTAAAACCACGGGCGTTTAATTCCCACTCCCAGGCCTTTTATGAAATAGTAGCACTAATATCTTGAGATGTAAATGAAATGGCGTATGGCTTTTAGTGCCGGGAGTGTCCGAGGACAAGTTCGGCACGCCAGATGCAGGTCTTTCGATTTGACCCCCGTAGGCGACCTGCGTGTCGTTATGAGAATGAAATAATGATGAAGGCGACATATAAACCCAGTCCCCATGCCAGCGAAATTAACCAATTATGGTTAAACTTCCCGACCCCGCCGGGAACGAACCCGGGACCCCTTTGACCAAAGGCCATGCTAACCATTTAGCCATGGAGCCGGACAACTTGAGATGTGATGCCGTATAATATATACCGGTACCGGTAATATAATATATCATATCCAGTTTAAAAACTTTCAACCTTTATCTCCAACTCTGCCGCTGGAAGTTTCCGAGGCAATAATTCGGGTTTTCTTAGCATGCTGAAATAACGCTTGCTAAAGATTTAGCCAGTGATATTACAGACGTTTGTTTTTATTAATGCTGTGATTTGATATTTGCGAGCAATACCAGTTGTGACAAAGCAATGTATGGATCAACTAAGTGAAAAAAATCAGACAGATTCTTCCATATTCATCTGATTAAATCGGGTAAGATGCTGAACATGAAGACTGCAAAGTGTGGGTCAATGTTTTCGTGTAGCAGATACGAGCTAATAAGTGCCAATCTGTGTGGGCAGAACAGGAAGTTTGTGCTTGCAATCACATTCCTCATTCTTGTATTCTTCTCATCTCCACACAGTAGTAAAACTTTACCAGTGGAAGCAATGCCACCCCACGCTTTCAAATTGAGAGTCTCTAAGGATTCCAGTTTCGGTCATCTCTTACAACAGGCATGGAAACCGTGAATATATTCTACCACTCTCACCCATAGTGTTGCATAGGGGGATATAGTGTAATTTTATCTATTTTTTTAACTATCTCTCGTTGTAAATCGATTTCAGTAGGGATTTCTAGTAGGAATCTTGAATAAAATTTCTGTAATCTGCAGTAGCGGCTCATAGTTCAAATGGAAGGTGGGGCTAATGTGGGTATTATTATTATTATTATTATTATTATTATTATTATTATTATTATTATTATTATTATTATTATTATTATTATTGTTACGGAGATATCAGTGGTAGTTAGAGGTGAAAGAAGGTGCGGGCTGGAATAGGTCTCAACTACAAAATTAAAGTTAGTTTAAAACTTTAACAAAGGTTATATTTTCTTTTCGAAATCAACAAATAACAGATTATAACGGGTACCAAGTAGCAGATCAACAAATTAAGAAATTACAAATTACAGTTCGTTACAGGATTTGTGCTTCGAGCCCCGTTTTACATTCCTGAGCACTCAGCTCACAACCACAAATTATCAAAGGGCAGAAAACCCCTTCATACCAAGGAGCACTTGCCCCTAATGAGAATGTCAAGCCTCCTAGAGGCACGCAGAGATCAAATTAGGAAAGAGAAGTCCCGCTCTCAAGTTTACAAGCCTATCAAAGACCACAACAAACTTCACTCCTAACTGCCCTCAAGGCACACATACAGTGAAACAGTGGTATCTTGTACCCAACCTACAAGGCCTTCACATGAAGAAAACAAAATTTTGGGTTAATTAAATGGCCCAAAAAACCAAATTGACTGGAGGTGTAGCTTGCACTCCTACATGAAACTTCTTAAAACCTAGGGGGCACTCGGCCAGTTATACAGGGGCTAATCCCATACTAGGGAGGTGACTCGTAGAAGAATAATTTATTACATTAAGAAGAGAAGAAAATCGGTTATGAAAACGCAGTCACCTCAAAACAACATGAGTGGGAGCTCGAGAGGGTTAAGCACTCTCTATCCCAAATTGCGCTTAATTTACATGAATATAGTAAGGTTTACATTGAAAAGGATTCGAATCTTCCCCGCGGGTTAAAACTGCTGAGCTTGCAAGAAATAAAGTTCTTAAACGGCCATTACCTTGTTGATGACCTGCTGCCCGAAGAAAGAGGCGCTTCCCACCCCCTGCTACATAATCACACACTAAGCAAGTTGTCGATGAAGTGGCGACGAGCCATGAACCTCAGCAGTTTTGTACGCTCGGGGAAAGTTCGAGACCTTTCGTGAATAAAACAGTCCCGCCCACTACCTTTTATTGGTCGGCTAAAGATTACATGTCAGAACTGAAGAAGAAATGTAGGATTGGTGAAAAATTAATTTAGAAAATTCAGGATTGGCTGAATTCAAAACTGGCGGAAACAGAGATCAATATTGCCAACCCAAAAAATGAAAGAAAGAAATTTAACAAAGAACAAACTTATGGATACAAAATTTCTTCAAAAACAGTTCGTTCACTTCGCACCAGGGTGCACAGTTATAGTTTTTATGTAGTGACATCTAGAAGAGAATGCACACACTTCTTGCTACGGAGCAAACAAACACAAATCGAAATAGACATAGTTTAGAACACTTCAAAATTTACAGTAGTGACATCTTCCAAGAAACCTTTGATTTAATACAGATTTTAAACTTCAGAGTTTCTCCTGTAGGGGATACTTTTTAGGCGCACAATTTAAATTTGGGGGGTCGGGGTTGTTTATGATAACGTTGTAACAAATGAAATGAAAGAACACAATTCCTTCTGTAAAGTTCAACCAATATTAGCCCGTGTTAAGAATGCGTGCCTTGAAATTCCTCGTCCTAATGAACAAATGATCCCTTTCCATCGACATGTTAGGATGAGGCAATATGTGAAAGGAAAGCCGCGTCCTGTTGGCCTGAAGAATTTTGTTTCAACCAGTACATTTGGCTTACCACTTGATTTTCACCTTTATGAAGTTAAAGGATCTCAGATTATTTCGGAAAAAGTGCCTCTACCTGAAAAACTGGATATTGGAGGGAGAGTAGTCCTTAAGCTTTCAGATACGCTGCTTTCTGATTGTTGTATACTTACGGACAGATATGATACATCAGTCGCCCTTCTTGAACTTCTACTTTCACATTGATCTATATTAGCTAGTGGTACCATTATGTCAAAGTGTGTAAGATTCAAGATTGACAACGAGATGAAAAAGCAAAGAGGCTCATTTGACAAGGCTGTTAGACGTGATGATAAACTAGGATTAGTCAAGTGGTATGACAACAGGCCGATTTTCTTGGCTTCCACAGAATATGGTGTTGAACCTGTGGAAGACTGCAGGAGGTGGTCTAAAAGAGATCACGCCCACATACTAATACCTAGACCAAACCTTGTCAAACAGCACAACTCGATGATGGGAGGAGTTGACCTGCTAAACAAAATTACAGGTAAATATCCAATGAGAGGTCAAACTAGGAAGTCCATAAGGGTTAAGCATTTTTATTTTTTATTTTGTTACTGCAGCATGCTGGATTGAGTATCGTACAGCAGCGAAAGAACAAGGCATGAAGAAGAAAGATATCATGCCATACTTTCAGTTCAAGATGGATGTGGCAGAGAATGTGCTATATCCCAAGTTTTTAGGGAGAGATGATGATGATTTGGAGGTAGATGAAAACAGTGATGAAGAACCTCGTTCCTCAACGCCAAAGCGACAAGCACCTTCCATCTCTGGCAAAGAGAAGTAGACATGCCATGCATCTTCCACAGATGATGACCAATTGCCAGACTTCCCGTTCAAGATGCAGAGCCAGTGGATGTTCTAAACTGACCTTTGTGCGTTGTTCAGATTGTAAAGTATTCTTATGTTTCAATGCGGAAAGGAAATGCTTTATGGATTTCCACCAAACCTGAACACAGTAATGAAGAAAATTACAAAAACTGCAATTTTTCAACATGGTTATTGACATTTTTGAAAATGGCAGGAATACATTAAATTTAGTTTTGTGATTTCTATCCCTGTATACATTCGTAATTTGTAAATAAAATGTCTGTGGATTATTTGTTTGCTTATTATTTACAGTGGGAATGTAAACAATTTTTTTCATGAGCGTATGGTTCTACTATGTTCTTTCCCAATGTATCATATATGATACATGCTGTATCCGGTTTCGATTTTGTGAATTTTTTTACTGAAATGGTGTTTCTTTGAGTCTAAGTTGTCTTTCCCATAAAACATATGTGAAAGTTGTTCCAATAATCTATGTTCAGTACTGAAGAGTGTATGTATGTATGTTGGGTATTCAGCCCGAAGGCTGGTGTGATCCTCTGCAACTCCGCCAACAGCTGTCATAAATAGTCTAGGCGTCACTGAAGAGGCGTACTAGGGAAACGAGGAGTGAGGTTGTTTCACGTTGCTTTTCTCACCGAGCCAGCCGCTGCTATTACATATCAGTCTGCCAAGCCCACTGAAATGCAGGCACCAACCGACCCTATGAGCGATATCTTCACACCATTCATAACAGGGACTGGCTGAATAAGCAATTGTATTACTAGCATCACTCATACCTCAGTCACTTTCATATTGTCAAAGCCCAGGATGAGACTGAGACAGGTCAATGAAAGTAACAAATTTGATATAGCTCATAAGTATACATTTGTAATATGCATGGACGAGGAACCTAACAAGCGATGACATCGAGCTCTTCTTCAGCTACCTAAGACGCCAAGCGAAATATAATGACATTATGGTTCGTGTGGCGAAAGAACAAACAGACTGTAAAGGCTGTTTAGAACATATCTCTTCTCCAGCTTTTTTTCTAAGTCCATCATTGGGTCTTATTCGTTTTCAAGGAGCCCTCATATACCGAAAATCATCGTCTGTGGCACTTCTGCCGTGAGCGACGGAATTTGTCACCTCCGCTACACATTACTTGCCCCGAAGAGAGTTACTAAAAAGTGTTCGGTTTTTTCTAAAGACATTTTCAACAATGAAATTAAGTGTAGAAAGTGTAAACGCGACAAACCAGCTGTTTTTCTACAATGAAAATTTCTGAGACCTCTATTAGACAACATTGCTTCGAGCCACTCAAGTAGAAGAGGGAAAATTTGAAACTTGATAAGAAGCCCCTCAAAAGGAACGTTTTGAAACTTCATTGACATATCCAAGTCAATGCAGCACCGCTCTATAAACAAAGTACTCTCAATACTCGAAAAAACATTCAGCTCTTTTTATTTATGATATAATTTACTTTTTGGCATATACGGCCATGCGAATACATGTGGGCAAGAACGCGATCCTAGCGGCTAAATGGTGAATTAGGATGCTACCCGTTTCCATGAGTGCATTTCAAGGCCTTGTATTATAGCGTAGGCAACGGTCCTATTACATCCCCGTAAAAGAAGGAATTTGAGTATATTATGTTGGTGTGACTGCTTCATACACTTTGCTTCCAGCCAGTCTCTCTTTTACGAGGATCTTGCAGCAGTTAGGTAATAAAAACACAAGATGAGTGGAATGATAAAGCTGCCGACGATTCTTGCGAAAAGTTTGTCGGTAAGTTTCATTGCACTATATACTACTGCAATGCGAGACTGTCATCCAGAAACGGTAATTGCGTTGCGTATTTATTGTTGAGAAATAATCGACCGACAGATGTTATATAACCTATTCTTGGCAGTAGAGTGGCAATTATTTGCCTGACAGAGGATATTGCCACTAAAATGATTGCCCTTATACTGTCATATTATTCGTGATATGTTCTCTGAATAAGATTGTATAGGGTCCTAAAGTAATGAGAACATAGCCGTGGTTTAGTTGGGTTTTATTAGGATTGTTGTAGAATGCCCTTTGTGAGTCCATTACTAGCCCTATACAATACCATGGTCTGTTATTTTTCATGCTGCGCATTAAAAAAAAAACGTTAATATCAGTTTCAGGTGTTCTTTAATATACAGGTGTATGTGGATTGTTATCCATTTTAGGATTTTTGTTCTTGTGGACTGGTCCGGGCGAGTTGGCCGTAGAGGCGCGCACCTGTGAGCTTGCATCCGGGAGATAGTAGGCTCGAATCCCACTATCGGCAGCCCTGAAAATGGTTTTCTGTGGTTTCCCATTTTCACACCAGGCAAATGCTGGGGTTGTACCTTAATTAAGGCCACGGCCGCTTCCTTCCAACTCCTAGGCCTTTCTTATCCCATCGTCGCCATAAGACCTATCTGTGTCGGTGCGACGTAAAGCCCCTAGCAAAAAAAAAAAAAAAAAAAAAAAAAAAAATCTTGTGGACTGGATTCACTTTCTCAAAATCTGTTTTTACTACTTGAAAATATTGTTACATATATACGTGTTGCGCTTAGGAAGAGATCAGGCGACATGGTTGAGGATTAATAGAGCATTATAAACAATTACTTCATTGCTTTATTCCATTTTTTTGTTTGTTTAAAGTTTATGCTGGATCTTACAGTACGAGGCAACTTGCTTACTAACCTGGCTCATGCAAACTTACCTCCTGGCTGAATGTTAGATCATTTTCTTTAAATGAAGAATTTTTCTTGCTGAAGAGCAGTGATAGTTCACAATGTTGCTCATCAGAATGTTTTGCCATACTGTTCAAACAGCAGTGACATGTCTGTATCCCACTTTTCTTACACTTCTCTAGAAATTGTCTCTTCAGCATGCAGTTTTAAGTGCGGCCAGTATTCAGTATTCGGGAGATAGTAGGTTTGAACCCCACTGTCGGCAGCCCTGAAAATGGTTTTCCGTGGTTGCCCATTTTCACACCAGGCAAATGCTGGGGCTGTACCTTAATTAAGGCCATGGCCGCTTCCTTCCCACTCCTAGCCCTTTCCTGTCCCATCGTCACCATAAGACCTATCTGTGTCGGTGTGTCGTAAAGAAACTATCAAAAAGAAAAAGACAAATTAAGCACATGCAGTTGTTTCATAAAAGTAACTGGTATCATGATAAATTAAAGCATTGTCTAGAAAGGCTTATAAATTCAGTTGGTTTGGTATGACATTCCTTCTCTGATACTATCAGTCTGCCTCAAACCATCATTAATTTCTTGTGGATCTTGCTGTTGTCATGCTGTATCATATTTCAGCTTACTTGCTCCTTGGCGCTACAGCCACTGTAGGGCCTTGGCCTCCTGGACAGTCTCCACCCACTCTTCTCTGTTGACTGCTTTGGTTTTCTATCTTCTAACTCCAATCCTTCTCAAATCCTCCTTCACGTTGTCCAACTATCTGATCCTCGGTCTTCCCTTTATACGACGTCCTTCTGGTTTCCCATCAAATTTCTGTGCCGTCCTGTTCTCTGTCATTCTTTCTTCATGTCACAAGCATCGTAGTCTGCTGTTCTTTATTTCTGATACTACACTGAGTGGCACGAAAAACGCAACACCCAATAAATGATGTGTAATTATCTGTTTAATGAAAGCGAAGCACTTCACCCAGTCTTTTAAGACTAGGTATGTTATTGCGTTGCTTTGCGAGCAAACAGTGAAGTGTTGATTGTTTATTGCACTGGCCTCGATTGTTTTTTCCCCACACAATCTAGAAAACACATCGCTGGATGTGAGCCAAAATTTTTCCCCGCTCTTGTAGTGCTCATCATTGTACTTTTAATTGTTCCTCTTTCAATCATGCGTGTTTGTAGGATCATTCTGTGATTGTCTTAATCAGCTTTCCGGAGTAAACATGCCGTTAAGCCCTGAACAAGCTGCAAAATCTTTTGCTTTCGTAGAAGATTGTCGCAGCATGCATTACGTTGCAGAAGTGTTGAGGACTACGCATT
Source organism: Anabrus simplex (assembly GCF_040414725.1). Lineage (NCBI taxonomy): Eukaryota > Metazoa > Arthropoda > Insecta > Orthoptera > Tettigoniidae > Anabrus > Anabrus simplex. Next base: position 80,038,333 of record NC_090271.1, on the reverse strand, counting down.
CCATGATTTCCAGAACTGTATGAAGGTACAGGGAAACCTGAGGCTCTGCGAGGAGAACAGAAACAGGCACAAGAAGAGCAACATCAGAGAGAAATGACTGCCTGTTACAACTTCAAGTTCTCCGCAACCGTCACACCACTGCCGTTGAAGCACGAAATAGACTCCACCAAGTTCGAGGGGTCAGTGTTAGTGAGAGAACCGTTCGAAGAAGACTGAAAGAAGCCAATCTTTAGTCCAAAAGACCTGCTTCAGGTCCGGAACTTACCAGACAGCATCGCACAGCTCGACTACGTTTCGCAAGGGAACATCTTGGCTGGACAGTACAACAATGGGATCAAGTGTTATTCACCGATGAGTCACAATTTGGTCTTTGATCTCCTGAAGGAAGAGAGAGACTCTGGAGAAGGACGCCTTTTCAGGGTGGTTCTGTGATGATGTGGGCAGGAATCAGTACAGCTGCAAGGGCGGACTTGGTCTTCGTGAAGAATTGGATCCTCACCGCACATCGGTATGTGGAGGAAATTCTTCTGGAGTCTGTTGTGCCTTCATTCCATTTATTGGTGATGATTTTACACTAATGCATGACAATGCACACCCACATGTTGCGAGAATTGTGCAAGAGTTCTTGGATGAAACAGGGATTCGTGCTATGGTTTGGCCTGCTCGAAGCCCTGATTTGAATCCTATTGAGCACATTTGGGACCAGCTGGGGAGAAGAACCCATCAGCACTATCCAGAGACCCTACAGGTCCAACGGAACGCCCTCCGGGAAGAATGGGAGATAATTCCTCAACAGGACATTACTGCATTAATCGGGAGCATGCCTGAAAGGTGCAATGCCGTCATTGGTGCAAGAGGTGGCAATACACGCTTTTGAAGATGCGAACAGCGGTCCCAGAGATCTTCTCCGAGGTGTGTGAAGTGAAAGTTTGAAGTGTATAACATCAAAACAGAAGCGCATTACTCTTATGAGCTTACTCAATATTTCTTTGAAATGTGCATCTCTGGCTTAATTTGTTCAATTTTTTTATAATCATCATTTCTTTTCATTGTTAGACACTTAAGATGGGACCGTACCACAATATTCTATCATAAGATAGTGGATTAGTATCATAAAAGTGTCATAAATTTAAAATAAATTTCAGTTTTGAAAGAAATTGAAGTGTTGCATTTTTCGTGCCGCTCAGTGCATATCTGGTTTATTATACAGCTCTCTGATTTCCTTATTATTTAGTAAACCTCCAGGTTTACTAAGGGTTCTTACATTTAGTATTGCGAAATACCAATTCTTGTGCCGTTTCCATTGCCAGGGTAGTTTATCCATTACATCCGTCCGGTTTCCTTTGTCCTTTGGTTCCATAACTAGTGTTTTTTCCCAGGATAGGGTTGTTGCCCCCATGCCCAAGCCCCAGCTTGGAGGACCAGGGTACTGCTCTTAGTCTGGCTCATCGCCTTAGACCTGTCCAGCTTGGGTTGCCCCACCTGGAGCCTTATTCCCCCCCCTGGCAAAGCTCGTTTAAGGGTCATTTGAGCTTGCAAGCCTCCAGAAACATCCGGCAATGCCATGTTGCCTTTGTTAACGTGGCAGTACCTGCAGGAGGAATTTCAGCTTACAATACAGAATATTGATGTGTTAATCTGCATTTCTAAATGTCTAGTGAGAGTGAGAGTCTTGCAGACTAGGCTTTTTTTTTTTTTTTTTTTTTTTTTTTTTTTTTTTTTTTTTTTGCAATAATGATGTTATACACAACTGATGATATTTTCCCTGTTGAGTTAAAAAGTTCTAAGTGATCCTTGTTTGGTGTGGAGAGTGCCAAACCATTTTCTTCCACACACCCGTCAGTCTTTACACTTTGTGTCGAGTGCAGAAGACTGTTTGGCAGCTCTGGGTACAATACACGTAGTAAACCCTATAAGCCGCTAATGGATACTGGACTTCTGCTGGAAGGTAGTGGTGTGTGGCGAGGTCGTCATGTTTTGTCGCCAAGTATACCATCTCACCAGAGAAGGTGAGGCTGGAACTGTGGAAGAAGACCCCTTACCTCTTTGGATGGATCTCAGTAGCTGAGCAGTTACCATCTGATCATAATGAATGCTGGCTGGTATGGAAGTCCCTGAACAGGCTACGATCAGGAGTGGGAAGATCCAGGGATAACTTGAAGAATGGGGGTTCAACACAAGTGATACAAGATGTGAATGTGGACAGGAACAAACCACGACTCTCATGCTTCAGTGCCCTCTGTGCCCAACATCTCCTGCAAGCCACTTGGAGTGCTTTGGATATTGCAAAATACTGGGTATGTGCCGTATGAAGAGACAATCTCATATATTATGTTTTGTTTACTTCAAACTGATTTGTACATTAACTGTTAATTGTGTATGTTTTTGACTCAATAATAATAATAATAATAATAATAATAATAATAATAATAATAATAATAATAATAATAATTGTAAACTGTTAGTGTTCAGTCTGCAAGTTCCTGTGTATGAACAAAGTGCCTCCCAACCCTGTGTTAAAAGTTAAAACAATTGTAAGTTACTATGAAACCATTTTATATTGTGATGATAATAATAATAACAACAACAAAAATCACTGCATGGCCTCTGCTAATGTGCACGGTCATTTTAATTTGATGCCATGTAGAGCAGCAGCCTGTGTGGAAATTTCTGCATTCTGTTTTACTGTACTAGATAGCATAGAAACCAGAATTCCATTGGGTGACCTATGGCTGAGTTTTAATTAATTTTCTTAGTTGAGCTCAAAATGTATTGCTATATATCTTTTAAATACACACATTGTATGACAAGGAGTGCTCAATGGACTTTATTCTGCTCTTCAAAAATACCACCGCCTTTCCGGGTTGAATATGGGATCTGGAGGCTAATGATAATTGTTATCGGTAAACCTTTTTAATGTATTGGAATCTTTTGGAAAAAGAAGTATGCTGGGCTGAGTGCCTCAGACAGTTTTGACCCTAATTTGGCGAGTTTGATCCTGGCTCAGTCTGGTGGTATTTGAAGGTGTTCAAACACGTCAAGCCTCATGTCAGTAGATTTACTGGCACGTGAAAGAACTCCTGAGGGACTGCATTCCGGGCATGTCCCAAAAACTGTAAAAGTAGTTAGTGGAATGTAAAAATAACATTAACATTATTTTAAAAAATAGTACCACTTTTTAGATACGAGTTCTTGTATTCATGTATCATCAGTCTACCATTGCATAATATTGACACAGGAACTTTGGACTGACTCAATCAGTAGGCTGTTGCCAAGCGAATGGTAGAAGTTTTGATAAACTGGTGGTTTATAGGAAGAGTGGATAATGGCAATGTCATTATCAACTGCATAGATAAGCAAATACTTCAGTAGCTTATTTGTCAAACTTACAAGTATTGTAGACTTACCATTATATCCTATTTTTGTTTTGATAAACCTTTTATGGTCTCTCTATCTCTCTCTCTTTTGAACAAGAACTACTTTGAAGTCATGACCTCTTTGTTAAGCCTTTGTCTCTTAAATTTTGAGACTTAACCTCATTAGATGTAATTAGTTTGCAGATCTCGGTGGAAAATAAATTGTTAAAGTATGTAATGATTAGAAAGAGTAATTCTGGCATTGCCAAGATGGCACTATTTGGTGTACTTACATTTAAAGGTTCTTATTTCAAAAGAGTAGAGAAACCTGCTAGTAAAGACAACTTAGTATATTATGAAATAAAACTGTAACTTGACAAAATAAGCAGAGTGTCGATTTTGGAGACTTCCGTTAATAACTTCCTATATAGGGTTGATGATGATAATTATTTTGTGCAGCTGTGTGTAGGAAACTGTGTGTTTGTGTGGTGGAGGATAGTGCTGGGTGTGAGAATTGTAGGAATATTGGAGATAGTACATACATACAGTCCCCAAGCTAAGGAATTAAGCATTTTAGATTAAAACCATTTTACATGGCTGGGAATGTCCTACCCGGGGCCCTCTGATCTGAAGATCAGGATGCTGATCATTCAGCCAAGGAGCTGGGCATAGATGCAAGGATAGGAAGCTACCTTGTTAGATATGTGGGATTTTAAGCATGGTGCTATGCCTAACAGTAGTTATCCACATAGGAATTTCTTACTCCAAGGAAATGTTGGGATAGTACCTTGTCTTACGACTTTTAACCTAATTTTAGGTCCAGATTATTAGTTACTAATTTCTACAAATCCTGCAAAATGTCAGTTTGACAGACAATTGCTACTTTCAATTTAATACATTTTTGATGTGGAAACTTAAATTTTGTAGGCGTCATTTTACTAAAAAACCCCTTTTTCTTTGTGAGTTATTTCAAATGTGCTCATTGCAAAAGTCTTGATCAGAGTAGAGATATAGATACACTGAACAAGTCTTAGCCTATTAACCTTTAGGATTATATTAGACTAATAATGAATATTTTAAAGATGTTTCCGATAAGTTAGTAATTTATCCTACACTGTTATTTCAGGGATCAAGATAAGAACGATAAGATAAAGATTTTCACATAGGCCTGCACATCTTTTTGCAATAAGACCTGTTTGATAGAAGGTGCCATTTAAGAAGGCTACCTAATTTTTAAAACTATTTTATATTTTAACACATATGCTCCTCCAACAATCTAATCTTTTACTGGTTTTCATCTTTATCTTATCTCTCTTCCGTTTTCCTGTATCTGTCTGTCTTTATCTCTTTTTATCCTACATTTTACACATCAAGACTGGAGTGGACTTGTTCATTCTGGTCTAGATAATATTATTATTATTATTATTATTATTATTATTATTATTATTATTATTATTATTATTATTATTATTATTCAAGTTGTAGTTCCATATTCAGGGCTCTTGAATTTTAAAAAACATGACATCCAGTTGAGTAGTCAGCACTGTTGCTGTTACTCTTCACTCTGAAACAGAAATGCTCATCCAATAATCCTTTGCATTGTGTACGTATACACACACACACACACACACACACACACACACACACACACACACACACACACACACTTGCTGGCATAGCTTGGATAGACAGTTCTACCAGCTGGTAGAATGCTGGCTGTGTAGCAACCCAACTATCTTAGTTTTCCACATTCACTTAAGCTCAATTAAGTTTTAAGTTCACTGAACCAAAAATTAGTCATCCGTGGAGAAATCATTACAAGCATCATTTGTCTCTACAGATTTTCAATGGGGTTCAAGTCGGGTGATTTTGCAGACCAGTCGAAATGTAATAGGGTGGGGGAGTGTTCCTAAAACCAACATGATGAACTTCGCTGTTGTCATCTTGAAAAATCGGGAAGAATGTTTCATGCTGGTTCATTTTAGTGGTAACCTCAGTGAGCAGGCCCAATCCATGATACAAGAAACACTCCCCCAAAAACATCACAGACCCACCTCCGGTTGAACCTGATCATGCATACATCCAGGATGAAATGCTTAATTTGGCCTTCGGTTCAGTCAACAACGCGCGTCGTTGGAGCAGGCAAAAATGTGATTCGTCAGACCACATTATGTTTTGTCAGTCAGCTGCTGTTTACGTTCGATTTCTAGCCCATTGAAGACGCACAGCTTTATACGCCTGTGTGAGCAATGGCCTCTTGCAAGGTGACCCGACTGCATGTTCGTTGCATGCAGTTTCCATCGCAATGTTCTCTCACTATCAGGTTGGGATGGACCTTCATTCACGGACTGCAGAAACTGGTTTGGAAGCGATGTTTATTCATAAGCCGTGAAATGCGTCTCCGTTCCCTCTCAGTCAGGATCTTTTTCTGACCACAATTCTGACATCTTGTACACCACTGCTTGTAGACACTATCAAAGGGGTGGAAGGGTCCACCTACCCTTTGATAGTGATCAATTGTCAATACGGACTATAATGAAATTCATAACTTATGGCTTGTAGACACGTTAAACAGTCCGCTGTGAAACACCAACAAATCCAGCAACTTCACACACCGTGTGGCCACGGGCTTCGCCAAACATGATTGCCCCTTTTTGTCACTCTGTCACATCCTTGGATGTACCCATGTTGACGTACACTGTCCACTTGAAACATCAATGCCTCACTAATCACTATTGCCTTATGCTCGTGTAGAGCATGCAATTGAGTTTGGGACTCGTTCATTGCGCTATCTGTACAGGCTTAACGATCCATCTTTGCGTGCACTTTATTGTGACTAATTTTTTGTCTGTTGAGCTTATAAAGAGAGGAACATGAAAAGGAACACAATATAGGAAGTACACAGTTACAGGTCAGTGTGGGGAACAGCGAGCAATAGAAAGAAAGCTCAGAAAGAGGACTATCTCCACATTTCCATACACTGCCATCTTCAAATAGATTGGCTGTCTCCTCATCAATCACAGTTCTTCTGCATCCATTTCTTCTCAACCCCAAACAAACTAGTTTCTGCTTCCCAGTTCATCAGGAGAGCAGGCATCAATACTCATTGAGGGACATCTTGACAGATCTTTAGTCTTGATGCAGGAAGTGTTGTTCTTTTTCAATACTTTATAATATTATCTTGTTGGGATTCTTTTCTCCTTTTGTGTTTGTGCAGTGTTTCTAGTCTTTTACTGATTCTCATCTTTATCTCATCTCTCTTCCCTTTTCCTGTGACTGTGTCTGTCTTTTTATCCTACGCTTTCCACATCAAGACTGATGCATTCTGGTCTAGATGATGATGATGATGATGATGATGATGATGATGAGTTCCATATTCAGGCCTAGGAGGTGGTCTCTTTTTTGCTCTGTCTCTTTTTAGGGAGTTAGTCTCTCATAGTCACGTTTTTCAGAATAAGTCTCTTTTCTAGTTTTCCTGCCTGTGGCAGGTGAAGAATTAAAAAAAAAGACACATAGTAGAGTAGTCAACACTGTTGCTGATACCCTTCACTCTGAAACAGAGATGCCCCTCCAATAATCCTTCGCATTGTATGCATTCCTTTTCATCTTTTATGTGCAGACACACTGAGCCCCATCCTGCTTCAGTTATTTCTAAAAATCTCTGTTCACAAAGCTGCCACAGAATTGTCCAGCACCACGAATTTGGCTGAAGAGGTTTTCCAAGACATCTTATGTCAAGTGTGTAGTCGTGACATATATAACGGAGAATATCTGTTGTAAATCCTCCAAGAGTCCAAATAAAGATGTTATGGAAACAATAATCTCCTTCTGAAATGGTAATGAGCAGGTTCTTCCCTTTACTTGCATTGTTTGCGCTGCATGTTTAATTTAATTCAAAATGTCCATTTGTTTCGTGTGGTATGACATCAGACCTAAGGCAGTTCTCATGATGTGCCTGTTTCTAGCGTACAGACTTTTGCTGTTTGTGGCTTCTGAATACTACTACTACTACTACTACTACTACTACTACTACTACTACTACAACAACAAAATGTTTTCATTCCTCCCCTGAAGGGGAAGGCTGACTTCCTTGACGGTGACACAGTCTCTCAGGCCGGGAGATTGTGTCAAAGGAGGAGATGTGTGGAGAAAGTGAGAGGGTTGGTGGCCATGGCCTGTACTAGGAACTGTTCCGGCATTTTCGCATTAGTGCAGGAGAATGGAAAACCATTCTCAGGTCAGCGGATGGTTGGGACCAGTCCCCATCCGTCTACCAAATACAGGGGCGAAGGGCCGTGGTCACCTCTTCTGTGTTCGATTGGCCGGTCGGAGTGCAGAACTGTCAGACCATGGACCAGCCGTGGCCACTTAAGACAAAGGCCGAGGAGGGATCCAAAGTTTCATCAAGCGGAAATATTGGAAGGGGCTGGAAGATCTACTAAGGCATTGTTAGCAAGCACCACTCTGCATCCTTCGACCAATGATTTATATTTTTCTTATTTCTTTTGCAGGTGTAATTGAATGGGTGCTTGCAAAAACGGGGTAACCAACACTTTGTCAGAACAGAGATAAATCAACTTTTGCAAATATCAAAAAACAACAATTATACCTTAAAAATAATATTTGTTTCATTATTTTATCTTGATGTAGTTCCTTTAAATTATCAATACCATATATTGGAACTGTATTAAAAATTAAAAGTGCTTGGAAAAACAGGAATATAAAAAATGGAAGAAAATTGACTTCTACGTTGACCTAGCTATAGTTAATAGTTTACTTTAGATTCGTAACCAAACTTTATTTTTATGATCATACAATACAAAAAAGGTGTTTTACACAGTAAACTAGACATAAAGATGCCGGCCCCCGTGGTGTAGGGGTAGCGTGCCTGCCTCTCGCCCGGAGGCCCCGGGTTTGATTTCCGGCCAGGTCAGGGATTTTTCTCTCGATCTGAGGGCTGTTTCGAGGTCCACTCAGCCTACGTGATTAGAATTGAGGAGCTATCTGACGGTGAGATGGCGGCCCTGGTGTCGAAAATCCAGAATAACGGTCGAGAAGATATGTCGTGCTGACCACACGACCCCTCATAATCTGCAGGCCTTCGGGCTGAGTAGCAGTCGCTGGGCAGGCCAGAGTCCTTCCAAGGGCATAAGTGCCATGGGTTTTGTAGACATAAAGATGCTTCAGACTTATTTTGAAATATGGCATAACTTTCCCTCATGGGACAATCATCAGTCATATGGGTCATATTCTAATGCATTGGAAAATGATTCCTCAGTCACCTCTTGGCCATTGCCAGCTGTCAGTTCTCTGTAATACTGGTGATATATTGCAGGGACGTATTCAAGTAGCTCAAGCAAGTCCTTAAGCTTTGCTGGCTTTATTGGACTTGTAACACTGTACTTTGGTGACAGCTGAACACTAGCAAGTGATGACTGACCACTATTACTGTTTCTTTTGTGAAGGTCAACACAATCATATTCCTCAACAATACACTATAAATATTTTAAAAATACTTAATCGGTACATCTTTCATAAATAGCATGCCTGAAACTTTACTAATTAGTACTCTTTGCTTATTTACAGATACCATTCTTTTGGTTAATTTTTCTAGCAAAGGTTGAGTGCTCACAAACTTATCACTTGTCCCTTTTACTACTTGAAATGGCTTTCTTACTCTAGCTCTTTTTACTAAATCCTTCCATTCATCTGGCACAAAAAACAAACACCCACAGCCTCTAGTAAGGCTGGGGATAAGGTTTTCTAACCTACATTTGCAACAACGCCATCTTTACGGCCTCCTCCGTAAATGTCTGTTAGCCCAATTTCGCAATAACAAAATTGGCCTAAATAAAATGGCATAAAATTCAAAGCATTGTATCTCATCACGCAGGATTGCCTCATGTTAGCCCAACTCACAGAAGATACTTTGAACCTTCCGCAATTGATGGCAGCACATAACTAATTTTTTCCAAATTTGTTGGTTAACCCGTTTCTGCGAGCACCCATTCAATTCTGTTGCTGTATGTTTTCTCTTTCAGTTTTAGTTTATAAATTTATTTACTCAGTTAGTTTTGGCAGACTGAAGACCTTAATTACATTTTTAAAAATCTGGAAATGAATCAGTTGGTTTAAAGAAAAAAAAGCTGCTATCATTTTATTTTTTTCAAGCTCTTCTATGGCTTTGGCCCTAGTTCTAGAAAAAAACTGCTATGTGCTCCAATGTGTTGTCTTTCATTCCCTTTTGCAGTAAGAAAAGGAGGATCAAGTTTGTGGCAGTTGCATTTCACCACTGTCTTCAACATATCGATCAAAATTCCTGCATTTATCTTTGTGCCATCTACCAGTACGATCCCTTCTTCCAGACAGTGGTTTTGTAGAAGTTTATTCTACAAGGTCTTTTTTAGCTGGTTCCGCAGCACCACCAAGGGCACGGCACAGCTGGCGCAATGACACTTGTTTGCTAGTCGGTATAATGCACGCTTTTTCTCCCCACTACCCATGGCAATTCACACTTAGAAATATATTTCTAGTCAAACTATTAGTCTGAAACTTACCTGGCATTACATTTGATGTTCAAAATGTTGTCCTTCAGCTGTCAAACATGCCTGACACCTCATAAATAGGTTTGCAGGCACTCGGTAAATCTCACCCCGTGTGATGTTTGAAATAACTTGTGTAATGTTCTCTTGTAGTTCTCTTGTGTGAGGGTTGTTCACATACACTTTTTCCTTCAGCATCCCCCACAGGTAATAATCACAGGGATTTAAATAAGGAGATCTAGGGGGATAATTAACCACATGATCTTCGAAAACTTCCCGTATTACCTCCATAGATTGATTAGCAGTGTGTGCTGTCGCATTATCTTGCATAAAGTAACCATTACTCCTTTCTTCTTCCGTCAGCTCTTGAAAGAATGGTCTGAGAATGAGGTCTATATATTGATGAGCATTTATTGTTTCGTGGAAAAATATAGGCCCTATAATTCTGCGAGCACTTATTGCACACCAAACTCCTATTTTTACATCATGAAGTGGATGGACATACAACTGGTGGGGATTTTCTGCACATCAGTAGCAATTGTTTTGACTATTTACATAGCCACTTAAGTGTAGCCATGCTTCCATCACTATAAAATAAAAGTTCTGGGTCAACATACCCCATCACAATACCGAACCCTAGCGAAACTGTCAGGTCCTCTTAAATATTGGGCAGGGGTGGGTTTGTACGGTTTTGCTTTTAACAGTTTTGTTGCTTTATGGGCAGAAAATTACACATTAGCTTGTACAGTGAGATGCGACAGGGATTTTGTTGGAGTTCTTTCCAAGATAGCTCCTATTTCATCAAGCTTTTCCTCTGTTAAAACGGTTTGTCTCCTGCATGATTTCTTGTTAAGAATGGACCCGGTGGTGCGGAACTTCTTTACTAATTTACGTACCGTACTCCTATGGGGAGGGAGGATGCCAGGAAATTTGCGAATGAATCAAAAGCGGCATACTGTATAAGAAGAATGCTTCACGTAGCACAACACAATGAATCCACGCTGTATACTGTATACATCACTCGTTAAACACATGACTAGTATTACTACAGAAACTATGCTATTTTAAAGCGAACACATTGAACACGCTACCAGTACTGTAGATGTTGAACTGAACTCTTGCTGTGAAGCAATGGTTATCGCTGCCGTGCTGCATTAGATCATCTTAGCTGGTCATGATGAAGCAATGTATCTTTCAGCAAATGAGTCACCCGGCCGCGCTGTCGCCTTCCATGCATGTTCCCCTGATGCACGGAACCAGCCATAAAAAGGACCCTGTATTTCTTTGTGTGGCTTCTTTTGAGCCTTCATTTTTCAGTCTTTCCAAGGCAGTTTCCAAAGCAGCTAAACAAGTTTTTCTTACACTTCTAAGTACCAAAGCTGAAATTACTAGTTTACTGTTCTGCATGGCCTGGTAATTTGAGATGGGATAGCACTTGACGTCAGTATTTTCCTTAACCCTCCAGTACCCATGTGGGGTAATAAATTACCCCAACCCTTGGAAAATGCCTGTCAATTTTTTTCTATCATTAATTTTAATTTGGGCTGCTGTATCCCTTTCAAGGACATTGTGTAGCCCCTCCAGAGCTATTTGTCATAAATCTTCGGGTTTCTGTACGTTTCCAGCAGTGAGAAAAAGCTGATTGAGGTAACATCTTGCCCCATGCGAGCACCAGCGAAACTAAATTGGCAAACTCGTGGTTGATCAATTTTCATTCTTGTGTGTTTTTATTGTGGGAACATCTAGTTACTTGAGTGTAAACAATAAATATGTCGTGATATACACTACAGTGTTCTCCCCAGAAATTTTTGTCAGCTGGGTGGCAGGAATGAGTAGCTGGGCGGGGAATACTATGTAAAACTTCAGTTGAAAGGTACTACAGAACAAAAGTTATAGAGAATACATTTTCCGACCATTTATGTTTTATTCAATTTTACTGTACCGACTATAAGTGGTATTTCAGAATCGGAAGAAAACTAAATGTGAAGGCCTACAATATAGAAAGCGCATAACATTGATCTACAATAACATTACATTGACCATTGTTTGTGGTGATGTTCTTTGTCTCTTATACTGCCGCTCAACTCCGATAGATGGGCTTACTGCTGTGTACCGAGTATAACAGCCTGACTGAAGATTGGCGGGAAATAGCTGGGGAGTTAGAAAACTTTATTCTTTAGCATGTCATTCCTCTGGTTCATACATTTTCTGATACCGTACTGCTGGTACATAACTCACGGGTTCATCATATGATTCCAGCTATTCGATCCCTACTCTGACGCGCTGTTTTGAATGAGCAGTGTGCATATTTAAGGCATAGGCTCACTTAGTAGTAGTAGTAGTATGACCTGGTCTAAAATTACAATTTAGGCATATTCCAAATTATAGCACCACAATTCACTAAATAACTCAAAATTCAACCCTGAAAAGAGCCGTTTCTTTAAAAGAGTTTCTTCCTCTTCACTTTTATTAAATTCTACATTCATTTTATTCAAAATTAGCAGTGAAGAGGGGGTTTCTCCTCTGGCTTGGAGGAAAAAATTACCTGCAAGCCAGATAGATTTTTCCGCCGCCAGTGTAGTGAATTGAGATTTTCCGACTCATCGGATACTCCTAGGAAACAGATTAGTAAAAGGGCATAGCTTTTGCTCTGGGACTCTCCACTATTCGACACCCCCGCTCCGAAAAAAGGTGTGTTCACGGATCACGGCTGTCTGCGGCCTGGTCATTCCAGCTCTGGAACTTTGGACTGTTAGACTGGCAGTGTAGGACTGTTCATTAAAAGTGAGAAAATGTGTGGTTTTTCATTTGATAGTGTTTCATGTGAAATCATTTTGTCTCTTACTCGCGCCATTCCTACTGATGTCATTGTATTGACCTATGTTCATTTCAGTTGGGAAAACCACTAAGACAGTCTTTCTGAGGATGTAAAAAGGCAGGTGGAGAGTGAGTGTCTGCCATTATAATCCAATTCTTCAACCTGATTGTAACTGATGGTAGGCAAGCGGGCCTACCATTACAATGAAAATTCCCTAACGCAGTCTCTATATGAGAAAGTACGTTTGGTGATTTCTCTGTCGCGTTTCCAGGGTAACGTTAAGAGCTATGCAATTTAATACAGTCTTGCTCACAACGTGTACTCTACGTAACCTACAATTCTGTATACAATGTGGAATTCCGTAGCGAAGCACGGGTACATCAGCTAGTTTATAATATGTCTGATGATGATGATTATGATGCTTGTTGTTTAAAGGGGCCTAACATCTTAGGTCATCGGCCTCTATAATAGGTGTAATGGGTACCCCTGGTTTATGTATTTTTAGCATTGCTCTAGCAGTAGGAAGTCTTGGTTTCATATTGAACAGCTTTTTAGCATTCATTAGAATCATTTTAATCATTTCCCCTTATTCAGCTCCTGCCAGGTCGGGGTATTTATGGCATTTCTCCATCTTCCTCTTTCCTTCCACTATTCCTCTTCCACGATCTTGTCCCAGTCTAAATTTTGTCTCCTTATGCCACTCTCCACTGATTCAATCCACCTTATTCTAGGTCTTCCTCTTACTCTCTTGCCCTCCCACTTTGCCTCCAGCATCTGTCTTGAATTCTATTCTCCTCCATCCTCTTTACACGTCCAAACCACCTTAGTTTATCCTTTTCAGCTCTCTCATTTAGCTTGCCTATCCCAACTTCCTTCCTAACATCATTTCTCACTCTGTCTTTCTTTGTCTTTTCTATCATACTTCTGACCATAATAAACAATAGAGGCGACAGCATACTCCCCTGTCTTAGTCCAGTCTTATTCCTAAACCATTCTGTCTTTCCAATTGGGGTCAGTACTCTGCTAACACAGTTGGATTTTTTTTTCCTAGTTGCTTTACATCGCACCGACACAGATAGGTCTTATGGCGACGATGGGATAGGAAAGAGCTAGGAGTGGGATGGAAGCGGCCGTGGCCTTAATTAAGGTACAGCCCCAGCATTTGCCTGGTGTGAAAATGGGAAACCACGGAAAACCATTTTCAGGGCTGCCGACAGTGGAGTTCGAACCTACTATCTCCCGAATACTGGATACTGCCCACACTTAAGCGACTGCAGCTATCAAGCTCGGTAACACAGTTGTTGTACATTGCTTGCTTCTGAGTCTGTTTTTAACCATGGTTTCCCAAACCTTCTCTCTGAGGACACTATTATATGCCTTTTCTATATCTATGAAAGTCATGACCAGATCCTTTCCATATTCCCAGTTCTTTTCCATCAGCTGTCTCATGCTAAAAATTGGGTCCACTGTAGATCTTCCACTCCTGAAACCATATTGTTCCTCTTGTAACTCTCTTTCAATCTTTCTTCTCATTCTTCTTTCTAATATCCTTTCCAGTATTTTAACTACCTCGATATGAGTGATTCCTCTATAGTTACCACAAACTTTCCTGTCCCCGTTCTTAAACACTGGTATTATTATCCTTTTTTTTTTTTAATCAGTCTTCTGGTACACATTTGTGTTTCCACGTACACTTAAGTAGTCAGTCCAACCGTTATATACCAACAGGTCCGGCAGCCTTTATCATTTCCACACTGATTTCATCCATGCCTGTTACTTTTCCCCATCTTCATCTTTTGTACCACTAACTCCACCTCCAGCATTGTTATATCATCCTCTGTTGTTGAGTCCTCACACTATATTGCTTCTGTCTCCCCTGTACAATTGTTCACATTCAATAGCTTATCGAAATACTTCTTCCATCTTCTCTTTATCTTTTCTGAGTGTGTTAACAATTTTCCATCTTCCTTTTTCACTAGCTTTGTGATGACTCTTTCTGTCCTCTTACTTCTTATAAGTCCATACAGCATCCTTTTACTGCCACTTACAACCACTTCCTTTTTTGTGTGTGTAAATTCTTCCCAACTCTTCTTCTTTTCTTCTCCTACCACATTCTTATATCTCCGTTTGCTGTTGAGATACATCCTTTTGCTTTCTTCTGTTTGATCTCGGTTCCATTCTCGCCAGGCTGTCTTCTTTTCTTTCACAACTTTCCTCACTTCCTAATTCCACCATGGTGTCTCCTTTTCTTTTACTCTTGTATGTGTTCTGCCACATGCACTCTCTGCTGCACTAACAAATGCCTTTTTAAAATTGGCCCACTCCTCTTCAGCATTTTCCACTTCAGTAACTGGGATTTGTTGCTTCAATCTCTCCTGAAAATCTTCCTGTACATTTTTGTCTTTGAATTTCCATACTTTTATTTTGCTTTCTCTTATCTTTTTCAGTTTTTCCATATTTCCCAACCGTAATCATTCATTAGAAATATGTTTTTCACTTATTTTTTTCCAACTTTTTTTGGAGTCCATTAGTGGGATTTCTTAACTATTGAAATATTGCTTTCTGAGAAGAATAGTTCTATTTTTTCATTATATTGAGTTTTGTCCATAATGATTGTAACATTACCCTTATTGGCCTTTGTAACTATAAGATTATCTTGAATCTTTCGTTTAAGTTCTTTGAAATGTCTATTATTAGTATGTTTAGGTTAATCTTTTCTACTAGAGTTGACTAAGACATCCTTTAGTTTCTTTCTAATTTCAAACCGTGTATATTCATGTTGGTCTAGGGGTAATTTTTGTACTGATTGTTCTGTTTCTGCAGCTGTATGTATCTTTTCTTTTAATTTATTAGAATGTGGCCAATTATGTTTAGGTCTGTTACTAAGGGTAGTTTCTTCTGTTATATTGAAGGGAACGTGAGATAAATTCTTAATGGGTGGATGGAAAAGGGTTTCTATTGTTGTGTTCTCCCTTGATTTAGAAGAAATATTAGGAGGAACTTCACGTTGTTTACATAGGGCTCTTAATTTCTTGTCCAAATTACTTTGTTTTAAATTTAAAATAGGGTTAAGTTTAATGTTTAGGTGTTTTTGGTAAGAGTCCCATTCACTTGGGGTCCAATGCCAACGGGGCTTTGAGGTGTGCCTTTTAAAGTTTTGAGTTTAAGTGAACTTTTGTCTTGTAGAGAAATTTGAATTCACTTTAAATCCAAATTTCATCTTTTTTCATTGGTTATCTGAAATGAAGCTGTTAAAAGCTTGTTACATGTAATAGAACAGATGAAGTCGCAGTTGCCAGCTGCTGGGACTGTAACTCATCCAGCAAGTGACGTTGACTGGCAGACCTTGTGTACTGTGTCCGGTATACTACTGCTCTTCGGGTGGAAGGTGACACTGTACATAGGTATGCCTAGCCAGATATGCCTTTTCCAAGTTCCTATAGAAACTCATACTCCCTGTCAGCAAAGTACAACATACCTGTCAATTGATAGACTGTCAGAGGCATGCTATTCAGAGCGAGAGACATAAACCTTACTTTCAAAATTTGGAATATTCATTGTGCGAAAGAGTAATACAGATTCTTAGGGAGACTCTACAGATTCTGCTCCTTGTTATAGATACTAAAACATAATTAAATATTTTAAAAATTGCAAAAACCTCTGTTTAAAATGTGTTTTATTATTTCTATTGTTATTACTATTCATATATGCATTTCCATCTGTACCTCGGAACATGATTAATACTCCTTCCCTAAAAGAGATTACAATAACAGAATTAATATTCATAAATTTCCACATTTTGATGTTAGTAATTGTAACCAGATTGTATTCCGTATCCAAATAGTCACCCTCGTTGGAGGATGGACGATTTATCTCTGTAATAAATCTCTCTCTCTCTCTCTCTCTCTCTCTCTGAGAACATCGAGTTTGTTGTTGTTTTCCTTTTTTGTTTTCTTATTTGTTCTATCCTTCCTTTCTAGTGTTTTCTCTTCCCATACTAAACTGACTTTGTGTTTATCCATGTATATGTTCCTATCCTTGTATTTACGTCAGTGGCATAGATAAGGGGTCCTCCCACATGAGGTGCTTATACCACTCACACATTTTCTTTGCTGGGGAAAGAACTACTATTACAAAATATCATAATTTGGAGTCTAAGTCATTTAGCGACAGAATTTCAAAGATAGCAACTAGCAGCATAGTCATTTAGAGAAAATTCTGGCAAAATTTAATTTATGACTATAAATTTGGTGAATCAAGTAGTCAACACTGGCATTGTGCTTCGTGTAATCACATGGGCACATGTTGCAGTATATTAATCTATGCATTTTAAGTAACGGCATCTGAGTGCATGACCCATTCACATGTGTGGAGTACGAGTTCGTATTATTTTGGGAAGGATTATCGGAGACCGATCCTTCCACCCACACACGTCTTGTAAGGGAATGGAAATAGGTAATTTTAATTTCCCCGTGATGAGATTGATGAGCTGATGGCATTTGGATAAGTTTTCATTCAATTATTTCAAGAGCATTCACCATTTGATTGCCTCATTCCTTCAAATGGAGTTTTGAATGAATAATCAGAAAATAATCAAATGGAAAAAATATTCAAATAAACAAAAAATTATCAAATGGAAAATCTCCTAAACGAAAAATAATTATTAGATTATAATCTAATGGAAAAATAGTTAAATAAACGAAAAATAAGCAATTACATATTTTGTATTTGATTATCCCATCTTTAGTTCAGACTTGTTTGTGACTAGGTGTGGAGTACAGCAAGGAAGCGTTTTATCCCCGTTATTATTCATTGCTCTTAATAAACGGGATAATGAAATTGGTCAAAGAGACGACCAACGATGACAGCTTCAGGTCTTTACCTTTGCAGATGATGTAGTGAAATGGGATAAGACAAGCAGAAGTACAGCAGAAATTAAATGATGTCTGGAATAATGTGTTTAAATAATTTGATCTCCAAGTAAGTTGGTGTTAGTCAGGTAAGAAGGTGATGGAGAAAAGCTTGATAAAATGGATCATTTCAGATATTTAGGCAGTGTGGTCTCGAAATAATTGATGCCATGCTGAGATCACTGCACAGTCCAAATAGGACCACATTACCATTAAGTACAAAAAACTAAACCTCTAATAACTAAAGTTGGTATCTGACACCTAGGGTTGGAGGGAGGAGCATTGCACGTACCATTTCACGATGTTGCCACATTCCAGCATTCCTTTCTCTTAACCCTCGCTTCTGGCTCACTTGTTCCCTCGTTCATTCTGACTGCTGTGATCTATTGTCGACTACCTGGCCAGGCAGTGTTGTCCCATTTGCGATCACTCTTATCGGTGACATACAGTCAGTCATGTTGCTGTGAGGGAATTCCTTACTGAAGGACTGGTGTAGGAAGACATCCCTCAAGTAACTGGCGAAACTGGGATTCTTACAAATCGTATGTTGAAACTCGTTAAATTACTTATATTTACCGTTTGAGACTGATGCGTTTATATTGGAACTGACAGAGAATAAACAGGACTCAAATAAACCTTTTATTTAGAGTTACCAGATGGTTGTGGGTGTAAACGCAGTTAAATGAGTTTTAAGAAGTAGGACAAAAGATGGGTGTATTAAAACCGTTGAATTTTACACTTTCCAATTTCAAAACAAAGCATTTTGCTGTAACACTTAACTTCTTCGACAGTGCTACCCTTTTTGAAGCAATTGTAGCTCATCTCATACTTAACAGTTAACTTACACTTTCTTATACAATAGGGGGCAATATTAATATTAAATTGATGCTTACATAATGCTCAAACTGTTCAAATATTCATACTGAGACGTTAAGTAAGCAGCTGCTCAAAATATAATTAGCCTACTTTCCTCTGTCTGAATGTATGTCTACCCCTCAGTCTCGTTTCTTGATATTGGGTCGGGATGAGATGAGATAAGATTAATTTATACAGCATGTTTCTGCGACCAGATACCCTTCCTGGCACAAAACTCAGTTGAGGAGCTAATGAAGACAAAATGTGTTATGGTGAATGAAATTGGGTAAGGGATGCGAGGACGCAGCTCTGTCCTATGGATAGGAACTGTACTGGCATTTGCCTGAAAGTGAAAATATTAAACCACAGAAAACTATTCTGAGAACGTCCGATGGTGGGATTTGAACCCACGCGTTTCCCGAATGCAGAGCTTGGCTCCATAGCCGTAGCGCGTTTTGCGGCCACTCAGCCCACTTTCACCTATATAAATAAAATTAGAATTTTTGTCTGTACGCTCGGATTAGATGTACAAGATTCCAGAACTTAATGTTTAAAAAAAGGTTTAAATTAAAATAAGTTGGAAAAAAAATTCTATAATGATAGCGCGAAGAGATTATATTGCACTTGGAAAATAGTGGGTTTGAATCCCATTGTCGGTAGCCCTGAAGATGGTTTTCCGTCGTTTCCTATTTTCACAGCAAGCAAATGCTGGGGCTGTACCTTAATTAAGGCCACGGCCATTTCCTTCCCACTCCAAGCCTTTCCTATCCCATTGTCGCCATAAGACCTATCTGTGTCGTTGCGACGTAAATCCAGCGGTAAATCAAACCCATGTCGCCAAACGTCCCTGACTTTTCCGTAAATTTCTGTAAGAGTATCCATTACATAAAGTAGAAGGCTTGCCTTTCTTCGTCTCACTGACCTGCATGTCATAAGTAAGCACGCAGATAGCATAACAAAAGCTACGTCAGCAATGGATGTCTGAACAATTACAGTATGTTAAAAAGTATAGACTAATATTACCTCAAAAAATGTTCAAGAGAGAGAGTACGGGATGGGAGAATCGTTATCACGCAGTTGTGTGGGGTACACCCTAATTAGCAGTCCCCTTGCTGCATTGACGTTGGAAAAACCTGAGAGGCTGCTGATAATTTTACAGTGATCGCAAATAGAATGCCACTCGCACTGAACTGCTTGCGACAAGATCTAACTCAGAAGTGAAGTGAGAGGTTTGGCAACTCCCAGCAAGACGAGCTGGCCAGGAGATTTATCTCCATGGCAACCGCAGTCGCCCCACCCTCATTTCCATGGTAACCATACCCCCACTCCCTTTATCCCGCCACGGCTGGCAGTAAATGGACCTCCAACTTTCGTTATTAGAGGTATAGATCAAATGATAAGTCAGCTGGTCAAAGCTAATCAGTCTTTAAGTGAAACCTTTCTATGACCATGGGCCTGTTCCACAAACAAACTTTGCAACTTTTCAACTTTGCACTTTTCACTTTTCAATTCTTTCAAAGTCTTTCTGTTCCACCGTGATCTAGGTTTTATTTTGCAATTTCTTCGCAAAGTGAAAAGTCTTTGCGAATGAGTGATCCAATCAAGTTTATTCCATGGGCAAACTCCATGTTTTTAATGCTTTATTTTTTGCAGCGAACTTGATGGTAATAATAATTTCTTGTGGCTATTTCCAGCCGAGTGCAGCCCTTGTAAGGCAGACCCTCCGATGAGGGTGGGCGGCATCTGCCATGTGTAGGTAACTGCATGTTATTGTGGTGGAGGACAGTGTTATGTGTGGTGTGTGAGTTGCAGGGATGTTGGGGACAGCACAGACACCCAGCCCCCGGGCCATTGGAATTAACCAATGAAGGTTAAAATCCCCGACCCAGCCGGGAATCAAACCCGGGACCCTCTGAACCGAAGGCCAGTACGCTGACCATTCAGCCAACGAGTCGGACAACTTGACGGTATAATTGTGGTACCGTTAGTTTAAATGTTTTGATCATGGGAAAGAAAGATTATTACAAGAAGCTGGCTGTGCTGGAAGTTGTCAAGGAGAAACTGGACATCCTTTTTGGCAACTTTAGAAATAACCTCTCAAATGATGACTAGCATCAATAGTAAGAAGAGTACCGTCAACACATCCACACACAGAAGGAAATTCACCCTTCATTAGAAATTCCGTCGCTGTATTATGTGGATTCGCAGGCCAACATACTATGTTAGGAAATATTACATTTCCTATAATATCTACGACTTTGGTAACAGTACTGCAAATAATTGATTTTGATGTCCCATGCATTGCTGCTACACCGTGCAGGTGGGCACCATTTCCTAACCATTGTAAGCAAATAAGAATTTGTTCATTTTTGGAAAGGGATTGACTTCTTTTTGTTGCATCTTTCAATAAACGACTTATCATTTCAAGAATATAGTCGGCTGTGTTGGGGTAATATGAAAACACTCGCGAAATTCAGTCGAAATGAGGTTATGAAAATTAATCCTGTCTTGGTACGTTCTCTTGTTGGAATCTTCATCACTGTCCTCACTTGATAACAAAAGCTCTCATCGTAACATGTGTATACAATATCACTAAACCAAATTCTACGCCAAGAAATTAGTGTACATACTTGTTAATTAACAGATGAAGAGGGAATCATCTCTTTGCAAGATTTCTGAAAACTTTTCACTTCATTTCCTTGCACTTCACATTTCTGTACCAATGAGGGAACATAACGGGCTTGAAAAGAGAAAAGATTCCTAACTTTTCACTTCGCAAGCTAAATCTGAAAAGTGATGGTGGAACAAAATCTGAACTAAAAAGTGCAAAGTGAAAAGTTGCAAAGTTCATTCATGGAACAGGCCCTAGGCTAAGGTGGTTTGGCCACTTAAAATGATTGTAACCACAAAGAAAGTGGCTGGAAATTTGGGTCGAAGGCAAGAGAGCTAGGGGTAGACAAAGGAAAATGTGGTTTGATCATCTCAGGCTAGATGTGGAGGAACGGCGAGGGCTGGTTTGGCAGCAATCCAATAGGAAGAGACGTGCCTAGACACACACAAGTGGAGACTACTTGTTTACCACCTGCAGGCAACTGAAGATGGTCAGTTATGATGATCGTTATAAGCACACTTGAAAGGAAGGAACTAGTTATTACAGAGATGTGGATAGTTGATACATGGAAGGTTATCAACACTTTGCTAATAAGAGTTCACTTTTCTGATTATAGGCTCCGTGCGTTAATGGGAGAAACTCACTGCTGTGCTCCGTGTGGCAAACATCGTAAGTTATCGTGTGCTGCTGCGTAGTCTGCTGCAGTCTCACCGTGTGTTGCAGTGGCCGACTAAATAATAACAGTGGGATTTCAGAGTGTTTTATATGACAGCTATCAGCCTAATTCTTCCAATCTTGCAGAAAGTGGTCATATTTACAAAGAAAACAGCTCGCAGGAAATAACAATGGAGTAAAAAATAGTTTTGACCTATTTCTAATACGATAACATGTTAGCGGAGGTGAATGCTGCTAGGGTGGCGATTAATTGTTCCTGTGAATGCTCTCTGTGAGAGAAATGTAAGCATATTTCAGTTATTTATGTAGTTCACTCAGAACTAATCAACCCTGTGAATGTTTTGTCAAGAAGGAAGCCATACCTTTCCATTGTCGACTCAGTTAAATGTAACTTAAAATCTTTTCAGTCTGTCGAACACACAAGTTCAATCTAGTTCAATCTAAACCTGTAGAAAATACACTATTTAACAAGGATTAAAAATACACACTACAAAGAACGAAATATGTCGTTCTTTGTTTATAGTGTGAATGGCCTTGCCCTTGCATCTCAAACGTGGGAATTTAACAAGGGTAGCAAATTAGAACTTTTTCTGATAAAAAGGCAGAGGCTTGATGTTGGACCAGTTGAAATTCCTGATTTTGAAACTGCATGTGCATTATCGAACAAACTTAGCACGAGGAGAGAAAAAAAAAAAAAAAATCAAAATCGCTCAAAGTTGCCCATGAATGATTATCTTACAAATAAAATTCTTGGGGGTCTGCTGTTTGTAATGTTATTTATTTTGCCAAATTTTCTGAAAAAAAGGCAGAGGCTTTCGCATCTGTTTGTGTGTTTGTTCCACCATCATGGGTAAATAGCTGAATAGATCTCAACCAAACTTAATATTTGGAGTCTACTCATCCAGGAACAGGTTTGACATGCACATCATTTAAAAATCACGGAATAGAACTGGGGGTTTATGAGAAGACTTGAAGAGTTCTTTTTTTCAGTTTTTTCCTTACACTATTGATTGTATGTCGACCAAACTTCATGAGTCTCTCCTTCAGGAGCATGTTCCAATATGCATATCTTTTAAAAATCACTGAACAGACTGGGGTTTTAAAGAAAGACCAGAAGATATTTTTTCAGTTTTCTTTTCTTTTATACTATTGATTATATATCGACCAAACTTCATATTTAGAGTCCACTCATTCAGGGCCAGGATTTGATGTGAATATCATTTAAAAATCACCAAACAGACTGGGGGTTTACAGGAATTTTCTCTGACACTATTGATTACATTTCGACCAAATGTCATATTTTGAGTACTTATCCAGGAGCAGGCTTAAATATACATATTATTTAAAAATCACTCAACAGACTGGGGGTTTATAGGAAGACCAGAAGTTTTTTTTTCAATTTTCCCTTTCACTATTGATTATATCTCAACCAAACTTCATGTTTATAGTCTACTCATCCAGGAGCAGGTTCTAATATGCATATTGTTTAAAAACCATTGAACGGGCTGGGGTTTATAGGAAGACCTGAAGAGTTTTTTTTTTCAATTTTCTCTTACACTATTGACTATATTTCTAGCAAACTTCATATTTAGAGTCTGATCATCCAGGAAGAGGTTTTGATATACATACCATTTAAAATCGCAGAATAGACTGGGGGGTTTTAGGAATAAAAGAAATTTTCATTCCCCCCCCCCCCCCCCCACTATTTGATTATATCTCAACCAAACTTCATATTTAGAGTCTAATTGTTCAGGATCATGTTTTGATATGCATGTCATGTAAAGATCTCTGAATAGACTGGGGTTTTATAGGAAGAAAAGAAGTTTCTTTTCAGTTTCCCCTTACGCTATTGGTTAACATCTGTGGACTGTATGTGAAGATAATACTGCCTATCAATGATACCATGGTTATAGACTATAACAGTGTGTCTACTAGTGTGCTAAAAAAAAGATGGCCTACTGCAGCTTACTTTGCAAATATAATATTGCTATAAACATTTGTTTGTAATTTTTAACCTATTTGTAAAGAAATTAAAATAAGTTTCATAAAGAGTTATTTTGCAGGCCTATTAATTAAAATATTTCAACTGAATTACTTCTTGCGATTTACTGCTAAGATTCACCATCTTTTGAAATCAGTTTTGCTAGATCATGAAGAAAGTTCTGTATTACAGTATCTATTAATGCAGCCAATACTGTAGTAAGCACATAGTTCTGCCGGAACTTTATTGCATTAAAAAATAGTAATCTAAAGACAGCACTATAAAATGATTGAATAAATGCATGTAAACATCGCATGTACATCCTTACAGTCAATTGTTGATGAACATGCCTCTAAGTAGTTCTCGTAGTATCCAGCCACAGCAACACATTGCTATAAGCACGGAGCCTATAGAATGAGTTTAAATGAAAATATTCACCATAAATTGTTGTAAATCTGGGATATTAGAACTATGCAAGTGTGTATTGGACAAATGTATTTTAAAGAGTAAGAAAAGAAATATTTACTTTTGAAAGACCATATCACAGTACGAAGTGTACAAAGATTGATACTGATTCTAAATTTTTGTTGGGAAGTGTACATTGCAGTCATCCGCATGTCTCCTTGAGTGGTTGTTAGAGTTATACACTCTATAGTGAAGGACTATATTGTACATACAAGGATGTAAAGAGGTTAAATGTCACAAAACTGACTCGCACCTGGAAGAGAGAGATGTATTAAATGATATACACTGTTATCTTACATTAAGAGGAGGGAATAAAAAAACTTGGGAGACCCAAAGGTCTATTTTAGTAGAAATAACAACTATTTATGGTACATTTAGGAATGATGTTACTGATGTGTAGTTTATAAGTTCCAGTTCTCTTCCATTTTCAAAACAACTTCAAGCTATTGAACGTTAATGAATGAATGGTAAACTCTAATAAATTATAACATCCTGTATTCTGTCAAATTCTTTTGCATTCCTTTAACCTGTTGGTATGTCCAGGTTGATTAGTGGGGACTAGTGGTGAAACCAGTTTACTACTCAGTCTCCACATGCCATTTGTAAAAGGAAACTATAATGATTTTGAATAATTGGTGAGAATGGTTTTTGTAATCTTGACATCAGATTTTTGAATTTTTAGGGTATCTTGGTATTTTATCAAATGTTTGTTTATTATTTTTAGAATAACGTCAGTCGAACTTGTATTGCTGCTAGGAAGATCCATTTCACTGTTGATGGAAAGCGGAGCGAAGCTAAGGTTTCCGACCAGGTAAGGGTTTCCTGAGGATCTTCTGCATTCTATTAGGCCTAACACTGGCAGCTAAGATCGTCATAGTTTGGGGGCTGTACATTGGAAAGGTATGTGGTAGTTAAAAAAAATTATTTCCTAAAGGAATTTAACGTAAATCAATTCACTGTCACAAACTGAATAGTTGAAATTATGATAGAAACACAAAGCGTTTCACTGTTTATAGAAATTAAACCATAAAAGACATCAGCCATTTGGTATGCTGAGCACAGTAACTAAGTTCGTGTTGTGAATAATGATAATGATGCACATAGTTCAGTGCATTCATAAACTAAAAAACTAAAAACAGATAAGTAAATGAATGCCCTTTGTACCTTGTAAAGATACACCACTGTGGTATGTATAACATATACTGGCCATTAATTTAATATTCACTAATTATGGTTATTTAACAGCTAATAAAGTGATGCTGACTACCTCCGCGATGCCTAGTTGATTGAGAGTGCAAGAGGATGGATGATGTTGCAGTAGATTTTCAGTTTCTGGTGTTCTTTCAGCCAGCAATCATAGGTGATGCATGTCGTAATCTGCATCTCCATCTAAGCTGCAATAATCAATGGGCCATTTACAGAATCAGTGACTAGTTTTAAGCCTTTGACAACATCTACCTAAACAACGTTACGCACTATGTTCCATTGCATTAAAAAAAAAAAAAATGTTTAGATGTTGTTCAAGTTTTAGTATTGGTTTGAAAATGGAAATAGAAGCATCTTCCATGCAACTCTTTGCTTGTTGCAACCAATTAAGGTATTCATATATGTTTCATTTAAAAATCCATAATTTTTACCAAAACTTTTAAAATTTTGTTTGACCGGGCGATTTGGCCGTGCGCGTAGAGGCGCGCGGCTGTGAGCTTGCATCCGGGAGATAGTAGGTTCGAATCCCACTATCAGCAGCCCTGAAAATGGTTTTCCATGGTTTCCCATTTTCACACCAGGCAAATGCTGGGGCTGTACCTTAATTAAGGCCACGGCCGCTTCCTTCCAACTCCTAGGCCTATCCTATTCCATCATCGCCATAAGACCTATCTGTGTCGGTGCGACGTAAAGCCCATAGCTAAAAAAAAAAAAAAAAATTTTGTTTGTAGTTAACAGGAAGGTAAATGAAGACTGTTATGCTATCAGTTTTCCCAATTTATAATTTAAGGGGTGTCCAAGATTTTTTGGTAAAAAATGGCACTTTTTTTAGACTACCTGGCAACTACAAAAGTGCATTTATTTTCATATGTTTTTTTGCCGAACTATTATTAGTGTTCTTGATGTCCCCTACTAAATGTATTAGTTTATCATGATTACACAAAGAATTATAACACATTCTTTCAAAAATACAAAATTTCAAGAATAATTTTTCATTTCTTCATACTCAAGCTTTTGAACGGGGACATATTTTTTCCTCAGTCCTAGTACAGGACATTCCTAAATTATCTTCAATTTGAGACCTTCTTGAGGTAGATATCTGAATTAGAACTAGACTTATTGCTGTTTGAACCCGAAAGGAAAACATTCTTAGTTTTGAGTAAATTAAGTTTAAAGTTTTGTATTATGATTAGACCTCTTTCTTTTTACCTGAAAGTATTAGAATTCTCCTGCTGCTTAGGTGGGACCTTCCTCTTCAAGTTTCTTGTCCTCTTTCAGCTTTCTTCTTCCTCTGAGGTACCTCCTTCGCTGTCTTTGTTCAGCAGTGCTCTGAAGTTGACTTCTGCATACACATGTCTCATCAGCTTGTGAAACTCCTGATGCCGAGTACATACCAGACACAATCTTCATATTTCTGAAAACCTCTATTTCAACCTTTTTTCCACAATTAAAGTGTAAAACAGCATCCATGACACCCAGTTTGAGAGTGGACAGCCCCACATATGTATATTTTCTACACCTCTTCCATACCGTAGCATTGAATGACTCATTGGTATTTTGAGTCAAACCATGAATACATTTTGATAACATTTTTGGATCACAGAGCCTTTTATACACAAGCTTCATTGCATGTAGGACTTCTAGTGGTATTCCTGCTTTATGCTTATAATTGTCAAGTAGATTTCCAGCTTTGGCTCGTTAGTATGAACACCAATTGTCTGTTCCTATAGGGCACCTGTGATGGGAAGGCCTGTCTTTATGGGCAGTCAAATGATACAATGTTGTCCATATAGCATTTGTCATATCATTTTTGGAACTGCAGTTGGAATGCAAAGCAATTCCAAAATAATTGTGACACTTGTCCATCAGTGTCCCAGTTAATTTGCCTCTACCACCCATCTTTTTGTTATGTACAATTTTTGTAAGAGCTGTTCCTAAACGCTTTTGGTAGTGGCCCACACATTTCAGTTTGACTTCTTTACCATTGTATGGATTGGAATCACACACTGTCTTGTAACTTTTGGAATCCGCATCCCCATAGAGATCTACATACTCCAGACCTCCACTCTCACTTGAGCGAGACTGATTTTGCTGCTCCATGAGGTTCTATATTAGGTGAAGACCCACTGGAATTTTTGGCACAGATTGCAGCATGATCAGCCTTCCAACCTAAATAGGATGGGGAATGCTTATCTTTTGAATGCTTCTTACATCCAATACAGTTTCTGGACATTATCTTAACATCTAGAACTTTGCCTGTGTCAACACATATTGTACATACACCAAACAGTGAAGAATAGCCACGTTTCTGCCATGTTACATCTACGGAAACACCACATTCTTTACCTTTCTTCCTCAGAACTTCTTGGGCAGTAGACTTCATGCATTCTTTGGCGTAGGAAGACACAACAAAAGATAGTTTTCACATGCTCATTAAAAGCCTTAGGCAGAGGTGGGGGAGGGAGGTTCATGACGCAAGCAAAGTTTTTGGCATCACTTTATCCACAACCTACTAACCTCATGCTATAAACAAGGCACCTGTTTACCTCCGGAACGTGTTCCTGTCTTTTTGAAGAGCAAATTGTCTTGCTTTCATAACCATACAATTCACATACCAAACCAAGAACTACAGCCCATCCAAATCTTTGGTTTTCAAAATTCTTAACCTTCAAGGAAGAGCATTAGCTAGGGCATGCTACAATATTTATTAAATTCTGAAGACAATCTGTGTCAATAATTGTGTTAAAATTATCATGTGGTAAGTCACAGTCTTCTGAAACAACTATCACCTGTAGGTCTGATCTTCGATTGTGATGCACAACTTTGTTCAGTACTTACGACATTTACATTGCTTTCGTTTTGATTAGGTTTTGTATACCGGTTCCCATGAAAACTACGTTGTTTCTTTTTAACGTACTGACTATCGGAACAAGTTATTCTTATATGGGTGTACTCGGTGA
This sequence comes from Anabrus simplex, assembly GCF_040414725.1. Classification (NCBI taxonomy): domain Eukaryota; kingdom Metazoa; phylum Arthropoda; class Insecta; order Orthoptera; family Tettigoniidae; genus Anabrus; species Anabrus simplex. Next base: position 80,009,954 of record NC_090271.1, on the reverse strand, counting down.
CCATTATTCAGGGAAATTATTCCAAGAAAAATAAAATATATTAGTTGCCAAGAATTTTCGTCAAGTTGACAGATATCTCTTGAAAGCAAAATCGTATTAACTTTACCTCCCTGTACATTTCATGTGAATTGCTGTGATTTTGCAGCTTATGACTGACAGGAAGCCGTTGGACTAACCTTTCTTCGTCTTGACATGATAAATACAAATTACGGTATATGTTTCACCTCTAATTGTGATTCACTCCTAAAATTTGAGGTTGTACAATGTCCTCGGCAGTGTTTAAATATGGGTGTTTGAAAATCAGCCTGAGACATTGTTTAACATTCTCTAAATACAGTTTCTCAATCGGCCCATTGTGGTCACCTCTTCGATAAATTGACCATCATCAGCAATATTATACTCAAAATGTTGAAATTTTCCCCCTCATTGCAGGTCCTGGAAATCAGCTTAGATTTGTTTTAGTTTGTCATACATTAGATTTTCGTTTTGTTGTGTCTCAGCATGTATGGAGACTTTAGAACATTTTCATTGATGGTTTCAAGCCCTAGTGGTTTGCAACTGTTGTATCAAGTTAAAAAGATGTTCTTTCAATGGCTTGGATTTAGCTTCTTGGCACAATATGAAGCAGCTGCATCCAACCAAGAAGGTACTCCTGGGCACCATGTTGTCAAAATACTGGACTTGTAAAGTCATGTGGAATGCAATTGAATGTCTTCTGGAGGTCCAGGAAAGAGAAATGCAAGGGCTTGTTCTTCTCAGATTTTCTCACCTAGGATCCATGCAGGTTGGATTGTGTTGGTTGAGCTGCAATTTTTCACAAATCCAGTTTGATTCTTGGTCATTTTGACTATCTTGCTAATCCATTTGCCAAGAATGTGTTCTGAAAATCTTAATCGTATGGCTTAAAAGTGATGGATTTGTGGTTTGAGTAGCTCAGATAATAAAGCACTGACTCTCAGATCAAGTTGGTGGGTTTGTCCCAGCTCAGTCGGGTGGTATTTGAAGATGCTCAAATACTTGGTCCCTGCAGTACCTGCAAAATTTGTAACGTTTACTTTCTTTGCCCTGTTCATATTCAGATCTTCTAAACTAAGTATAATGAATAATTCACTGTCAAAAGCCCTACAAAATTTATTCCCAACATCCCATTCTTAAATACTTTGTAATGTTGGACATTATCTGGTGCTTAGGTTTAGGGAAGCACTCAGCCTTACCATCAAATAGCTGCTCCTTTTACCAATTTACTTCACTGTCCAGCATCTTCCCACCATTGCTTAGCAGTATCTACAGAAGATTTCAGGAGTGGATGCTGTCATTCTTTCTCTACTCTTGTCTGAGAAAGACTTCAGCCAGAAATGTTATTTTTTCCTTCCTTTTATGGGTAAATTGCTGCTCTCCATCTGTTTCCTTTGCGTACATTGAGTACCTGGGTGCAACAAGAGCGTTAGTGGAAAAATGCCACGTTAAGGTAAATGGCTTCAAAGTTTTGAAAGTGTGGGAATGATTTAATAAAACACTAATGCACTGAGAGACAGATTTATTATCAAGAATATGCAAATGTCTAATGTTTTGACATAAAATTCAGTCATATTTAATGATACAAATATAAATATTGACATTTATAGAAACTTGATTAGTGCTGTTATTGCATAGTATATTGTTCAGCCTTTTTGTTTTATAAATATTCTAGCTCTAATACTTTTAGTGTTACTGCACAATCTTTAGTCCTCAGATTTTGATTCAACATCTGACATGTTATTTGGGGCATCATATTGTACATTTCTGAAACCACAAAATGCTGAGTGGCTTACTTGTGTCCTAAACACGGAATACGTTAGCTGTTTATTGCTCTTGTTGCACCCAGGTACTCAATTATTTTATCATTAGCTATTTTCATGTCCTGTGCAGTTACTACTATTAATTTTTAAAATTTCCGACTTAAATTACTTGTAATCCACATATGTCGTTTTTATAACTCTTCCATTCTTTGTTTTTTCTTATGCCCAGGCACTTGGAAACAAGTCCGTTTGCTTTAATGATGGTTGGTTTTGCGAAATCTTTTATTTATGGTCACTATTTTGGTCAAGGAGTTAGTCATTCCTTGCCTTGGATGTGAAGGTCATTACGTGAATGTACGTGTTTCTGTGTCCAGTGTGATGACTGTATGTTATGTGCTATGTATTTTGTGATGAGGATGATAATGAGGTAGGGAGGGGGTAAAACCTGGTATCGGCATGTAGCCTACGATACACGTTATAACTCATATTTTGGTCCGTATTGAATTGTACATTAAATTCAAAGAAATATTAATGTTTATTTAATTCCACCTATTTTTAATTAAGAATTAAATCTTATGAAGACTTTAATGTAGCCTACGTCCCCAACTGATGGGCAAATCACTATCATTTGCCTCATATGCATTTACTCCATATAAATGCTATGAAGAAATTTGGAATTGAACCCAGGCTTTCGACACACAATCTAGTGATGAGGAAATGTATACCACCACCTCTCGTATCTTGCTGGCAAACAATCTGATAATGGTGATTTTTTTTCTAATCAATGAGACTTAAACCAGCTAACCACGATGAAGACTCAATATCTTAATCACCGTTACCAGATTGGCTGTTCTGGTATCTTTTCTCTCCTCCTTTCTTCCTTTGTGTTAGTGTATTGTGTTATTGTGATGCAATTATACAAGTGTACACTATGTGATGCAAGTCATGTAAAACATTTGTTTGGGATGCAGGTATCCCGAGATTATCCAGTTGTAGACCACAACTATGATGCAGTTGTTGTTGGAGCTGGTGGAGCAGGCCTCAGGGCTGCCTTTGGTCTTGTTGCTGAAGGATTTAAGACTGCTGTGGTCACCAAACTCTTCCCCACCCGTTCTCACACCGTAGCAGCACAGGGTGGTATAAATGCTGCTCTTGGAAATATGGAGCAAGATAATTGGCAGTGGCATATGTGAGTTAAAAAGGACACTTCTAGTATTTTGTTGCACAACTCAAGTTGTGTACCTTGCCTTTCTAGTTTCAGTGAAGTAAGTCTTTGAATTTCTCTAGTGATGTAAAGGGACACCAACATGTTGTTGCATGTTGCATTGGGTGATATTAATAAAATTGGAAAAAATCTCAAGAGAAAACTCTCTGGAGTAAAAAAGTCTACTCTGTTGAAAGACCAGTATCTCTGTATTGAAATTCATTTTTCACTAAATTTTTAACTGCCACGGGCAATAAGCATAGCTGATTTGAAGCATGAAACAGACTCTGTGTATAGTGACAACTACCATCAGGCTACTGGCTAAATGTTCTTAACATCTAACACACAAATAGTTTCTTTAATGTTTATGGATTGAAAAATTAGAAATATTACTCTTCTGTTCTAGTGCACCTTGTCACGAAGGTTATTTATTGTGTTGCATTTATAATCTACATACAAAATACATATAAGTATATATTATAGCGAGTGTGTGTCTGGCATATTTATGCGATTATAAGCCCACCAAGCAAGTGGCTCTGCGGCTTGGGTCATGCAGCTGTCAGCTTGCATTCTGGAGATAGTAGGTTCAAAGCCCACTGTCAGCAGCCCAGAAGATAGTTTTCCATGGTTTCCCATTTTCACACCGGGCAAATGCTGGGGCTGTAACGTAACTTCCTTCCCACTCCTAGTCCCTTTCTATCCTATCGTCCCCCTAAGACCCATCTGTGTTGGTGCAATGTGAAGCAAACTGTAAAAGAAAAGAAAAAAGAGGATTATAAGCCGACACTGATAGTAATTCGACCCCCGGGAATTCGGAAACAAACATTTTTCTGAAAAATTTAAGAGTACAGAGTACAATGAAAATAAAATTTCTGCCTTTTAATTGTTTAGTCATTCATCACCATCAGATGATTCAGTTTCATAGTCGCTTATTTTTTTGTCACTGTCTTCTGAGACATCAAGCGCATTCACGATTGCACACTTCTAAACACACAATTGACAGTTTTTCTTGTAATGTCTGGAGACAGTTCTAGAATTTCAAAAGCTTCAGTTTGAAGAATTGTTAGTAGAGTTTCTGCAGCGATAGCATCCCTGAAAAGATTACTTAGTATTTCCTTCAGTAGGGAAACATCAATAGATTATCCACGACTGTATAAAATATAAATAACACTATTATGTTTTTATTATTCTCCCACCTATTCAATACAATACAATCTTTTAGGACTTTGTCCTTATCAAAATGTTAATATAAAATTAATACATTGGATGGTACATGTTTCGCCTATCAATAGTAGGCATCATACTTATTAATTTTAACGTTTGCCTGGTTGGCTTTGACATTACCTACATGTGATAAAATTCATTTTTGGGTCCGTATTGAAAGTATTTGTATAAATAACACTAGTATGTTTTTATTATTCTCCCACCTATTCAATACAATACAATCTTAAAAGTTAGCACTTTATCCTTATCAAAATAATATCAAATTAATACATTGGATGGACTGCTTTGCCAGCGTCTTGGTGGGTGTGTTAGGTACCAACTGATGAGCCAAGCAGGCATCAATTTTTGGTAAAGAGATAGTCTCTCATAGTGCATGGCAGTGCCGGTGGCTCCAAGTAGCCTAAGCAATGGCCTCCACGGTATGCACTAGCCGGCGTCTTGGTGGGTGTGCTAGGTACCAACTGATGAACCCAACCTAGCACACGAGGGCAAAACGCTGGCAACCAGGAATGAGTAAGCTGGAAAATTTATAATGTCCAATAACGGACCATTTATATTGGTATTATAAATTTACTCATTCGGGACAAATATTTCAGATTCCCTATGGGAATCAACATCTATATCATCATGGGGGCTTATAGTCTAATAAAGGAAACTATTATGCATTTTGCTGCGTGTTTGTTACATTTTCTTGTAACCATTTTTATGTTTCTTTAGTTTAAGATTATAATTTTAATGGTCAGTTTGCCTTATAACTGTAGATATGGATGCCTTTTATGTTATCCTTTCTTCATCGTGACTTTGGTGCAATATACGGGGTGAAATCCAAGAATTAAAAAATCTTCCTATTTTGATTTCTAGAAGTTGGCAGTTATGCTGACGTCAATCTCATGAGAGGAGTTAATGAGATGAAATGAATGTGATAATAATGTATCCACAATGGCGCACATAAAAATGCTGTCAACTTGCGTTCAAGGATTTATTCACAGTTATTTAGAAAAAATACACATCACCTAAATCACTGCCGTCACAACAAAACACTTCACTCCGAAAACATCAACAACCCACCATTTTAACAACTGCCTATCACTTCAACATGGAGACTGCAACGACTGCATGTCAACTACTAACTTTACTAAACCAATTCACATACTTCAAACACTAGTTAGCACGACGCACGTCTGATCAGAACAACTCCTGTTAACCCACGACTCTTATTATACAATAACTTGTCCTACCATCAAGACTCCCTTTTTATATATGTGCCTAGCCAGCCTTCTAGACAGATACGTTACAAAAATACCTTCTCAATTAAAATATCAAGGAAGGTTCAACCTTTTCAATACAGAACGTGTTGCATAAGATGTTCACAACATAATATTTATTAAATAGTTAGAACCGGTTTCGACGCTCATTGCGTCATCATCAGCTACAAAAATCACAAATGGGCAAAGTACATGTCATAAAAATTGCATTAATAACTCTTGCATGGCTGAATACAAATGGTAGACTGCCTTTTCTTAAAAGCTAGAAGAACTTTGATGATGTGATGTGACACATAAAAGCATAGTGGTTTGATGGGTAAGTATTGTGCATAAAATTGAACTGATGCTTTGAACATAAAAGTCTGAATATGATGATAAAACGATGTAGTAAAAACAAAGTAGTAGAATTGTCCACTCTTCTGATGTTCAATTCAGGCACATAAGTCCAGGTCCGATGTTATATAGCAATACCAACAAAAATATTTTGTCGAGGCCGGGACACCTGATGTTGGACGATTGAATAAGGTTGATTTTCGAATTAGTCTCAGCTCAACAGGGTGGGTCTTAAAAGAAAGGAAAGAAAAACTAAGTTAGTGAAATGGAAGTCTAAATGGAGTCGCGGCCAAGGATGATAGGGTATGAGACTCACCTTGTTTAGCGTGCTGAGTGTGTGGTGTAAGAAGAGTTGTGGACAAGTGAGATGGGTGTGACTGAGTAGCGAAGTTAGAGTGAGAGGGGTGGAAAGGGGGGGGGGGGGGGGGGAGTGGAGAGGAGAGGGGTAGGGAGGCGGAGTTTAAGGCGGGTCAGGAGGGCGGAGTGGCAGTGGTGTGGGACGTAAAAGAGTACTGTGGAGAGCGTGAAAGATCGATTTTCCTCCCGTGGTTTTTATACCTCTAAAGACTTCTATGAGGAAGTCGAAAAGAATGTTGGATTTTTCTGAGATTTCGTTAAGATTTAAGTTAGGGTTAAAAAATTGGTCTAGGTGAATAAAACAGTTCTCCGTAACGTCGAGTAAAGGGCCTTTATTTATGTTTTTGAGAATTTCTAGGTCTTGTTCTATGGTAGTAAAATTATGCTTTAAGTCATGTATATGTTGGCCTATTGCGGAAAATCTATTATATCTGATGGCATTAACGTGTTCTAAGTATCTATCTTTGAAGCTGCGCCCGGTCTGTCCGATGTATGAGGAAAAACAGTTTTTGCATTGAAAACGGTAAACGCCTGACATTGTGTAAATGTCAGACCTGTTAACTGATTTGGAATTGTGAACTATATCTATGTTTCTATTGCTGGTTCTGTAAGAAATTTTAATATTATGTTTCTTGAAAATATTCGTTACACTGTGTATGTTTTCGTTAAAGGTGAAGGTGGCGAATAGGGCAGGGTTATGTCTTTCTTTGGTTAATGTTGTCTTTAGTCTATGTTTACATTTGTTAATGATGCTTTCTATGAATGAGGTGTTATAACCGTTGAATTTAGCAATGGCACGAATGGTGTTCAATTCCTTCTTTAGGTTTTCCTTGGACAACTGTATTCTTAGTGCACGGTCTACCATACTATAGTAAGTGGCGCATTTATGTGCGTGTGGATGTGTAGAGTCATTTCTGATAGTAGTCGCTGTTTGGGTTGGTTTTCTGTAGATATTGTATTCTAAAGAAGAAAGATGTCGTTTAATTGTAAGGTCTAAAAAATTGATCGAGTAATTGGACTCGGATTCTAATGTGAATTTTATATTAGAATCAATCTTGTTTAAGTTATTAAGAGTGGTAGCTGCATTAACCGTTCTGTCATCTAGAATAACCAGAGTATCATCAACATATCTAGACCAGAAGTGTATATTTGAAAAAGTGTTATTGGTATTAATTGCAGCATCTTCTAGGAAATCTATGTAAATTTCAGCCAAAATTCCTGAGGCCGGCGACCCCATAGCCAGTCCATCTTGTTGGTAAATGCATTTATCAAATGCGAAATAGTTGTTATGTATTACGAGTTTTAGGACCTGCATAAAGTCTTGGATCTCTAGTTTACTTAGCCCACTATATGTTTTTAGGTTTTTTTATATTATGGGAAGGAGTTTTTTGGTGTTGATACTGGGATACATATTATTAATATCGAATGAGTGAAGGGTGTGAAATGGTAGTATTTCAAATTTATTCAGTTTTTTGATTAGTTCGATGGTGTTTTTTTACGGATTTTTTCGACTGAAATTCTTAGTTTTTACTAAGAAAGTTTTGTATGAATTGGGCCAATTTATATAATGGGCTAGGTCTATAGTTGATGGGGCGTATGGGGACGCCAGTCTTATGGATTTTGGGGAGAGTTTTAGCGGTAGGCAGGCCGGGATTCATATTAATTAATCTCGTTTTTTCTTGTTCTGTAAAAAGGAATGATGTATTTTTTTAAAGTTTGTTTTAGGAGACGTTGGATTTGCTGTGTCGGATCTTTTTTGACTAAAGAGAAAGAACCCGTATTGAACAAACTTTTTGTTTTTTCGATATAATCATTTTTATCCATGATGACCGTTGTATTGCCCTTATCAGCTTTTGTGATGATAAGGTTATGAACTTTAATTTTTTCGTGAATTTTGTAATGTGTTCTCGTTCTGCGAAGGTGAACTAATATTAGTGGGAGTTGTTCTGTTTTTTAGGTTATTGATTTTGTTTAAAGTTCGTTTGACATTGAATCTAACCTCATCTTGTGCGTCTAAAGGTATTTTATTTATGGCTGTGATTTTTGTAGCTGATGATGACGCAATGAGCGTCGAAACCGGTTCTAACTATTTAATAAATATTATGTTGTGAACATCTTAGCAACACGTTTTGTATTGAAAAGGTTGAACCTTCCTTGATATTTTAATTGTGAATCTCAGTTCAATACGGGAAAATGAAGTTTTTAAATTATAACAAAAATACCTTCTCGTAAATTCTCGAGTGTCTAACAATATTGGTTATAATGTACAGAATATTCTACCATCATCTCGTCTGATATAGTGCCATCCTGGTTGTTACAGTGTGTTACACAATTCTGCAGTGGATTACAAATCATTACATTAATTGAACTCATACAAATGTCTATATGTGGCGTTGTCGCCGAACCAACACAAATTTTATGTTTCCTGCATGGTATATTTTCCATCACTGCTGTTAGGAGAAACAAGATGATTTTGAAGTAGTGGCAATACTGCACCAAGAACTTGATCGCATCAACCAAAGAGAAACAAGCAGAGTGACAGGAAGCAGTACTGGGGGGGGATAGTGGGAGAGGTTTTCCGTGGTAGGTACCAAACAACAAAAAAAAGATATCACCTTTCGATGGTTTTAGATAAACAACTATTGAAACAGCAATTTTGGCAGAATACACACTGGTTACCATACAAGCAAAAATAGGTTCAAAACAAACCCCGGACATAAATCACCAAAGCGATATTTAATCCAATCACTGCCAAACCCGTATATATACGTTTTTGAATGCCGTGCCACGTCTGCCAAACCCGTATATATACTTTTTGGTGCAGTGTGTACTTCACCGATCTCACAAATAAACGCGATATAGTGTCATGCTTTGAGATTCCATGGAAATGCTCAAAGAACTTCTGTACTGCAGATATACCACTCTATTTCGTGTGTTTTGAAAGCAATCTAGTGTTATTTCATCTTCGTTGGAGTGGAACATCTTTCCCCCGCCCTCGTGCAGCCATCACGGCATTTTGAAGTATACATTCATCTCTTGTTGATGAAGAAATTGAATGTTTCCTCATAAATCGTGTTTCTGGAGAGCTATATTTTGATAATGAAGATGGAGAATATCTAAGTGGCGACATTGAACTACAAGAAAGTGCGAGACAAAGTAGTAATGAAGAGTCTCATGCGGAATTGTCACCCCTTCTTCAGATAAATGATTTTTTCCCCAAATGTAAATGATTTTGATATTACCAGTTCTTGGATCAAGAATTTTGTATTTCAGTAATAGTATCACTGAGAGGAGTGGCCGCGTGTATTAACCTGCTACGGCTATGGAGTCAAGCTCTCCACTCGGCAGACGAGTGGGTTCGAACCTTACCGTCAGCTGTCCTGAGAATTTCTTTCCTTTTCTTTGTGGTTTCCCTTTCGTATCCCCAAGCAAATGCTGGAAAGTTCCTATTCATAGCCCACAGCCGATTTCTTCCACTTCTGTACCCAGTTTCATTCACCAACATTCATTTCATATTCATTACCTCCTCAACTGAGGTTTGTGTCGGGAAGGGCATCCGGTCATAAAATATGGTGTAAAATATAATCTCACTTCATCCCCGACATCGTATTGGGCTGCAGGACTAAGGGGACGATATGCATTGCATTAATAGTAACAGTAAATATGTACCTGTCAAAGTGCTTCTTCCTTTAAAAAAAAAAAAACACCCCGGCCCACAGGGCTCGGCAGGTCATCAAAACTCGGCAGTGAAAAGGTTAAGGTTCGCTTAAGAATCAAGTTAACAATTCACAAATAAGAAAGAACTATAAAGGAACTGCTATGCAGGACTTTGTTACAGTTTACAAATAATGTTTCATACATGATCATCTCAGATGATATTCTTTCTAGAGGAATAGTCATAAAACTTTTGAAAGAGCAACTATTTTCTATGATGATAACAATAAATTGGAATTGTATGTTTTAGCATACTACACACCGATTAATATAGAAGGACAACAGGTCCGAGAGAGATCCTGGACATGAATCACCAAAGCAATACCCAAGTTTCCCTTAACAGGAAGACAACAAAAGGAAACTACTGCACAGGATTGTTGACAATTATCAAATACATTTCATACATCACAATCTCAGATAATATTCACTGTAGATTTCACCAATACAAGGGAATTACAACACAGGATTAGTTACAATTAAAAAAAAAAAAAAAAGGAGTTCCATACATAATCATCTCAGATGATTTTCTTCCTAGGGAAATAGACATGAAAATACTTTTGAAAGAGCATCTATCCTTTTTCTACGATGATCATAATATTTGGCCACAATTACAAATCAAACACCTCCAGGGCGTTTATTTTAAAAACCTAATAAACCAAGTGAAAGAGAAAGGGGAGGGAAAAGAGGAGGATCAAAACAAGAACAAGTAAGGAAGAGGAAAAAAAGGAACTCCGACTGCGTGATACTGGAGAAAGCTCATCCGCCAATTAGTGTCCGAATTATGAAAGCTTGAGAAAATTCTGTTGGCGATGTTTACCCTCAGTCCACATCAATAATTTGCAGAAGGTAGAGAATGATTTTGATAAGTAGAAAGTAGTAAGAATTTAGGCGCGAAACAAGGTCTTTGAAAATCAAGAGTGTATTAACACCCAACACGCCAAAATGGCTGAGTTAAAGTTTTCCAACAATTTGTTTGTGAAGTGTTTTGGCTCACCCAAGTCTGACGATGTTAACTTTTCCAGCTGGACAGGAATGGAAACCGCATCGCATGGTGAGAGGTCATTGACCCCTCCACACACACTTTACACAAGGTGATGCCAGTCTGCTTAAGACGGGCGAGGCAGTCCAATATATTCACGCCCGGAAGCGAAGACCAGTCTATTCTAGAAGGTTTAAGTGACGTGGCAGCTGAGGTAGTTAGTGTAAAGCAGACACAGGACGACAGTCAGTATGTTGAGAGTTGCCGGAGCAGAAAAACGGGTGAGCACAAAGTAAGGTTAATCCAATGATACGTAGAGGCATAGATGACAAAAGCAGATAATAATAATAGTAGAAAGCATGTAGTCCAGTAGAAATGTAGATGTTGCAGCGTATATGGAGACGTAGATGCGACGATATTTCCAGAAGCTCGTAGAAACATAGATCGAGGGGTTATCGCAGGAGCACGTTACATATATACAGTACATGTTTCATAACATAACCTCACAAACATTGCGATCATTCGACTACATAAAAAATACTAATACCAAATGGATGTATACACTTCATAGCCATACGTTTCAAGTAATAGTAATAATTCAAGCTCGATACTTGCATTATTCACCCACGGGTGAGAGAATATTGTTTACATGTTATATCTGTTTATCACACTTGCGTCTGCATCAATATAAGAGTAAATAAAACTGATTATATTTATAGTATATGTAGGCCTAAAAGTAATGTGTTCACCATTTATTGTTTTCTTTATTTTTTTAAGTTTAGAAATACTGCCTTCCAACGAAGGTAGCCAATAAGACTCTACAATCATAAAATTGTTAAAAGAACAGTGTAGAATTCATAAACGCACAATTTGTTGTTCTTTATACCCAGAATTCACTGCATGAAATGGGAGGCTATCTCATATTGGATCCCCTCTTCCCCTCCTCCTTCACTGTTTGCGGCTATAAAAGCAGAAAATAAGGGGGTCTAATACGCAAGGAAATACAGTATTCTAAAATGTTTGGCACTGGGCGAGTTGGCCATGCGGTTAGGGGCGCAAAGCTGTGAGCTTGCATCCAGGAGATCATGGGTTCGAGCCCCCCTGTCGGCAGCCCTGAAGATGGTTTTTCGTGGTTTCCCATTTACACACCAGACAAATGCTGGGGCTGTACCTTAATTAAGGCCACAGCTGTTTCGTTCCCACTCCTAGGCCTTTCCTATCTCATCATCACCTGGAGACCTATGTGGGTCGGAGTGACGTAAAGCAAATTGTAAAAATAAAGAAAAAAGTTTGGCTAGGTCATTCTCTCTTTTACATAGTGTACAGACTCTTAAAGTAGTGAAATTATTTTTCTGTGGAGCAGACTTTGTATGGCAAGTTCAGCATTTCAGGTTTGAAAATCCATTCATCGTCCTTTGTTATATTTCTCACCTCAGCCCTTCTACTTTTCGTCCAGTAAGAGAAACCACTTGTTTAATTTTTTTTTCTAACTCTTTTAATTGTTTGCTCTGTGAAAATATCCTCAGTGTCGGTATCATACAGTAATTTGTTTGATGTGAACTTTGGGAAGTTCTAAAATTATAATTGAAGAACATATAACAGGGAAAGCAACATGCAGGACTATTCTTTAGGTATGAAAAACTTTATTAATTTCAGGATTTAATAGAATGCAAAATATATTAACTTTAATTTCCTTTTTTGAAGATAATTACAGCATAGGGTATAATGTTTGTTTCAGGTATGACACTGTAAAGGGCTCAGATTGGCTTGGTGATCAGGATGCCATTCACTACATGACAAGAGAGGCACCCAAGGCTGTTGTAGAGCTAGAAAACTATGGTGAGTGCTGTTTTATCCATTATTTCTTCCTACCCCCATACTTTTTTTGACTTAATTTGAATACTGTATACAGTGAAACTTCGATTCTCTTTTTTAGAAGGGACTATAGAAAAATACATACAGGTAGATCTTGTTATACATGATAGTTATGTTCTGCGGAATTGCTGCGTATACGGAAGTCGCGTAAATCAAGTCATTTTATATGTAAAATATAGGGTTAGGTTTCCGTTTACTCACATATTAAGTTTAAATTAGCAGAGATTCTTCATATTTTTACAAAAATGAACCATTATGTTTCTGAAACGCATTTTAATTCAAAATTTACACACTTAAAAATTTAACACTAAAACACACAATAATAAACTAAAATCATTTCATTAAGTCCATCTGCATACCCTAAATAGGTTCTGGATCATCTACATTGGAAGAATCTGATAATGCTTTCCGTCGTGGATTTTCCCTTGTTCAGATCCTTTGTAGCCTAAGTGTTCTCGCTAGACGCTTGACATTCAATTGAAGTGCCACATTCCGTTGCAAAGAAATGTTTAAACCTCCTGTGGGTGGGGGACGCAGATGAAGAATACACCCCTGGTATCTCCTGCCTGTTGTAAGAGGTGACTGAAAGGGGCCCCAGGGGCTCTCAACTTGGGAGCGTGGGTCGGTGACCAAGGGGCCCTTAGCTGTTTCCTGGCATTGCTTCCGCTTACTTGTACCAGGTTCCTCACTTTCATATATCCTGTCCGACCTCCCTTGGTCAACTCTTGTTCTTTTCCGACCCTGACGGTATTAGAGTATTTGAGGCCTAAGGAGTCTTTCATTTTCATGCCCTTCGTGGCTTTTGTTTTTCTTTGGTACTTCATTTTTCGAAGCGTCGGATCCCTTCTTTTTCCTTTTTTCCTCTCTCTACGCCTTGTGGGTGGGGGACGCAAACGTAGACTACACCTACGGTATCCTCTGCCTGTTGTAAGAGGCGACTAAAAGGTGCGACCAAGGGATGATGATATTAGAACCATGAGTTTACTTGTGATTCGTACCATTACTGCGGAACATCATGGCTCAACGTTACTTGCGACTGGTACCACCTTGCGAGGGTCTACGGTATATAGCAGCAGTACCATTCTGTGCTGAACTTTATGGGTTTGAGTGTTGCTTGTGAAAGAGATCATCATGTGTATTCCACTGGTCCGTTCCACTGTGTTCAGTATGGTCTGTTACCTATGGGTAGTACCACTATATGTGCAACACCATGGGTCTATGTTGCCTGCGGTTAGTACTACTATGTGAGAAACCCCACGGGTTTGGCTCGCCCCCCCGTGATTAGTACCACTATTTGAGGAAAACTAATGGTCTGGATTGCTAGAGAGTAGTATTATTATATGAGGAACACCATGGGATTGTGTTGCTTGTGGGCGTTACCATAACGTGTGATGCACCGTGGTTCTGCATCGTCTTAGAACCACTATGTGAGTGACCCCATGAGTATACGTGGTCTGTGACTGTTTCTACCAAGTGAGGAACACCACGGGAATACTGGCGCCGGTGATTAGTACACCTAGGCTAGGAGCACCAGGGGCCTGTGTCACTTGTGAGTCGTGCCCTTATGTGCGAAACGCCATGGGTTTGTGCTACCTGCGAGTGGTACCACCATGTGAAAAACACCATGAGTCTACGTTACCTGTGATTAGTACCACTGTAGGAGGAGCACCATGGTTCTGTTTTACTAGTGATTAGTGCCATTGTGAGGGGCCGGTGGCCTGGATTTTTGACCTCTTTAGATAATAAGCATCATCCCAGTAATTAAGACATTGTGAATTAGATCCACTGGTTGTTTTTGTTTCACGATCATTTTCTCATCACCATTAGATTTAGATTCTACTCAGTGGATACATTTTGAAGTTTTAATTTTGTTACACCTTGTACTATTAGGGGCCGATGACCCAGCTGTTAGGCCCCTTTAAACAACAAACATCATCATCAGAAATGTTTAATTGTTGACTGTGTAGTCTTCTTTGCCAGTTGATTATACAGCTCCTTGTAACATTTAAGACAATGTACAAGTTTTTTCTTCACCTATTGCACTCCTTACTTCTTCAGGATCATGTTCCTCAAAAATTGCCATTGCATCATCGGTCATTCTGAAGGCCATGGCCATTTTCTTCGTTGTCAACTTTCTAATAGGCTGAACTTCCTCGACTTCCGTTTCTTCTTTATTGCTAGTCTCACTCAAAATAATCAAATCTTCGTTTCTCAGATCTTGAGAATGAGAATTTAGGTCACATACATTCTCTTCGTTGCCATCAGTGAATCCAATCTGCCGTGCCATGTCCGCAATTTCTCTTGTTGCACTGATGACGTCATTGATCACTTCATTGTCTAGCACCGACACAGCATCGGGCCATAGTTTCCACCATATACCATTCATACATTCAGGAGGAATGTCAGTCCTTGCGTCTCTAATATCAATCACCATCTTAATGTTAAACTGCCGTAAGAAAATCTTGATGGTAAGTATGTCATTCGGATAACATTCATCTTCTTCTTCTTTTATGACCACATAGGATCACTTTAGTCAGTCCGTCGTTCAGGTCTCTTTGAAGGGATTGTTCGGGCTTTGCGGTCCTCCCAGTACTTCTTCAGACGCTCCGATCTTTGTGCCCTTTCCTCAGTTGAAAATGTGCGTGTTGTTTTGTTTTGTGTAAGGGTAAAGCGGAGGTTTGTATTCTTGAGTTTTGTATTCAGTTTTATCTTATTTGTGGTGTCTTCTGTTGTAAGGCCTATTTCCTTTAGATCCTCTCTTACTTCTCTGATCCATTTACATCCTGTTGTGGTATTCTTTGAGATTGTGTTGTACTAGTTGTTTCAGAAGTCTCGAGTCCTGCATCCTCATGATATGTCCAAAGAATCCCAGTCTCCTCTTACGCATAGTATCTGTAATGGGTTCTAGCTCTTTGTACATGACTTTGTTAGGTATTAACCACCACTGTCCATCTTTCTGGTATTTTTTGTTGATGCAGGTTCTTCCAATCCTCCTTTCAATTTTCTGAAGTCTGTCAGTCTTTGATTGTTTATTCAGGTAAAAGAGTGTTTCTGCTGCGTATGTAGCTTCTGGTTTTATAACTGTGTTGTAGTGTTTTATTTTTGTATTTATTGATAGACATTTCTTTTTGTAGATATCCCATGTTAATTTTTGTGCTTTAGCTAATCTATTTGTTCTTACTTGGATTGAGATTTTTTCATTTAAGTTATGTGTTATTACTTCTCCAAGATATTTAAACTGAGTTACCATTTTGATTTTAATACCATTTATGGTGACTTCTTTTAGCTGTGTTGGTTTTTGGGGCATAATTTCTGTTTTTTCAAATGATATTTTGAGGCCAATTTTATTTGCAATGTTTTGAAGTTCTGATATCTGGGTTTTTGCTTCGTTTATCTATAAGATTGGAAAAAGTTTTATGCAGATAGTATGCCTTGGTTCATGGGAAGTAGAATAGATATTTTCGGTGGCAGAAATAGGAGTTCAATGTTTTTATTTGAATCAATATTGGAAAGTGGTAGGCTGGGAACATTAACTAGGAGAAGAATTTTGAAAGATTTTTTTCTCTCTCTTGCAGTAGGTGTTCAATTCTGTATTCAGTTCTTTAACAAAATAGTCACTGAAAATAGCAGAAGTCATCCAACCTTTTTTATTCCATCCCCATTGAACTCCCAGCCTGCTCTTGTCACAACCTTTTAATGCTGTAGGATTTTGAGAGTGGTAGATCATAAGGGTTTTAATTTGCAATCTCCTGCAGCATTTCCTCCAAAAAGAAGTGTGCATCGGTCCTTAGCAGCCTTAAATCCTGGTGCTGTTTTTTCTTCCAATAGACATTTGGTCACTCTAGTCTCACCTAAGTTAGTAGAAGATTGAGCAGCTTTTCGAATTGATTCCGCATTGTCATGGATAGTTTTCACAGTGGATTCACTAAGTCCCAAAGCACGCTGAATCTCAACAAAACGCTCAGCTTTCTCATAGAGATCCAAAACTTCTAACTTTGTTTCTAACAAATACGACTTTCTAACACATTTCTTTCCTTCGACAGGCACACTATCTTTCCTTTTACCCAGTATTTGAAATACGAAAGCTGTCAAGTGCAACTTTACAGCTCTACTGACCGGAGCTGATGATTCACACCTCTATAAACACGACAGAAAATGTGTGTAAAGATGAGCTTGCCCCATTTAACCTTGGCGCGGGATGCATTGTACATTAGAGTTCAGCATGTATTACAGCTTCCACATACTGATAAAAGATGGCAGCACTAGACTTAAAACAACCAAAATTGCGTATGTGCAAAATCGCGGATAACGAATCTACCTATAACGGGGTTTACCTGTACAATACAGGAAAATAGAAAATCTGGGAACGAATTGAAACCATCAACAATTTGGCTAAATATCGATATCTTGCAACTTGAAAATAGCTGCAATGAGTATGGTATGAAAATTAGCCTTTTGAAGACTAAATTGATGTCAGTAGGTAGGAAATCTGAGAGAATTGAAAGTCCGATTGGTGATACAAAGCTGCACCAGGTGGATAATTTCAAGTATTTAGGATGTGTGTTCTCCCAGGATGGAAATGTAGTAAGTGAGATTGAATCAAGGTGCAGTGAGCTCGTAGTTGCGATCAACAGTATTCTGTAAGAATGAAGTCAGCTCCCGGACAAAATTATCTTTACATCAGTCTGTTTTCAGACCGACTTTGCTTTACGGGAGCGAAAGCTGATTGGACTCGGGATATCTTATTCATAAGTTAGAAGTAACAGACATGAAAGTAGCGAGAATGATTGCTGGTACAAACAGGTGGGAACAATGGCAGGAGGGTACTCAGAATTAGGAGATAAAGGCTAAGTTAGGAATGAACTCGATGGATGAAGCTGTATGCATAAACCAGCTTCGGTGGTGGGGTCATGTGAGGTGAATGGAGGAGGATAGGTTACCTAGGAGAATAATCGACTCGGTTATGGAGGGGTGAGAGAGTAGAGGACCAAAACGACGATGGTTAGATTCATATAAGACTTATAGAACTAAATGAGGCCACAGCACTAGTTGCAAATAGAGGATTGTGGCAACTTTTAGTAAATTCAGAGGCTTGCAGACTGAACGCTGAAAGGCATGACGTTCTATAATGGTGATATATGTATCGATATACAGTGTGTACGATTATAATCATAAAAGCTCCTCAAACAAAACAAAACCCTGTGGTGCTACAGCCCCGATGGGCCTTGGCTGCTAAGAGACTGCTGGTCAGCCTGAAGGCCTGCAGATTACGAGGTGATGCAGGGTCAGTATGACCAATCCTCTTAGCTGTTACTCTTGGCTCTCTAGACTGTGATCGCCATCTCACTGTCGAATAGCTCCTCAATTGTAATTATGTAGGCTGAGTGGACATTGAATCAGCCCTCTTATGCAGGTAAAAATGCTCGACCTGGGTGGGAATTGGACCTGGGGCCTCTGGGTGAGAGGAAGTTAGACCATGGAGTTGGCTACAAAAACTCCTACCTATGCAAATTACAAGACTTGCAAATCTCTATACTTATAAGTCAGTTTTACCAGGGAAACTATGTCACTTTCTCATGAAAACTTCTTTCAGGTCAGCAACATTGATCAGCCAAGCTCATCAAAAAATATGCTACTAAATCATGCTAAGCCAAGCAACAATCGATCATAAGTAGTTACTTAGTTCTCTAATCTAATAAAATAAAGCACATCCGATACAAAATTGTTCAACATAACAAAATTCCTGTTTTTAACTTCTCATGTATTTTGCTCACTGGTATATGTAGTAAGTTCCTGTAATTTTGTACCACGTAAATTAAGCCTGCTCAACTTTAAAAGGTTATGTTGTATTGGAGAACATGGTTTTGAATGCAAGTATTGATTCTGAAAAGTTCTCGAATACATTATATTAGATTCTGCCAATCGCTAATCACAAGCAAATTGGAAAAAAATCATCAAAACTCAAGAAATTTTGTTTGATTCGTGACCTTGGGCTCAGCTGGAAAGCATGTGGAGATACTAGATACACACTTTTTAAATGTTAGGCTGTACATGTAAAACATTTGTGTTTCCTACAAGAACATATTAACTTAAAACCATGAACATAAACATCCTCGTCTTATATTCGGGCCAAAACTGTGATAGGCTATTTCAAGACCTCCCATTACTTTAAATCATACTTACTTGCCTATAAATCTCCCTTACCTACAGTATAACTCACCTCCGTAAGTTTAGATTGTTATTGGAGGAAAAAAATCGGAAAGAAAGGAAACTGGAAAAAGATAGCAAAATAATCTTTCAGATCACTAAGTGAAATATTTCAGTTAATGCTAAAACACATGCTTCTGCACCACCTGTGCATTGGTCTTGGCTACTCTCTCCCATTACAGTGAATTTCTCAATGCCCTTCCAGCATCCAAACTCCGCGTCCCTAACGGTGACGTGTAGTCGTAGTGAGTAATTAGATGGTGTTCAGTACACAAGCAGGAGTGAAAATGAGTCAACTTTTATGGCATACCTCAAGTTAAATGTGTTAGAATATGCTTCAGAACGTGGAGTGGCAAGTCATAAATACGAAGTGCAGCTGTGTATGATTCTTTATTGGCATAACCAAAGAGACAAATTATTGGGAGCAGAAAGAAATGTCCTGTAGTTCCGTCTCCAGTATGAAGAAAAGTGAATAAGAAAGTGTGGACATAGAAGTTCTGGAATGGATTAGAGAAACAAGAGACAACTACAACACTGTAAATCATGAAATGATGTGGTTTAAAGCACATGAAATTGTGGTGTTGCGAGGAAAGATTTTAAAGCAATTAGAGGTTGGTCAGAATGTTTTATGCAACAAAATGGACTAAGTCTGTGGAGAAGGACACCACTGTGCCAATGACTTTTCATCATATTATACTGACAGAATGTATGAATTTCATCACTTTGCTGGAAGACTTCAGCCATTACAATGCTTGAGTAGCCTTGAACTCTTGTGTGGCACTGCGGCGCGGACACGGCCTTTAGTTACGTGGCTAGTCAGCTGTGGCAAGGTGAGGAAATGAACCCAGTGTCTCGGGTCTACACCGCACATTAGGTCGTTGCCTAACCCACCTCATAGTAAATGGAGTCTCCACAAAGTGTCGTGCTGCAAAGAGTGTCTGTGAGCTGGCGGTCTAAAGGTGAGTAGCCACGATGTTCTCAAGAGAGGAACACCATAGTTACATGAAGATTTAATGTGCTCACAGACATACAGTGCTGCAGTGTCATCAGGGTTTGGTATTACCTTACAGAACCGTGGCACAGTGGGTAAAAGCTAATAAGTGGCCAATATGACTTGGCTGGGGCTGGCTGGTGCAGAGATGCCAACTATTACGATTCAATCGTAATAATTATGAATTACCCATTATAATTACACCTTTACGAATCACACACCACAAATTATGATTTTTGTTGATTTTTAAATCTAAGTGTATGAAGTTTTCAAAAGGTTACACAAGGAATGCCATTACAGCTTGAATTCTCAGAATATTATTTTCAGATTTCTCAGTAATCATTTATACCCCTTTTCTGTCCCTCGTTTAAGAATATTTAGAGTTTTCACACGCCGAACGCAGTGTGTGCTTCCACTACTGGAAAAATGGGCACCTGTGAAGTGGTCTATTTTGCGGAATTGTTGTCTTTGTTCTTCACATGATCAGACTTCCATGCAAGTATGCAAGGTCTTTTGTCTTTGTTTAGGTGCCAAATTGGTGACAAACTCTGTTTCATTGTGAATATTTTGTGCATAACTGTTGAACTATTGCGATTTTGGTTTTGTTATGAAATGCAAAAGGTTTGAAATAATGAAGCGATTTCATGTATAGAAAGATACGTGTGATGACGTTACCGTGACTAGTGATGCTAGTAATAAACCGAAAATAGTTCAAAAATTTAGAGAGGAATACTCGAAATAATGGCCTTTTTTTACTGCATTCCTCAAAATTTACATGTGTTTTCTAGTGTGTGTAGCTGCGATTTTTCAGATGCGCATGAGGAAGAACAAAACTGAATTCCGTGCTAATATGAACACCGAACTGTTAAGTGCTCTGTTAGTGCAAAGGATGCATATATCAAAAGAAAAGCATGTTACCAGTGTTCGTTCAGCAAACAAGAACTACAACGTGCTAAGGGAGAAACTACAGTACTCAACAAAAGAAATCATCCTTCAACCTCCACTCAGATATGTACTGCAGATCACCTGTTACTTTCTCAGGTAAGAATCATACATTCTTTATATGCCAGTCTTTGAATATGTTACATCTGGTTGAATTGTATGTTGTTCATTAATTTTTTAATGATATGTAAGTTAGTAAGATCTTGGAAAAAAAAAATTAACCGGGCGAGTTGGCCGTGTGGTTAGTCGCGCGGCTGTGAGCTTGCATCTGGGAGATAGTGGGTTTAAATCCCACTGTCGGCAGCCCTGAAGATGGTTTTCTGTGGTTTCCCATTTTCACACCAGGCAAATGCTGGGGCTGTACCATAATTAAGGCCACGGCCGCTTCCTTCCCACTTACAGGCCTTCCCTATCCCATCGTTGTTATAAGACCTATCTGTGTCGGTGCGACGTAAAGCAACTAGCAAAAGAAAAAATCTAAGGCCGCCGCGCCTCACCCCGTGCCCTAACGGCTGCATTACGAATTGCCTTTCTTGAAAGTTGGCATCTTTGCTGGTGTCAGGTGAAGAGGACATGCAGGTTGTTAGCACATTGCTGACAATGGATACTAACTAGACGATTCATGAGTAGGCCCCAGAACACTGGAACAACACCCAAGATGGGGCTTCAAATCCTGAAGGACCACTTGTACACAAGAAAAATTGCACTGCGATGGGTTCCACACCATCAGACAGAATTGCAGAAATGGCTTTGATATGATGCTAAGCAAACCCACTTTGAGCACCTATACCACGAAGGGGAGGCTTTCGAATGCAGTATCACTACACTGGACAAGACATGGGCCCCAATCATATGAGCTAAAACTAAGATTCCAATTGAACGAGTGGCACCATTGCAGATCCCTATGACGAATAGCACTTAGCCACAACTCCAGCAATGCAAAGGTGGTGATGATTCTGGTGTACAACTGAGATGGCGTTATCCTAATACACACTATCTCAAGGACAGCGAATGCGGAGTTTTACTGCTCACTTTTGGAATATAACCTACGATCAGCATTGCAAAAGGGACAAGGACAGTCTCCATGTCTTCATGTAGCCGGGCTTTATAGTTCGCTAAGCTGAATGGCTCAGACGGTTGAGGCACTGGCCTTCCGACCCCAACTTGGCATGTTCGATCCTGGCTCAGTCCGTTGATATCTGAAGGTGCTTAAATATATCATCCTCTTTTCTATAGATTTATTGGCACATAAAAATACTCCTGTGGGACAAAATTCCAACACCTTTGCATCTCCAAAAACCGTAAAAAAAAAGTAGTTAGTGGGATGTAAAAACAATAACATTATTATTTGAATAGTTCAGACGGTAGATTGCTGGGCTACTGAGTCCAACTTGGCAGGTTTGATCCTGGCTCAGTCCGGTGGTATTTAGAGGTGCACAAATATGTCAGCCTCATGTCTGTAGATTTACTGGCATGTTAAAGAACTCCTGCGGGACAAAATACGTGCACTTCAGAGTCTCTGAAAACTGTAAAAGTAGTTAGTGGGACGTAAAATAATAATAATAATAATAATAATAATTATTATTATTATTATTATTATTATTCACGAGGAACACACATAGCTTTATTTATGATTTCATTTGTGGAGAATCCAGGATGCTTTCATCTGTTCATTGAAGATCCTCTTCCTTCCACTTGGTACCTGCTCTTTTTGGTACTTCATTCTCTGGAATAATTTCCCATTTGTCAATTTTCTTTATATATTTCGATTCAAAATTTCTTCAGGTTGAATTTGTGCGTTCTTTATGTCCGCTTTTGTTTGTTGTGTCCAAGGGAAATTTTTGAGTTTATAAACTCTTTAAAGAATTTGGTGGGTTCGTCTGGTTTCTGGAAGCCTCTTTAACATTATTTATTATTATTATTATTATTATTATTATTATTATTATTATTATTATTATTATTATTATTATTATTATTTACCATCTTAATGTATATAACACACATCCGACTCATTGGCTGAATGGTCAGCGTTGAGGCCTTCAGCTCAGAGGGTCGGGGATTTCAATTGCCTCTTAATTCTTCTGGTCCGGGGACTGGGTGTTTGTGTTTGCCCCTACACTTTCTTCTTCATATTCAGACCTCACACTACACTACCAACCGCCACAGAAACACGCAATAGTGATTGCATCCTTCCATATAGGGTTGGTGTCAGGAAGGGCATATGGCCGTAAAACAGGGCCAAATTCACATGTGCGACACAGTTCGCACCCACGACCCACAGCTGTGGAAGAAAGAGTAGAAAAATGAGGAAAAAAAAGAATGAATATAACACACATTATTTAACATAATGTATGATAGTGTAACAAAAAATAAGACAGTAGATCCAGTTTCTTCACAAAAATTCCAGTGTCCCAGTTCCACGAGAGCCTAGTCATTTCTGTTAGGAAACTTAACTTCAGGGTGCTGTATATTACAGTTACCATTTAGAGAAAATTAAAGGTTGTTCTGACCTCAAATAACTGGTGTTGATGAGGCGAGAGCCCATGTGTGAAGATTGTAGTTTGTGGAACTTTTCATTATCTTTTTATGTTTCCATGTTTGTTTTTTTTTTTTGTTTTTTTTTTTTTTTTGTTTTTTTGCTAGTTGCTTTATGTCGCACCGACACAGATAGGTCTTACGGCGACGATGGGATGGGAAATGTCTAGGAGTTGGAAGGAAGCGGCCGTGGCCTTAATTAAGGTGCAGCCCCAGCATTTGCCTGGTGTGAAAATGGGAAACCACGGAAAACCATCTTCAGGGCTGCCGACAGTGGGGTTCGAACCTACTATCTCCCAAATACTGGATACTGGCCGCACTTAAGCGACTGCAGCTATCGAGCTTGGTGTTTCCACGTTTGTTCTAGTCTAATTTTCCTGTTGTTCACATGGTCCACACTAGCCAGTCATTTTCTTTATCTTTTTGTGTGTTCATATCCTCCTTCCTAGGGCTCGGGAAACATTGCAGGCCCGAAGGTCAACCAGCTTACCACTCTGCTCCGCCCCATTTCCGGCGACATTGCCATGCTCTTCCACCGTACTTTCAGTTGCCTATTTTATCTTGATCAGAGAATGTGCAGTTGTTTGACAGCATTGATCTTGTAAAGTTTGTTTTCTACCATGTGTAAGTCTAACAGTGATAATGAAGATGTTCTTGTACACCACTGCTGGGAATGCCAGGTAAACGACTTGGGAAGAACTACTTCAAGAAACAGTATAAAGGTATTATTACTCATGTGTACAGATATTTCTAAATTTTGGCTGATAATCCAGGCATTTTATGCTAAATTCTGTAAATTTCAAGTAAGATCATGAACTGATTGGAGATGCATATGGACTTGGTAAAACTACTGTTCAGAACATTAAAAGGGCTATAGACAATGCTGAAGAAAATATGCTGCAGAAGCACTTTAAAAGAGAGAAGAAAATGACCAGATGAGATACTTAGTTACTGTGTCTGGGACACACATTAAAACCTTCCTCTCCAGAACTCTGCAGTTCTTATCCCTCGGTCTGTGGCAAGCATAAAATCTTCCTGGGTACAGGAGTCATTTCTCTCTTGACATATGAGTAGGTGTTGTGGAGTCTGGATATCTCCACAGTCACATCTTGGATCTTCCGCATAACCCTATTTCACAAGATTACTACGGCACTTGGATACACCTGTTCTCATCCGGTTTAATGACCTGCAGGTGATATAGGACAAATGGTTTCCATTACTCAATTCTTCTTTAGGAGTAAACCCCTCTGGCAGTACTTGTTTCCAGCAGTACAAATATTTCAATCAATATCTTTATCAGAGCGATATACATCGAACTTCTGGTTTGGTAGAGCGGGGTACTGCCCTCTTCATAAAGCTCTTCCTGGATCTTAGGCGAGGTGTGGTTACCTTGTGGTTATACATTGGATGTCTGGGATCTGACTTAATCTTGTGTGTCTCTTTCTCAGCTGCCACCTTACGTTGAATAGCTGGAGGCGCAATATCAGCGAGAGGGCAGATCTGCTGCACTGGAGTAGGTCTTAAACACACAGTGACAATACGGGTAGACTCGTTGAGAGCTGTATCAACCGGCTTGGTATGGGCAGATGCTTCCCATACTGATGATCCATACTCTCCTGCAGCAAAGCACAGTCCCAGAGCAGTTGAACGCAGAACATGAGAGTTTACTCCCCATGTTGAACCAGTCAACTTCCACAGTATACTACAGTATTCCTTGAACTGATCTTGCATTTCAGCTCTCTACAGTGTTTCTTGAAGCTCAGGGAG
Source organism: Anabrus simplex (assembly GCF_040414725.1). NCBI lineage: Eukaryota > Metazoa > Arthropoda > Insecta > Orthoptera > Tettigoniidae > Anabrus > Anabrus simplex. The sequence goes on along the minus strand of NC_090271.1, from coordinate 79,984,783 downwards.
CGATCAAGCTTGATTCCTAAATACCGAGGCATATCACAATTCTCAAGTGCACTCCTTTCCAGACAACATTCAGCTTTCGTCGGGCCTCTATTGCGAAGATGAAATGCGTAGACTTGTGTCTTTCCTGGATTAGGTTTCAGGTGATTTTGTGTGTAATAATTATCTAATCTCTCAAGAGCACTGGTCAGTATTCTTTCCACCTCTTCAAAGCTCCTACCCTGTGCAGCAGTAGCAGTGTCATCAGCATAGATGAAGCACCTTGCCTCTAGATATTCTGGCTGATCATTTGTATAGATGTTAAATAGTAATGGTGATAACACACAGCCTTGAGGTAATCCGTTTTTCTGATTCCTCCATCGACTTTTTTCCTTGAAGTGTGACATAGAATCTTCTGTTCTGAAGCATTACTCATGACATTTGTTAGTTTCATATCCTTAGTGGTGTTGTATAGCTTGGCAGTGAGCTTCCTATGGTTCACTGTATCGTATGCTGCATTGAGATCTATGAAGGCAACACCAGTGATCAGTTTATTCTCATATCCATCCTCCATATGCTGCATTAGGTTCAAAACTTAGCTGCAACAGGATTTCCCTGGTCTAAATCCCGCTTGATCTTGAATTAGTTGGTCATCTATGAACGATGCATATCTCTCAAGGACCAACCTTTCAAAAGCCTTGTATAGGTGGCACAAGAGAGAGACAGGCCGGAAATTCTTTGCATCTGTTGGTGCTTTGCCCGGCTCTAGCAGCACGACGTGAGCTTTCCTCCGCAGCTTTGTTAACTGGAGATTCTCGACGCATCTATTCATCATATTTACCAGTCATTGAATTGTCTCTGGACCAAAGTTCTTAATTTGTTCTGTCCTGATGTCATCTGGACTTACGGCTTTGTTGACCTTCAGAAGTTTGATGGTATGTTCTAATTCTGCTGATGTGAATGGATGACCAAGGAAATTTTCATCTGCAGTATATTTCGTTTCACATGCTCAGTTTTCTTGGTGGTTTTCCCATTACAGAGCAACTGGTGAGCTACTTGGTTTGGTGTATTTTTCTTGAGATCCTCTAGTGGACTCTTAGAATCGTTGCTCAAGTTCTTGATCAGCTTCCATGATCTTCTACTGTTCTGGGCCATGTCAAGGTCTGCAAGTAGGTTCGTCCATCTTTCCTTACTTCCATCGGCGATGCTCTTCAAGAGTTCTTCACCTGTCTGAATGGTGTCGTCCGCAAAAGGATCTTTCTTGTGCTTCTCCTGGTAGTCTTTTAACAGACCCTTGGAATCAGCCTTGAGACCAGCAATGAACTGGTTATGACAACCTCAGGGAATATGTTTACGGGAGATCTTCTTGACAAGTTCCACAAAGTCTTCATAATGACTTGGCCCTGTTTGTAAATTGGTCAATGCCTCATCCAGCTCAGCAGAAAAGGTCTCCCAGTTTGCCTTTTTAAAATTGAAAAAGCCGTATATGGCTTTGAAAGGAACTTCCTCATTGCTGACCACTCATAACTGAACAAGTGATTGGACTATGTTGAGTCTTAGGGATGGACTCCTCTACCATTTTGGTAACATGTTTAGTTAGTTGTTCGCTTATAAATATGTTCACAATTAAGTATTTATTTATTTTCCACCTAGTCGATACAATGATTGCTTAAGGCAATTTTTAATGGTCAAAAGTGGTACATGTTTCGTATATTATCAACATCTTCAGCCACATAACACTGTTTAGATGAAAAATATATAAAATTGACAAAGTAATGCTTTAGAGGAAGTGTCCTTAAAATTAACATAAGATTGACAAGATTAAAACAAACAAATAACTCAAGAGAAAATATATAAATTATTTCTACAATAGAAAGCAGTCGTCAAGGAAACACTTGTACAATATTCCATAGAGAAATTGTCCTAATAAATATTCTTTTCTTAATAATTCATGAAAAAAGATCAATTTATAAATTAAAAATTATACAGTTTATAAGTAATTATCGAAATGAAGAAATCCTGATATCACAGTGCGGCTCTTATTATTAACGTTGATGAAAATATAACTAATTCCTAGTTGTCAAATCTTATTAAGCCTGCTTTCCTTTGGAACAGTAACTCCTGTCATTCTTTCACAGTTTTGCGCCGGGTGTAATATTGATGATGCGTTCTTCCTTGCTCTTGCACCTGAGGAGGTGGAGGAGCGGGGGATATAGGTGTGTCAAGAATTTCCTTGCTGTCACCTATAGCTTCAACTGAGGAGGAATAAGTTGTAGGGCTATCTGTAGGTGGAGAAATTCCAATTCTTTTTTCTTGATCCTTCTCAAGCATTTTCAAATATACTAGAATTTGATAATATAATGGATTCTTATATTCTACAGCCTCATTAAGGTTATCATTTTTCTTTACAAGTTGGTCTAGATCAGGGATGGCGAACCTATGCCACAACGCGTGTCACTCGTAAAGGTCCGCAATAAGGACGCTTTAAAGAAGTCGAAAATTAAACTTTGAGGTACCGGTATGTGCACGAAAAACGCAAGGGTGGAAAATCCCTTGGTAACTAGTGAGTAAACAAGTCACTTGTAGCATTCCCGGGCAACTAGAATTTTCAGAATTATCTAGTAAATATTTGCAATCTTTGGGGAGGCTCCTTCAGTGTGCCAGAAGAGATAATTTTGATAAAGAAGAAGTGCGTAAATCTGTCTTGATGTAAATATTCTATATATTTGTTTCCGAACAGGCAACATGAAACTTAATCGTTCCTTGTTCTTGAAAAATCCGGTCACTATCTTCGTTAAGTTTTTTCGGCACCGAAAACATGTTTACGAGGTCCATGTACAAAACCACCAGAAAACGATATTCAATTTCACAAAACATGATTTCGGTGGCACGCCACATGACCATATTAACATTTTACGCCTTGTACTGTACACTATACATATCTCGAGCATCGCATAATCATAGTATTCACGTGTAAGAAATAAATATCGAAAATCTAAATTCTAGTTCCATTACGACGTGCAATATGGCAACACTGATAGGTCCGGAAGTCTAGTGAGATAAGTGTCAGATCCGGTACTCTTTCTTTCTTCACTTGGCATGGAACATACGTTATCCGGCCGGCGTGCCCTTTACTCATACACACACCTCAGTCAGTGAAGTCGTGTGTTCACTGCACAAAATTTGATGTTATCACTTATTGGACCCCCCTTACTTTTTTGGCTGTTTAAACCTTTCAAATGCCATGGAAAAAACGATTTCCGAAATGTATCCAACAAGGTGCATTTACAATGTTCAAATAATGCACAAACATAACCTCACGCAACGAAAGAAAAAAAATCGCACAATTCAAAGACGAGAATAAATTATGCCGGTTCCCCTGTACAAATGCATTATCTTTTTGGATTTCTGTACTGTCTGCATTTTTAGAAGCTTTGTACTGGCATGGAATGTGCCCGACGCCCTTAAAACATTGTAGCTTATCGAACTTTCCTATGACGAGGCGATAAAGTATCTCGCGCCCATGTGCATTGCAACGCACTACTGTGACCCCCATCCCTTACCCTTGTATGATTTACTGGCTGGCAATTTCTCCTTTAAAACAATAAGACCGTTTAGGCTCGCATTAAAATAAAGCAATGCAGTTTTACCGGCAATGACAATATTGTTCGGTGCTTACGAATTTATTATATGAGCCACGTTTTTTCGTCAACTGTCGGCATCGCCAGTGTTTGCGGATTCTGTTTTCCCGCACACTGCCTGTTGCGTGATATTACGGCGTTCCTTAAAAGGTTGAATGCAAAAGAATTCCAATTTCATTCAACTTAGCAATCATGAAGCGCACTGTAGACCCACCAAAGTGAGAGTAAGTGTCGAAAGTTACCCCTCCACGTTGCGATTGTTCAACGCAATCGATTGAACGATTGATCGCAAGATACAAAAATTCATTTTCCACTAAATATGTTTCCAATGTTCGAAAAGGTACAAATTGACTGTTTTAATGGCTGAGTAGTGGGCAAGTACTCAAGAGGTTTGTCGAGCTCTTGAACGATTCGATTGGGGAATTGGGAAAGTCTTGAATCTCAATATGTTCCGGAACGCGCGTTCTATTATGAAGCGGAGTGGATAAATTTTGAGTTGAAATTACTCTGTAACATACTATTGTTTTAAAATGTAAGGGCAGTTTCAAATTAAGTCTGAATTTCGGTAACGGGGCCGACATTGTACTTCGAATTACGAATTATCCGTATTTCGAATTAAACAATTGAAATAACATGCAAAACTGTTTCTCACGTTTCCGGGAACGGGAGCTTCTTCGAATTAGGCGGGATTTTGAATTAACAGATTTCGAATTATCGAGGTTCTACTGTAATACATTTTAAAAACACTAACATAGTTAAATATCAAGAAGAAACATTCTTAGAGATGCGAACTATACATGTTGCTTACAATTACAGGTATGTTTAAAGTTATCATAGGAATGTCCAACATCTGGGCAATTTGCACACGTTTTCATATGTGGATTAGCATCCAGTTTCTAAATAAACTTCAATTTTTCATCATTTGTAAACTGTCTAGCTTTCTTCTTCTCCATAACTGAATGTCCTGCAAACCTTTTGTGCAAGTACAGTAGGCCTAATTTATGTATGTTGTTAACAATTTACTTACGAGCATAAAATTAAGCACCACCATGTACGTACAGTAGGCCTAATTTATGTACATTGTTAAATTAATTTTCAAACATAAAATTAAGCACCAACATGTCACACGAACTACTATTGTGCGATCCATACAAACACACGCTCACATCAAAGACTGGTTTGAGACTGACGCTTCCTGCTGCTATAGGCTGACATGCTAGGGCCGTGAAATTAAGTTCTCTACAAAGTCCTTAACCAGGCCAGTTGTTGCTAGTACATTGGAACGTGGCCGGGGACTCTAATTTAAATTTATGGTGGGAGTTACGAACGTACTAAAGAGTGACATAAATACGTAAATGTGCTGTCCAGGTTTCTTTAGCGTGTATTTAATAGGATATGGACTGGGACTTTGGAATAATGACGTAATAACCAGGGAAACACACTAGAGAGGGACGTCTTCACCAGTTTAGACTATTTCAATACCAATGGATGCAAAAATAATGGAAATTGGAGCAGAATGTCATGTTCCTCTTTTATATTGTGTTCAGTTCGCTGAGTGTTTTAATTTTTTTTTTGACTCTGTTTCAACAGTTATATATAAAATTTTAGTCATTGATATTTTCTTTTATTTTGCTCTATTCTTAACTGAATTGAAATTGACTTATAGGTGGGCCAGCGTAAGGTTGCACATGACAGCTGCGCAAAATGTTGGTCACACTGCAATGGCGCACAAAGTGATGTTGCCACCATAACAGCTGATTGCATGACATGTGAGATTTTAGAAACATGGGAGAAATGCTTTTAATGTCATCACGATGATACACAATACAAATGAAATTGGCTGACAGCAATCGCACTTTCAACACACCGATTAAGTTTACAGTAAAATAAATCATCACACAAAGTGATAAGAGATAAATCTACTACGTAGTTCTTATTATCACGACGTTAGAAAATACAGAAGAAATCAGACAGGAATCTCACTTTAAATACAACAATATACACCGGTGCTAACACAAAAGATTTTTAGTAAAATCTATTAAACTTACAAAAATTCAGAAACGTTATTCTTCTTACCTTACATTGGTAGAGGCTCTATATCCTCCAGATCATTGCCATCACTACTGTAGTCGTCGTCCAGGCAGACCATCAACTCCTGACAGTCACTGGTGATGCCATCTATTGCCATTGCCGAGTTAATGTTTCGACATGGATAACTTGCTTGCTCAACGAAGCTGCATCCACTAGAGCAATACCCTCCCGGAACAGTCTTTCCACTTCAATACTTGTGAAGGACTTTTTTGTGTGGACGTATTGTTTCCCTTCACTCCATACCCACTCAATAGGGTTGAAGTGACAGTGATACAGCGGCAGCCTAACAACCTCGTGTCCTTGTTCCTTCGCTGCCTCTTTGACGACATACGTTGGTGAAACCAGTTTGCTTTGTTTCACCAGTGCATATAAGGCTAATTTAGTCATACCCATATGCACTGGGATATTTCTTGCCTGCAGCCATTCCACTAACAGTTTTTACGAGAGCTGAGAGAAGGGGGTCGTGTTCATTATTACGTAGTGGTAAGGTGCATTGTCCATAACAATGACAGAAGGGCCTTTGAGCTTTTGCAGGAGCTTTTTAAACTATAGTGAAACTCTGTTAAGAAGTTTTCCAAGGGACTGAAAAAAAAAAAAAAAAAAAAAAAAAAACTTCTTAAGCAGGAAACTTCTTAAAAGGGGTAATGCCCAAAAACTTATTCTGTACTTTGAAATACATGTGAAACAAACAGCCAACGGATTTCCTTGTTTGTGAACAAAACCGAAATAGGCCGATATATAAGAGCTGCTAACAGAAAGCCACAATATAAAAATTCGATTATTATGACAATATTTTTAGAGATAAAGTAAAATAATTGAACATACCGTATTAAAATATATTTGATAAGAGAAGGGAACATATTAAGTTGTATAAAAACGTTGCAAGGTTTGCTTATTTTAGCAGGCAGAACCATTTCATTCCACGCTTTCCTTTCCTCCGCACTTACAGTCTCTGCTTCACAACAAATTGTTTTGTAAACGATGTCGGCTTGATTTTTAAAGCGGTCCAGCCACCTGTTCGACGCGGTAAAAGGTACCCTTAATTTGCATGCGGCTCGCTCCTGCACAATAGTCCCACTGAAAGGTATGTTTAAACTTCGCTGCTGTTTAAACCACATTAGCAGAGCTTGTTCTATTTCATCGTACTTTTCAGATTAAACTTCCTTACAATTTGCTGAAGTATTCCTTGCAAAAGCAGAGATCTCTTCTTTCTTCGCTATAATACCGTTCAAAGTAGACGGCGGCATCCCCAGCTCCTTTGCCAAGGCAACACGGGAAAGTGTAGATAACTCCACTTTCCTTATAATCTCCACTTTGTCTTTTATTGTTAGTGCCTTTCGCTTGATATCTTTCCTCTGAGTTCCGCTCATTTTCACTTAAAAAGTTTGTACGTTGATATTATAAGTACAACTAACTTCACCGACTCCTATAATTACGACTTTACACTGTGCTTGGCAATCCGTAGCTTAGGTTTACAAGACGCAAAGACAAGACGTGTACTATAGTTTGTTAGCATGTGCTTTCTATATTCCTCACACCCCTGACACCTGCTTCAAGGATAACGGCAGCAAATGGGAAATCTAGCAACTTATTCTTAGAGATCTTAGAACCTAGGCCTAAATCGCCCCTGCATTCCTACTGGTTGTCACGGCAACGGGCGTAGTTTCTGGCTGTTTCACAAGTACCGCATGGCCAAGCCAGTATTGAGTTTATTTTCCCGCTTCAAACCACTTCATGCTATAGGTAATGAAGAAAAGAAACACAGGTTCGAAGTTGCAGAAATGAGTGCATGGAAAAGTATCTGGGGTATTACGTGGGAGTGATAAAGGCACAGTAGCAACGCTAGCATATCTAAACGTAAACAGTTTCTTTCCCCGCGAGAATTTTATTTCATGTCTCCTCATCCTTGTGCTACGTTCTAATAATGCGATGTAATAATTAAGAATCACACGATAATACAATGTTTAGCTCGTATAAAGGTAAAATTAAAAATAACTTTCAATTTTATGCCAACACGTGGTATTGCAATGCGTCTGTGTGCCTCCCACCAACACCCAGTTGGCTATCAACATTTGTTCAACTTCGTAAACGATCGGGATCTTTCGGCCGGCTGTGGCGGCATGTGTATCAGCTGGCTGTTGGCAAGTCGGCTGCTTCCTGCATAGAGTCGGGAAGTTGTTTTTATTCACCTCACTAATAATGGACACAGAAAATATTATCAGTTTAGTTCAAAAACGTAATTTCCTCTACGGCAAGACCCATAAGTATTATTGCAACAACAACGTAAGAAAGAATGCCTGGAAGGAAATAAGCAAGGGAATGAAAAATCAAACAGGTTAGAATATTCAATTTTGTGGTAGATTAACAGTAATGTTGTGGACAAATACACTTTACAGTTTTTAATTAATGTTTAGGCCACCTCGATTAATAACTTCACCCTGTCGCGGCCCGCAAATTACTGCATTAAAGTTTTATCAAACCATCCATTGCGTGCTTTAGGTTTCCCACGTAGAATCCCGTTCGATTCTATTCCGCTAGATGGAACGGTGGAGTGAAAATTTCGACTGATGGGTTCGATTCGATTCCACAAGGTGAGAGTGAGCATCTGGTGTCCGTGTTGTCATTAGCGTGACGTCCTATGGCCTTGGCAGGCCCGCACATGTTCCGTGACACCAGACACATACCGCGAGCGCGCGAACAGTCTAACACAGGGTGCAACTTGCGCGGAGACTGGAGGATTCTAATCATGCGCTGCTTTGAGCGGACGTTTTCTATCTCAAGGGGCTCTAAAATCTGAACTGTTTAACCGGGAAATATATTTACAACGGAACACTTTAAACGGGAAAAATATACATATATCTTAACGCAACTGATCAAGGGACCAAGAATATCACACTTCTTAGGCGTGAAAACTTCTTATGCGGGAACTTCTTAATCGAGTTTCACTGTATTCTAAAAAGCAAACATGGTCCATACATTCGTGATAATCACAGTTTGTTTTTGTTATCGATTGGAACACAAGACGACCACCTTCCACAAAATCACTGGATGAACCTGCGTGTGCTGTTATTAATCTGGCACCCCCTCCCAGTCGGTTGATTACCGGGGTCCTTAGGATTGTCATCAGGCCAAGATTTAGTAAGGTGCTCCCCGGCATTCACCCACATCTCATCCAACCAAATTACCTTGTGGAGATCCTTACTGACAAGTTTATTCAGTAAAATACTGCTAGCCATCACGATGTGTGACTTTTCAAGCAGCACTTTTCTTCCGCTCAGTTTTTTATGTCTGAAACGTATAGCTCGCAGAACCAATTTTAAGGAGATTTTACCCCCGGGAAGAAAGATTTTCCTGCCTAAGGGAGACTAGCAATTTTGCCACGATAGGGTTTTCCTTCTTGTTGTAATACTTGTACACTTATCCCCATATTGCATCAGCCTCGAAAGAATCAAGTCCTGTTACTGGAGATGGCTTAATTCATTTCTTTCTTGGAGTGCTAAGAAACAAGTCACCACTATCAGCCCTGCCCAGTCCCTTTTTCCTTCAGTTGCTGGAGGAGAACACCTATCTGAATAACAGTACGCTTTGAAATTCCTAATGTTTGACTTGTACATTCCACAACTTGATCTGCAGGAACAGAGGGATGGCCATGCAAGCATACGAATTCCCTCTCCCTCTCGTAAAACTCGCGAGTTCTCCACACTAATTCACATGCCTGACTATTAAGGGACACTCCTCAGCGCAAAGGATTATCACTTGGCGATTCATCACTATGTTGTCGTTTCCATGACATCACACTGCACTAGCTACAAAAAACTTCAGTTATCTCACAAATAAAACACATTTATCAACGCGCGAATCAGACCTGACCAAGTGCTAGCGACGACAAATGGCAACACTTCAATATGGAAGTCAGGGTAGTTATAGATGGCACCACTATATTAGCCATATTGCCAACAACTAACAAATGAAAATAGTTTATCTTTATTTTTCAGCTCACTTAAACATTACATTTTTTAAAATGCTCATGTTTTTGTAAGTAAATAAAAGGTTGTACGCACTATACAAAATTAAATATGAACTAATATGTATAAAATGCATAACTGTGTCTGACATAAAAAGTAGTGGATTGGTCATTCTGATTGATGGGTGAAGTTCTTCAATTATTTTTTGTAGTAGTGCCAACATTAACAATTGTCAAGTGCAACGTTGTGCTGGCCCACCTATAGACAGTTGTATTTAAATGTTATACAGTTCAACAGTTTTAATATGAAAAGGGTTTGACACACAGTATTCTGTACCAAAAATTCAGTTCCCAGAAGAAAACCGTAATTTAATTTTGATTGCAAATGTTAAAAACATTCAAGTTCTTTAGACCTTTTCAGTTGTGAAATTACCAGCATTTCGCCCCTGGGACAGTTGGATTGCTACACCTTTCCAAGGCTAGTGTACCGTTGAGACACCACTGCAAACCTCTTATGTAGGACAATGCAGTGACTGTGTGCTAGGGGAAGTATGTACCTACACTTTATAAATGCCTGCCTTTGGCTTTTATATCAGAAATAAAGTTCTCAGGAAAAAAAGTCAATTGCAGTTGTTTAAAACATTGGAGCACTTTAGTTTTTTTCAGTCTTGAAACTACCACAGTTTTGCCTCAGTGTGGCCGTGGGCTGGACCTAACTTGAGTAATAAATTCCAGATTTGCTGTACAGGAATATCCTCATTGTTATAATTGATACTTTTGTGATTTTTCTGTACAGAACAGTGTAAAACACCCTTTGCTCCCAGTTTCGGAATAAAATAGCATAATAGCATTTTAATGATCACTGAAATTATTTCAGTACTGTGTATGTTAAGGTAATTTCAATGTTTTTTTTTTTTAAAATACAGATGTTTTTTATGCATTTTAAGTGAGTTCATGTATCATAAATCAGCCCTTCAGGCCATCCCGACAAACAAATGCCAGGTAATCCCTTGTCTCAAGACTGATGACGGTGTGGTTAGAGTTTGTGTTCTTGATCCATTAGAAGGCCTTACAAAAACAGTGCCAATATTCAGTAGATGATGGTATAAGACAAAGCTCAAAATGATTACAATGGTGATGAAGTTGGCAATCATGCTTATCTCCTAATGTTGATACTGTTTATGTATTATATTGCCAGTTGCTTCATTTTGATTGGTTAGTGGAAAACAAAATGAGCTACATGAGATTAAACCTATTTACATGTATTTTCAGTAATAATAATGGCATATGGCCTCCGGAGAGGCCTGGTGCGGGTCTTTTTCTCTTAGGTGGCCTATTATTTTTTTCAGTGAGGAATAAGGAAAAAACTCCCTAAAGAGATGGCTAATTTAAGTTTGTTAAAATTACAGAAGAGAATTTACCATCACTGGATATTTTGTCCTCAGAAAATAGTAACCTGAATTAGGGGCACCTTATGGCAGAGTATATTATATACCAGGGGTTTCCAATTAGGAAGGGGTCGAGGGCCACATTGGAAACCTGAGGTAAGATTGCGGGCCGCACTTTAATAATAGGCCAATTTTCGTAAAATTCTACAAATAGAACAGAGGTACCAGTAAGAAATAATGTTCATAGTTCAATTGAAGTGAAGGTTTGATTATTTTAATTGCTTAAAACACTATTGTACATCAGCAAAAAGGAGTGAAATTAAAAATTAACACTATTATACCCAGGACAATTGAATTCTGAAGAAGAGCACCCAACAATGACAGTTCATTTGAATTAATATTTGACGAATGACAAAAAAAGAAAAAATGTCTTAAGAATAACTGAAATTAATAATGTAGTCAAAACAAAACTTGTGATGATTATGATAATGATAAAACACTTGTGATGATTATGATAATGATAAAACTTAAAGGAGGACAGTTCAGTGGCAGTAGTGTGGTTGATCAGCTGAATCTACCAATGAACGAATAAGTCGACTTCTGTATTGATTTTTAATGAATTTCATAGATGAAAAAAACACTTTCACATATGTACGTGCTCCCAAACATTGAAGTCATTTTAAGTCCAAATTGTCTTAACTTTGAGTATTTTTTGCTGGGTAGCATTTAAAAAAAATGTGATCCCTTTTCTTGTCTTGTCTGTAGGAACGTATCGGCTTGTAGATCGCACAGCTCAAGTTGTAGTTGTGGTTCTTGTTCCTCGATTGCAGAACCAAGAGGATTCATGTAAAGTTGTATACTGCTTTTCAGAATTTTAGTTTCCTTGAGTCGCGTGTTGAATTCTTCAATGATCTCTTGAATGTGTGAACTGAAATCTGAAAAATGTAAGGTTTCTCGGTCCTCCTCCCGCCGCTAATTTTAGACAGCAGGAGAAATGCGTCAATTCATTGTTTTCTGAAGAATGTTTGAAAATGTTCAATTTGTTTTGAAATCCATTAACATTTCCCACCATATCTAACACCTCATGGTTTCTTCCTTGAAGGTTGAAGGTGTGATTTGTCATGTCTGTTAGGAAAGCTAACTACTTTAAAAATTCTGGGCTTTGAATTTTCTCTTCTAGTTCTGAGGTATCTGACGAGACAAAGTTATTGAGAAATGCGGGGATTTCCTTGCAAATTGCAAAAAGAACGTTGAAGGCACTTCCCTGCACTCAGCCACCTCACATGGTTGTACAGCAGTAAGTCTCCATATTCTGAGTCAATTTCCAGCAGAAACTGTTTGAATTTTCTTTGCAAAAGCACTTGATTTCCACCTCTTAACATATTAATAATTGTAACCAAAAGTTCAAAAACTTCAGTTTTCTTAACTGATTTCCCACACAACGCTCCCTGGTGAATGAGACAGTGGATCATTGAACATGTTACGACATGTTACGCCATTATCTTTTAGAAATCCCGTCAGTCCTGTCTTCACCCCTGTCATTGGCGCTCTCGTCTGTCACGATGGCTGAACATTTACTGAAGCCTCCAACTCTGTCGACAGTTCTTTTAACAGCATCATAAATGTCCCTCCCTTTTGTTGTTCCTTGAAGAGAGCAAACATCAAATAGCTCCTCTTTACTACTGAAGTCTTCGAAGATGGTGCGTACAAATATTAGTAGCTGACTGACATCCTACTGATCAGAGCTTTCATCAAGGCATAGCGAGAAATATATGCTTCTCTTAACCAATTTAATGAGCTCTTTTTCTACTTTTTTCTCCTATATCAGTGACCCTTCTCTGTACTGTTTGATTGGAAAGTGGCACTGATTCAAATTTCTCAGCCATTTTAGCATCTCCGAAAGCCTTTGCCATTTCCATAGCGCGCTTTTTAGCAAGACTGCCTTCAGTGAAGGTTTTTTAGCCTTTGCAAGTTCAAGTGACACTGCATAGGAGGCGTACAGAAAAGACGACTGATTTTGTAAGACTTTACCAAACATACCTGTTTGCTGTTTTAATTTCTTTTTGAGGTCTGCAACCAGTGTGTGTCGAGCTTCATTCATGTAGAATTTAACCGCTAAAAATATGTATTTGTATTGAAAAGGTGGACACAATAATTTTAATTTGAAAGAGTTTACTTATTGTATCTTCAATACGGAACAAAATGAGATTAGTTACTTGTTGAGTAATGTCATTTAACATTGTACTCCTTCGGCACAGACACTATTTACATGCAAACCAAACACTGAAGCTTCCCACTGTTAGTAATTAGTCACTCTCCCAGCTTTCCTTGTAAATTCTGTTTACATTTTCAATTTTTCGTTTCACTGAGCTTCCGCTCATTTTCTGTTCACGTAAAAGACGCAAGCACTTCACACTCAACACTAAAAAAAGCCTCCAAAATGGACAGTATGGTAACTTGTGAAACTTCACTACACATCAAGTAAGCGCGACTGAGTGTGTGTAGACGGGAGAATAGCCAGCAAAAAAGCCTCCAAAATGGACAGCATGGTAACTTGTGAAACTTCACTACACATCAAGTAAGCGCGACAGTGTGTGTAGACGGGAGAATAGCCAGCAAAAAAGCCTCCAAAATGGACAGCATGGTAACTTGTGAAACTTCACTACACATCAAGTAAGCGCGACTGAGTGTGTGTAGATGGGAGAATAGCCAGCAAGCCTTACCGGGCGAGTCTATTGCTGCGTGAGTGAAGGGGATGGAGGTCAGTGGAGGGGCCCACGTCCGCTCTTGCCGCATCCTGCACTGTGAGATACGACGTGTTGGTCGTAGAACAGCTGATTTAATTCTGTATCAACTTCGTTTGCTCATTTTTTCTGTATCCGTTTCAGACCAGCCACTTGCTGTTATGAGTGTCTTTCATACATTTCATTAACATAAGCGATTAGAGTTCAGTTTCTGTGGAGTTGGGACCGGTTTCACATGAATGTGAAGATTCTTCGTATCAAGTAGGTAGTGCATTTCTGCAAAAACATTTTTAGACAGCTTGCAAATTATGAAACAGTTGAATGTTGCACATCGTATATGCCTGCATGACAATCAAACGTTTTTGTCATCATTAAGATATGTATGACAATATTCAAACGTAAGTTATTGAAAAGTATTCCCAGATGTTTAAATATTGATTTTATATTAATTGTGGCAAGATATACATGCAAGTGAAAATGATATCCGTACGAAAATATATGCTCTCGCAGAAATGAAGGTTTTACATTTTTTTAAAAATCTATTCAGATCAAGTGAATACTTAAAAACAGGAAATAATATTAAATAATGAATTAGTTCTGACTTGGGATAGTTTTTTGAATGAGCTATGAAATATTTTTGGTACATGTTCTTCAAATTTCTTAAAAAATATATATAATTTTCCCAAAGCTCTCGCGGGCCGCACAATATGGCTTAGTGGGCCGCCTTTTGGAAACCCCTGTTATATACTGTATTAAATTCCTCCTCTTGTTTTGCAGGAATGCCTTTCAGCCGCACACAGGATGGCAAGATCTATCAGAGGGCATTTGGTGGACAGTCTCTGAAGTTTGGCAAAGGTGGACAAGCCCACCGCTGCTGCTGTGTAGCAGATCGCACTGGTCACTCATTGCTTCATACATTATATGGTCAGTCCCTTCGATATGATTGCAGCTACTTTGTGGAGTATTTTGCTCTGGATCTCCTTATGGAGGATGGTGAGTGCCGAGGTGTGATTGCCTTGTGCTTGGAGGATGGCAGCATCCACAGGTTCAGAGCTAAGAACACAGTAAGAATCTTCCTTAGTTACAGGTATACATTATAAGAACTAGAATAACAGCATTGTTGTAAATAAAGATAATAGATACCATATTTGCTCACATATAATTCTCACTTTTTGACAAAAAATAAGTGTGAACATTTTCAGTGCGTGATATATGTGGGGGATTTGTGTGCAAAAGATCGTATTACCGAAAAAATGTAAGATTTGCATTAGGCTATTGAAACAAGACAACTGGCATACTTAACCCTATTCGTTTCCACTGCCTTCAGTCTCAGAGCTATTCTTGCGTGCATCATTCTGGTCACCATCCCATACTGCATCATCTTGTCTTCCGCCCAACGCATTAGCGATGCCCATCTTCAAGAAACTCTTCACAATACTGTCTGTCGACACCATAACCCATGCCCGCATAACCCAATCACACACGAGTTCAAGCGACTGCCTCTTTGCCTGCTGGCATCAGCTCATGCTCCCCTCCTGCCATCCATTCGGCGTACAATTTACGTATGTTGTCCTTGAAGGGCTTGTTCACAGAAACATCTGGGCTGTAGACAATGTGAGAGTCCACCAGGACTTATGAGATCAGTTTTCATTTCCTGAAGATGTTTCTTCGTGTCTTCCACCAAGTGTCTGCGGAAACTGTCCCACACTAGCATTGTTGGGTGTCAAAGCAGTGCCCCTGGCCGTGTTCCCCACACCGTATGGACCCAGTCCTGGACGAGAGATCCACCCATCCACCCACCCACCCACCCACCCACCCACCCACCCACTCGAACCCGTACATGAATGCCTTTGGAGTACTTCGCTTTAGGCACTGTTTTTCTTTTGAAAACAATGTATGGTGGCAATTTTCTTCCGTCTGTGGTTTTTGCTAGCATGACAGTGCAACACTGTTTTTCACACCCAGTTGTATGTTCAAGCACGCTAGATTCTCCCTTCTTGTTGATGGTGGTGTTGCATGGTATGTTGAAGTATATCAGGTTTGATCTGCATTGCCAATTTGAGATAAGAGGTAGGTAATTGTTTTACTTCCACATTGCTATCATATGGCGATGAAAATCTATGATTTTGTCGCTGAAATTGCTTGGCATTCTCTGGCAGAGAGATGTTCACCTTCGCAGAAACAATCCCTTTCATGTCGTGAATCTATGGATCCAACCCCGGCTCATTTTCAGGTCCAAACAGCTAATTCCTCCCATAATCGTTAGTTCGCGCGCTTTGAAATGTAGCATCTCGTGCAAGATACTAAAGCAATCATTTTTGCAACTCTGTAACGTAATGAAGCAACTCGTCTTCCTGTTCAGGAAACTTACCAGTTTTTGACCGTCTGAATGCCTTACGTGTTCGATTGGTGGTTTCTAGCGCAGCTTTCCGTTTACGCCTGTAGTGAACATGCAACTCAGTTGCACTGAATTCTCGACCGGCAGCTCTATTACTATGTTCTTCAGCATATTTTATCACTTTGAGTACCCAGCTGTATAACACCCACGTTTCTCCATAACTTAAAGATCGAACTGTACAAGGAAAGTTAGAAATGAGAAACAAGAATGAAAAGTGAAGACAGAATACTGGTACTTGTTGACAATACAACAGATGATACCTAATACCTTGATCACTGGACTGCCTGCACAGGGAAACACTCCCATTTCATGTGATCAGCTCTGCTGGATAGGTAGCGATAAGCATATTGACAAAGATGGAAGAGTGAGAGGGATGGCCGAGTGTGACTGACTGACTGACTGGCTAGGAATGCGGCCTTGGGGCGGGGGTTTAAGTTTGGTATTTTTGTTACAGCAGCTAGTCTCAGCTGTTCTGCAGGTAGAAAGAAATGCAGCTTCGTCTTGTACGTCACGTACAAAGTACCGTAACAGCAATTGGTACAGTCCCGATATTTAATGTAGGCATGTCCACGGAATACCTAAACTTTATTTCGTGTATGTATGTCTTTATGGACCGGTTGCATAAAGACATCTGACTGGAGATAAATTTAGAACCTAGTTCTGAAAATGAACTGAGATTACGACTTCGTCGCGTTGTACAAAACTGAACTCGGTTTACACATGTGTAGTTCAAATGTAATCTGAGTTCAGAAAGTGGACGTTGCAACACCGCAAAACAAATGAAGTACGAAATAGCTTTGCCCATTGGATAGTACTGAAATGACCGGGCGAGTTGGCCGTGCGCGTAGAGGCGCGCAGTTGTGAGCTTGAATCCGGGAGATAGTAGGTTCGAATCCCACTATCGGCAGCCCTGAAAATGGTTTTCCGTGGTTTCCCATCTTCACACCAGGCAAATGCTGGGGCTGTACCTTAATTAAGTCCATGGCCGCTTCCTTCCAACTCTTAGGCCTTTCCTATCCCATCGTTGCCGTAAGACCTATCTGTGTCGGTGCGACGTAAAGCCCCTAGCAAAAAAAAAAAAAAAAAAAAAAAAAAAGTACTTAAATGGTGCGATTGAGCTGGCCATGACTGTCGACAAATGAACGTCGTTTGGAGTATGTACTGCAATTTCTTCATATATGCTTTTCTTGCAGCGAACACAAGTGAAGGAAAAGTGGATATCAGACTTCCCTCAGTCAACCCTTGTTTTTTTCTGATCCTGATGGTATTAGGGTTTGAGAAGCTTAACGAGTCTTTCATTTTCACTACCTGTGTTGCTGTTCACTTTCTTTTATTCATTCTTTGAAGAATCGATTAGTGTTTAGAAGGGGTGATTGCCCAGTTGCATTGGTCTTGTGTGGTTTAATATCACGTCAGGATAAAAACTTTACAGCTTATAAATCTCGTATTTTGTCCCGTATTGGCTCAACACAACTAAGGTTATGTTACAAGGATATTCCCACCTTTCAGTACTCTTCAATTTCTTATAGCTAGTTTATTATTTACATAACATAATTCAGCTTAATCTCTGAGTATAATACTAAATAGAACATGTTTCATTCCAATTATGGGACATCTACAGCTAAAAGATTTAACAAAAATTAACAAGATAAATAAAACACTTGTGATGATTATGATAATGATAAAACACTTGGGTGATAATAATGAGATAAAAGGTTCATTCATGGTTAAAATTTTCCAACAAGTCAGTGTCCAAGTTAACGAATAAAATCGACGTAAGGGGTCTTCTTTTTAGGCTGGAGAGTATGTACTTGTTGAATCTTGAAGGTAAAATTAGGAATATGAAAGATTTTCTTAAAATATGATTGTCGGGGGAATTCTTGAAAACAATCGTTGAAGTTGAATTTAAAGTTAGACTGTTGAAAAGTCTGATACAAGAAAGAAATTAAGTAAGAAGGGTGGTATATTAAAGGAGAGATCCTTGTAAGAATGAAACGTGTTCTATTTAGTATTATACTCTGAGATTAACCTGGATTATATTATGTAAATAATAAACTAGCTGTAAGAAATTGACAAGTATTGGAAGGTGGGCATCTCCTTGTTACATAACCTTAGTTGGATTAAAATGTTGTCACGTACAGTCTGTCATATGTCCGTTTTTCCTTTATGATTCCTGTTATTGTTAAATCATACATTTGGTCATAGTGCTTTTATGAGCACAGCAGAGTGAATACGAAGCTGTCAGGAAAAGGTGAAGCAACTCTGCATGTCAGTAGCTAGCTCATGTTTCACATGTAGTGCGAATCAAACAGGGCAGTCCCCAGCTGGCAAACGAAGCATGTTTGAATGCGTTACTTTTTCTCGAGAAGTACTTGGATCGATTTTTGAAATAATCACAGTGCTGAACTTGTAATGCTTGTAAATTGAAGGCTAGGTGTAGAAAACAGTGTAGTTCCATTTTAAAAACAAAACAGCATTACCTCAGAGGATATTGACACCTTGAACGGTCCATATGTTATTTGAGATGAACAACTTAGCTGAATAACCCTCTGTATCCCACTAATCAGACATCTTAAAACATGAAGGAGGTAATGTAATATTGTAAGCAATTCATAAAGGTTATGTTGTAGAATTATATTTCACTGCATTATAAGATGTGTAATATAGCTTATATAGTGAAATTTTGTTATTGTGTTCCTCATTAACACGTTTTGCCGCTTAGCACGTCACGAATTCAAAGTCCCGTTTCTCATCGTATTAAATCTATATAAAAACAACTCGCTTATCGCGTCGCAAATTTTCGCTGTTACCGCTTAGTACGATCACATTTTTCCTAGCCCTGAAAATGTTAGTCATCCCTTGTGAAACAAACACGATTTCCAACTTGGGTAAGATCCATTGCCACAGTTGCGTGATTACAGGAAAAGGCCTTAACACATTGCGGACCGGGTGCCGTTCGCCCTATGCACAGCCCTGTTCCCGGCCACTTTCTAACTACCTCTAAGCTGGAGTGCATGAATACAAATAAACTGTCAGACCTTCAATAGCTTTTGAAGGACTATTGTGTATTTTTCTATTGGCCTTCCTGAATAGTTGTTGAAATGCAGGGTATTTCTTGAAATCTATTTCGGCTCATAGTTTTCGGAAATATTGGTCTTTTTATTAGGGGATCGGTTGGCCAGTAATCTTTCAGAAATGATTTCTTCACCTGCCGTATCAATATACACAGAGGATTAATTTTTTAATTTTCCTGCTAGTGACATTAGTCCACTTTAGTGTTTTAGGGGATAAGTTATGAGAATGTGATTTCTGCTCATAGTGTAAGTTTGTCTTTTCAGCTACATACTGAAAAAATTCCTCACCAAACATAAGTCCTGCTACTTATCCTATGTTTCCAGATTCATTAGGCCATACCTTTATACCAGGAGCACCTTCAAAATCCTCTAACCTAGGTTCACTGTTGTCCATAACCCAGTCGTCAGAAAACACTGCATTATTTACAATATTTAGAATATTTACACCCGTAACACAAATATACGTCTCGTTCTGCGCTACGTGCGTTCCACACCTTGCCTCGTCATCACTTGAAACATTTCCGTTAGAAGATATTTCATGGTCGTACTCTAAATACTCAGCATCACTTAATATTCGGAGCCTGTATCAGCACATAATTCGCGAATAATTTCATCTTTGTGTAAACACGTGCGATCGCTAGGCGCTGCCATCTTGCATGGCTCTTCGAACTTTGTAAACATGTTGTCAAGAAATGCAAAGAAAATCTACGATATGAAGAATACTCGAAAACAAATGCGACTATCGATTGTGTAGAACCATACGTAACAGAGTTCTATCACCCTTGACCTCCAAATAGTTCCCGTATATCTCAAAAGGTAGCACTAAAGTTCAGTCTGCTGGGTCTGCTGCTAACACGAGATAACTCGGGACCGGTCCGCAACGCTCGGCTAGGCAAACACGAGTTTTCTCGGGACCGGTCCGCAATGTGTTAAATTCCTGAACTTCACGGGATAAGTTGCATGTTCGGGGAGCAAGCTGTTAGCCTCAGGAATGTTCAATTTTGCTTGCCCGTTAGCAGCAAGATTGCTGAATAACACAGTGAGTGTGCTTGTATTTTGCATTCCATTCAGAAGTTAGAAATTGATTTTGTGTTGAGTGATACAGTGAAGTTTAGCGAATATTTGTCGTGTGATACGGTAGCCTATATTGGGAACATAGGAACCTATCAAATCTCGAATTTTCACTATTGCCGCTTACTGTGAATATGATCACATTTTTCCTAACCCTGATAATGTTATTTGTCATCCCTTGTGAAGGAAACTTGATTTACAACACAGCTAAGAGCCGTCGCCACAGTTGCGTGATTACGGAAAAAGTGAGCCTATTTGTGCTTGTATTCCATTCAGAAGTTAGAAATTTATTTTGTGTTGAGTGTTTACAATGAAGTTTTTCGCGTGATACGGTAGCCTCTATCTGAATTGGGAACATAATTGTGTGAAATTGACAAGTGTGGTGCATATTTGTCTTGTGATAGCCTAGGTATGGATACGGAAAAAGTGAAATTCCTTTCTAATGAAGAAAACGTTAAAATCTTTCAGAAAGTGGACTGGCATCCATATCGTTAAGTGTGCAGAGGTCACAAATGTTGAACTCACACCTTCGAGTTTCGACTCCATTGATTCGACGTAGTCGATTTTTTCAAAATGTCGGCCAGTCATCTGTTGCAGTCACACATATCAGAGTGCAACCTCCAATTCATTGTGTAAGAGTGTGACCAGAAAATAATGTTTTATAACCCACTGATCCAAAATAAAAGGCTTCTACTGACATCTGTTTTAGAAAGAGTGTGATCTGCAATAATACTTGGATATATTTATTGGCCCCTGTGCATAGTTTTCATATTTGTTGTTTGGTGTTTCTCACACTGTTCATTGCACTTGTTGTATAAGCTCGAGCAGAAAAGGTTTTCATATTTGTTCTCTCGTGTTTTCCACACCTATTAATACTTTTCTCTCATCTTGAGAAATGGTAGATATAGTTTTCATTGTACCCGCGGATACATGACGTAAAATGCCTTCGTTGTTGCAATTTACAAATTTCATCATATAGATCCGTATTGATACAGTTTAAATTAAGAACTAGTGTTAGGTTTAATGGTCCACCCAATCAACACACTTCACTTTACGAGTGAAAATTGTTTAATATTAAAATATATTAAACATACTTTGGAACATGTTTCGTCTCATTTGAGACTTCTTCAGCCGTAACGTCTCGTAACCAATTACGATGCTCATTGTTGCTGTCTAATAATTTTAAAACTTTTACAAATTTACAACTACTACAGCTAACAATGTATTTTTACAAATCTGTTACGAGACGTTTAGGCTGAAGAAGTCTCAAATGAGATAAAACATGTTCCAAAGTATTTTTAATATATTTAAATATTAAATATACTCTGCACGGCTGTACTTCTAAATTGACGTTTAGACCAATTTTGGGTCTGTCTGGTGGTTATGTGCTGAAACATAGACATCCAATCAATCCCAAGCTGCCATTCGTATCGACTTATATCGGCAGAGTGCTATCTCGAAGCCTTGTTGCCGATTCTAAATTTACATTCACCACGTGGTTATCGCATCTCGCTCAGCGTGTATGGTATTCGGTACGGTTCCCAATCTTTTGCATTTTTTTTCAGTAATTTTTGTTTTACATATTAGTCTTTATCTCTCTAGTATAGTACAGTATAGTGTAATTTACAGTTTAGCATAGCATAATTTAGTACTATACAGGTTTAATAGTTCATTGTATAAGAATATAGCTGTAGTTTTATTTATGTCCATGTATTGGTTAGTGTACTTCGTGCGTATTTAGCATGTCAGTGTAATTCGGAAAAGACAAGCGGCAAGAAAGTGACTCTGAGATCAGTGGAGTGTTCCCTTTATAGGCCATAACCTCCTTCCTGTGCCAGCCATTAGCGGTGAGTGAGTGATGGGTTATTTCCTCATTCTTTCTTATTCTTAATATATCCTCTTTATATTGTCGGATGGTGCTAGAAAGTGTTGTTTTGTGAATTTGTTTTCAATCCAGATTCATTAGCTTTTCTGAGTATGGTATTACATTTTACGAGGGCTGTATTGTATCAGCTGTTCTTGCTGCGGTAGCACGCTGACAACAGTGGTAAGGTGATGCGCTTTTGTTTTGTGAAACATCGAGCCATGCGGAGTATAGTTTTCACTTGTAAAGTAAGGTGTATTGATTTGGTGGATCATTAAACCTAACATTAGTTTTTAATTTAAAATGCCTTCATGTCGCACAAGATCGTTTCTAGTGTGTCCATATCCCTGTTGGATAGTTTTTATTCATATATTCAGTAGTCGTTTTCTCGCTTAACATGTTAATTTTTGTTGTCCGCTGCAGAAACATCTTAACATGGTTTTACTGCATACGGACAACAACTACAGCTAACATTGTATTAGGTTAGTATTTTGTATGTTTTCTTATGATTTATCGTAACAACGCAGGTAATATTATGTTCACAATCAGCTGTTCTTCTATCTCGAATAGAAAATAACTCCTTGAACCGAGATCAAAGAGTTTGGACATTATAAATTTTCCAGCCAACTCATTCCTGGTTGCCAGCGTTTTGCCCTCGTGTGCGAGGTTGGGCTCATCAGTTGGTACCTAGCACACCTACCAAGACGCTGGCTAGTGCATACCGTGGAGGCCACTGCGTAGGCTACTTGGAGCTACCGGCAGTGCCAATGCACTATGAGAGACTGTCTCTTTACCAAAAATAGATGCCTGCTTGGCTATCAGATGATATAGATGTTGATTCCCATAGGGAATCTAAAATATTTGTCCCTATGGGAATCAACATCTATATCATCAAAGAGTTTGATCGGAGAAATTTCTTCAGTCAAAGTTAATCTTAGTTCAGTGCGAATTCTCAGATTGTTTATACAAGAAAAAAGAGTTTAGCGTGAACTGAGATCAGTTTCGTCTCTGATCTAAGATCAAACAGTTTATGCAACCGGCCATATATCAACGTCAGAAATGAATGCGAGTTATGTGCGGGGATTTTTTTCCTGCAATTTCAAATGTTAAAAATGGGGGTATACGTGGTGGCGAGTTATATGCGAGCAAATATGGTACAGTTTTGTGGTAAGAAGTCCTTACTTGTTAGTAGAAACTTGTATTTATTACCCTTACTCCCATCCTCTCTCTTCTGATATAAAGGAGATCTCTTCCTAATTCTTCTTACACATTTTCATAGATGACTACATAGCTGTTTGAAGGAAGCATGTGCAAGGTTGTGGGATCGAATTGACAGTCTCCTGGCATTTAAGAGGCCTAAAATTGAGAAACCTATGTTGGTAGGCTCACAAACCCCAATTTTCATAAAATTCCAGCATCACTTTAGTCTGATAGCATATGAAGTGGTATAAAACATAGAATCACTGTCACCTTCAGGAATGATTTATTAGTAATAGAATCGGCATTTACAAGGTGTGGTTAGCGTGTTGTATATTTATTATTTATTGTATGGCTTAACTACATATGTACAGGGACAAATCCACACATTTAAAGATCCACTGGGAGGTTTTCAATCTAGCCTGTAACTGTAGGGTTGGCATTCAGTATATATCTTCCCACTCTTTTGTGAAGCATGTACTAGGACACACTTTTACAATGTGGCCTGTTTAGTAGCTCCACATTTGCACTTTGATGAGTTGGAGATTCTCCACTTATGCAGCTCACTCTTATATCTCCCACCACCAGTTCTAATGCAATTTAGTCAGCTCCAAATATTCCTTCAGAGCTGCATTCCAGGCAGGTGGTTATGTGTGGGATCCTGGGGTACTGCCTATCTGAAGGAAACATATGACCATTATTCCTTCACTGATTCCTCAGTGCTGGATATGCTACAGCTTCCAGGTTCCAAAAATGATGTCTTGCCTTCAGGGGTGTGTGTGGCTAGGTATTGTATTGTGATGTGGATTGGGAGGCTATGCTGCATGTGAGGATCACTATATTTTTACCAGATTTCTATTGTTCTTTGTATTGGGAGGCTATGTTGCACGTGAGGTAGTGCAACAGCTCTTCTGCCAGACTGGTGCACAGTATTCTGCTACTGATTAGCCTACACTAGAGCTAATGCTGCAGTCTACTGCTCCCCATGTTGTTCCAGCCAGTTTCCTTATCAGGTTTGTTACTAGTTTTAAGTTCTTGCTTTACCCCTTTGAGTGTTTCTTGTAGGGTAGAGAGTAATCTAGAGTACTTCCTAGGTACTTTGGAGAGGAAATTATATTTGACTCTGTTCTGAGGTAAGGTGACGCTGAGCTGGCGATTTTATCACTATTATACAAATAAAATGGAGGTTCTCTTCTCATTTTGTGTACATACTCTTTTGACCCTGTTTTCTACAAAAGGTCTTTCATCTGAATCACTAATATTTAGGCATCCACTTTTTTTGTTTATATTTGTTTGGTTGCAACATTACTTTTCCTTTATTTAGATTGATGCTTTCACGGTCTGTATTAATAGACATGATAATGTAGCTTTTGGGCTTTGCTGCATTATCATTTCTACTTTTCCTTTAGCTATTCATTGACAGAGACAGTAATAGTAATGTTTGTGAACAGTGGAACGAAATAATCACTACGTGCCCATGTTTTCTATTGTATCTGTATATATTTTTTCAGAACTTTTTTGGGCATGACAGTAGATTGGTGGAAAAAGATCTAAAGAATAACGTATTTACTCACTTATAACACCCCTTTTTTTCCCCCGTATATTCATCTTAAAAATTTGGGGATGGATAGATATATGATTTATTTTAACTGGCAAAAGTTAGGGAAATATGTAAAAATTGCACATACAGTAATATAGGTGAAGTTGACGTGGTTTAAAAGCAGAAAAAGGAACATCTGTAGTCTTCAAATCAACACACGAAATAGTTATGGTATTTAAACCTATATTTTATTTATACAAAAATTTATATTAGCACATTTAAACAGTTTTGTGTTAAGTCCTCCCAGCTATAGCTGATTGGTCACATGACTAAGCCCTGCGCCATAGCAACACAGCGTAGCATGGAACTGAGTTCTAAGCTGCTCAGCATTGCAATATCATCATGTGGCAACTGTCTAATCTCTGCAATATTTGATTGTAACAGAGACTAACTTTCATAAAATATTTTAATCTTCTTCTCTTCTTCACCCATTCCATTTTCCAGATTCTCTCTGGGTAGGGTAGTGTACCAAAGCCCTCCACCTTACTCGATCTTTCCACCGCTCCTCTTCTAGTACTATATTGCTATAGACTCCTCTATTTGCAATACAGTCTACAACAGAGCTCCTCCATCTCATTCTAGACCGTCCCCTAGGCCTCTTTGCAGTCTCTGTATCTTTGGTATTCTCTCTCCTGCCATTCTCATTATGTGTCCAAACCATTTTAGCTTTGCTATATCAGTCTCTTCTTGAAGTTTACACACTCCCACGCTTCTCCTTATTTCCTCATTTCGTATTCGTTCATATCGTGTTGGACGGTCACATTTAAGGCTAAGAACCAACACACACAACTGAGCCGATGTCCTTACAAGACTGTCATTAAGAACTGCTTCACTATTAAGCAACAGTTCCAGTTGAGATTTTTCGAGAAATTATTTGTTCAGTATCAACACATATGGCAGGAAGCAAGATTTGCCTATTAACAATTATCACAACACTAATTATTCTAATGTTACAATGAAAACTTCTTATCCAATTGCACAGTACAGTCTGACTTATGCCTCTTGTCTTAAAGTTGATGTTGCATAAATTGCATAACGCACCAGTTAATGTTATACTTGGGTTTTAAATTACAAAAGTTCCCCTAGAAGGTGTCATTGGACCCACGTCTTTTTATGTTATAATGGTAGCGTAAATTGGTGAAGATCCATTTTGGTTTTAGACATTCTACACTCCACATAAGTTAGGACTGATTATGTTCTAAATTTTAATTTTTAAAAGTGTATTTTATAACTAGTTTCCTCCATTAACCATCACTTGTTCTGTCCATATATTTTAGATGTTTTCTAGTGTGTTAATTTTAAGATGTCATGATGTTTAAAAGGTTATTATTGTAAAAATTTATATCTTGCAAGGATTGTTAAGGTCCAAGACCAATGACTTTAAAGTTAAGGCTGATGATGCCCCTAATAGAGGGTGAAACATGTACCTAATAAGACTATAATATTATGTAAAAGTTTAACCATAAGTTTCTTGGTATGTTTTGAATAGGTGATCTTATTAAATATTCTTGATATATAATCAACTTCAATACGGAACAAATATGAGAGTTAACTTGTAACATATCGCTTAGTTGAGCAGCTCGTCTCCTTTCTTCCAAGTCTTCCCAGCCCAAACTTTGCAACATTTTTGTAATGCTATTTTGTCGGAAATCACCTATAACAAATCAAGCTGCTTTTCTTTGGATTTTCTCCAGTTCTCGTCAAGGAGTCCTGTTTAGGGCCCCATACACTGGAACCATACTCTATTTGGGGTCTTACCAGAGACTTACATGCCCTCTCTTTACATCCTTACTACAACCCCTAAACACCCTCATAACCACGTGCAGAGATCTGCACCCTTTATTTACAATCTCATTTATTCCTTATATTAACACCTAGGTACTTACAACGAATCCCATAAGGAACTTTCACCCCATCAATGCAGTGATTAAAATTGCTAATGTCACTGCTTTTATAGTCACATGGTTGGTCCGAATCTTCAGTTTCACTCTCCTTCCCACAGTAGATTGTCTTTTGTTCCATCCAGAGCAGATTTTTTTTTTCTTAAAACTTTTTTAACGACATCTGGTGCGATAAGTCCCCATGCACTTATTCCACTTGCAGATTACATGAAAGGACGGTAACTTAATTTTGCCACCTTTTGTTGTCTTATGCTTATAATTTACCATCCAACTTGCATAGACCCTCCTAGTGTGATCTACGAATGGCTTATTTATGCAGACGTCCAACGGCTGTAAAATTAAAGTAACGCCTCCTGGGATGGTGGCTGGACAGGTGTGGGTCATGTTCATCTCCTTTTTCACAGCATCCACTAAGTGGCTGCAGAAGCTGTCTAACACCAGCATAGACTTCTTGCTCAGCAGGGTGCCTGGTTGACGTTGCTGCACTGTCTTCAATCATTTCTACATCAGTTGGCCTTCGTCTAACTTTTCTCTTGTACGCAGATAAGTATCCTCGTAGGAAAATTTCCTTTTGGCAGAGTTTTTGTTTTAAATATGCAATACGACGGAAACTTTGACATAAACGGTCGCTGCTAACATCACAGTGCATTGTAATTTTTCATTTCCAGCAGTTTTAACTAGAACACTTGATGCATTGGTTGCATTTGTTGTGGTATTTGATGGCATTTCGAAGAAATAGTGTCTGATCAGCTTTGTCAATTTGAGACAAGAGAAACTGAGGCTGTTTCTGAAGTCTTATGATAAAGCCGTGAAATTTGATCACTTTGTCAGTATAATCTAATAGGCGCCGTTGGCACAGTGATGTCCTTCTGCACACAGTCCATTTCAGCGCAAAAAAGCGTTTAGATGGTTTCTTCGCTCCTAAAAGTTTCTCTCTCTGTTTACTCCAATAACAAATTGTACACGACTGCATTTCGTATTTACGACTTGCTGCTCTTGCCCTATTTCCTGCAGCATATTCTAACATATTTAACTTGAAGGATGCCGTTAAACTTGTTCTTTGCTCGTTTTCACTCCTGCTTGTATACTGGACTCTTCCTAATAACACAGTACACGCAGCCACACCGGACATTTAGTCCAGAAGCTCGAAGGGCGTTGAGAAATTTATGGTAGGGGAGAGAGTATCCAAGGCAAAGGCCAATGCACAGGTGGTGCAGAAGCAAGGGTTTTACCATTTACTGAAGTATTGCATGTGCTGCCTGGTCACTTAAAAGATTTTCTTGCAATTATTTTTTTCATCTTAAAATAGTATAAAACTAGCAAGTTACCCGTGCTTTGCTACGGTATTATAATGAAATTTATAATTGAATACTTAACGTTTTATATATAATCCGCCGAAATTCGCGATCTAACTCGTTTTCTGAGAGAATCCGCAAAAATGCGTGATCTGACTCATTTTCTGAGAGATTACGGCAAAGTTCCTCCCATTTTTCAATCTTTCTTTCTAGCAATCGATTTCGTACTTCCCCGGCTAGGTCCAGGTATTCCACCCGGTCAGTTGGGTCTCTAAATCTTCGCCGTCTTTTCCTATAAGCATTTTAATATGGATCAAATCCTTGAGAAGATCCGGCTTGGTGTCGTCTTGGGTGCCTTGGTGGTACTGAACCCGCGGCTGGACTGCAATCGTAGGCATTACATGGCCAGGAGCCGTTTCCAGCACGGTCTGCACATTATGACAACGGTCCAGAATATTATTATTATTATTATTATTATTATTATTATTATTATTGATGGACTGGAACCCACAGCAAGATGCAAGACCGCTACTTTACGGTAAATTACATCCTCTGCCATTGTCATTGCTGACAATGTGACCAGCACCATCGCCGCGCGTAGGCAAGTGCGCGAGATTTCTGGCGACACGAATGATACACTTCCGTGAATAATTAACCTTATTATAGAGGTGAACAATTGCACAGTCAATATCATTCATATCGTTTATTTCAAATGTGTTTGAATTTTTATTTATATGCCAGGAGAATCTATTCTAATCTAACTTTATGTACTCCAAAGGAATAGATGGTTCTTGAAAACGAACCAAGAAAGATTAAAAATGATCAGTTTATGATCAGAATAAGTACATTATGAACAGTCAAATCAATTGGTCTCAACTACTTTTTCACCCCACTGCCGTTAATTTGATTTATACCCCCCCCCCCACCAAAAAAAAAAGGCGTGTTTTCTTATGTTTAAATGAGATTCCAAATACCAATGTTCACGTCTGTTACCTTCAGTTCTGAGATATAAGTATCCCCATACAAAGAATTCACTTTTTTCACTTCCTTTCACACTCCCCCCCCTTAAGTGAATTTCCCGTTAAAAATACTTAATAGTAAAGGATCTTCTAAATACCAATTATCACGACTCTAACATCTTCAGTCTTTGAGATATGTGTCCACATAAAAGTAATTCAACTCCTTTTCACCCCCTCCCCCCAAAATGATCTCGCCCATAAATGCTTTTTTCTTTGTTATTAAAGGAGATCCAAACATCAGTTTTTACATCTGTAACAACTTTAGTTTTAATTAGATGTAAGTATCCTCATACAGTTTATTCAATTAATTTTTCCCCTTCCCTCCCCCCTCCCCTTCATTGGATTTTCAGAGAATACGTGTTTGTTTAATTTTAAAGCAGATTCCAAATACCAATTTTCACGTCTGCAAAATCTTTCGTTTTTGAGATAGTGGTATCCTCATACAAATAATTCAATTAATTTTTCAATTTCCCTCCTCCCTTTAGGTGGATTTCCGAACACAAAAATATACTATTACTTTATTTTTAAAGGAAATTCCAAATACCAAACTTCACGTCTGTAACATCTTCAGCTTTTGAGATATCAGTATCCTAATTAAAATAATTCAACCCCATTTTCAGTCACTTTTACCCCTCCAGCCAAGTGGTTTTTCAGAAAACAAATAATACATGTTTCTTTATTTTCAATAGAGATTAAAAAATACTATTTTTCACTTCGGTAACATGTTAAGTTTTTGAGATATACTGTAGAAATGCTCATTTTAAAATTTCACCCTCTTTTTAGTTCTCCTTAAGTGGAGTTTCCAAAAACAAATCACTTATGTTTCTTTATTTTTATAGGAGATTCCAAATACCAATTTTACGTCTGTAACATTTTACGTTTCTGAGATATACTGTAGATATAGTCTAACTAAAAATTCACCCCAATTTGTCATTCCTGTTTAACCCCTATTAATTAGTTTTTCCAAAAACAAAGTGCGTGTTTCTTTATTTTCAAAGGAGATCCCAAATACCAATCTTCAGGTCTGTAACATCTTCTGTTTCTGAGATATAAGTATCCTCATTTAAGGCATTCAACCCCTTTTTCACCCCTACTATTGGGATTTTCCAAAAACAAAAATATATGTGTTTCTTTATTTTTAAAGTGGATTCTAAATACCAAATTTTACATCTGTACACTTTAAAAGTTTTGATATATATATACACACTCATTTTAAAAATTCACCCCCTTTTTCAACCCCCCATTAATTGGATTTTCCAAAAACAAAAAATATGTGTTTCTTCATTTGTAAAGGAGATCCCAAATACCAATTTTCAGGTCCGTAATATCTTCAGTTTCTGAGATATAAGTATCCTCATTAAAGGCATTCAACCTTATTTTTCACCCCTTTTCACCCCTCCTATTGGGATTTTCCGAAAACAAAAAAATACGTGTTCCTTTATTTTGAATGAAGATTCTAAATACCAATTTTTACATCTGTAAACTTTCAAAGTTTTGAGATATAGATACACTAATTTTAAAAATTCACCCCCCTTTTCACCCTCCCACTAATTGGATTTTCCAAAAAACAAAAAATACGAGTTTCTTTATTTGTAAAAGAGATCAAAAGTACCAATTTTCAGGTCTGTAATATCTTCAGTTTCTGAGATATAAGTACTGCCCTTTTCACCCTCCCACTAATTGGATTTTCCAAAAAACAAAAAATACGAGTTTCTTTAGTTGTAAAAGAGATCAAAAGTACCAATTTTCAGGTCTGTAATATCTTCAGTTTCTGAGATATAAGTACCGGTATCCTGATTAAAGGCTTCCAATACCTTTTTTACCCTTTATCACCCCTCCTATTGGGATTTTCCAAAAACAAAAAAAATATGTTTCCTTATTTTTAAAGTATTCTAAATACCAATTTTTACATGTGTAAACTTTTAAAGTTTTGAGATATAGATACTCATTTTAAAATTTCACCCCCTTAGCGACGGAATATCCGAAAATCCTCTCTTAGTGAGCACCTACATCTTAATATGAATGTATTCCCAAAATTTCATTTCTTTATGTCTAGTAGTTTTGGCTCAGCGATGATGAATCAGTCAGTCAGGTCAAGTTATTTTATATATATAGATTAAGGATGGAGTGGGGTTTTATAGGAGAGTAAAGGCGGTAATCAGAAAATGACATTAAACAATATCATTGTTTCCTTTATTTTCTGTTAGTTTTTGAAGTACACATTTATAATTTTGATTAAAATTTTGTATTACAATTTCCTACAATTGTACTGTATAATGAAATTTCTGTTATTAGGTTTTAGCTACTGGTGGTTATGGCCGAGCTTACTTCTCATGCACATCTGCTCACACATGTACTGGTGATGGTACTGCAATGATCTCCAGAGCAAATTTGCCAAATCAAGATTTGGAATTTGTCCAGTTCCATCCCACAGGTTAGTTTTCGGTTTTTGTTAATGGAGAATATCGTGTATGTGAAACAGTGTTGAACCTCTTACTTAACTTGGAAATGAATTTAATGTTTGGAATTTCTTTCTGTCTATGTCTCTCATCTTAATCAAGTATTGTGTGCTTCCTTCATTGTACTTGGATAAGAATATTGATCAGAGGAGAGGAAAAATCATGAAAGATTCCTTTGGCTTTGCGTACGTATCTATCCATCAATACGAAGAAACCTGGTTAGTAATGTGAAAGCGTTAACAAAGTGTTAACTCCCTTTATGTAGGCATGAAGACACTCAAATATTGACCATTATAATAATAATAATAATAATAATAATAATAATAATAATAATAATAATAATAATAATAATAATTTGGGGGACCGAGCTCGATAGCTGCAGTCGCTTAATTGTGGCCACCCTGAAGATGGTTTTCCGTGGTTTCCTATTTTCACACCAGGCAAATGCTGGGGCTGTACCTAATTAAGGCCACGGCTGCTTCCTTCCCACTCATAGCTCCTTCCTGTCCCATCGTCGCCATAAGACTTTTCTGTGTCGGTGCGACCTAAAGCCACTAGCAAAAAAGAAAAAAAAGAAAATAATTTGAGGCAGGTCTTTGCATGGTAGCATTCCACACACTCCTTTCCACTGCTTTTCTCTTCATTTTAACATAGCTTCCTTCTATCTTCATATAGTCCCATCTGTTTCTTACTTCCTCTCTTTCTGCTCACCAACCCTTCATGAGCATCTGTTAACAAGCAGTCTCATCTCATCCAAGATCCAGTCCAATTTCTCCTTCCCCCCACCCTTATAACATGTAGCAGACATCTCATTTTCCCAACTCTTTCTATCACTTTGCATTTCTTACTCTGTCTACCGAGCTTATTTTTTCCATTCCCTTCCATACCTGAATCTCAAATGCTTCCAGTCTCCGTTCTACTCCTTCCCCAATTAGATTTGATTCCTTTGTGAATTGATATGTGAATGCTTATTTTTTGTTGTCTCTTTGGTTGTAAGTATTGGTAATTATTGGTCATACAAGAACCTTCTCCATTATAGTTCATAGTTTTTTTATCATTTAGTGAAAAACGGAAAACTTCCTGAATATAATTCATTTTGCCAGAATCATCATTGTTTGACAGTGAATCATTGGGTCATTTGGTTCAAAAGAAAGTACCAAGATTCAGTATGACTAAGTGATCTTCTGAGGGCAGGGAATTTATCATATTATAATTAATGTTGTTGAAAGGGGGCTGGTTTGGTGGTGGTGTAGACAGACATTATATTCTGTGGGCATGAAGAGGAAGTAGATTATCGAGCATTCAAAAGAGTTCTTGAAAGGAGACATTTCTAACATTGTGTTATCTCTAAAGACCCTTTCTTATGAATGTGATTTTCAACCCATGTCGAGAATACTTAATACGTGAGTGAAGAATAATCTACCGAGGTTTCTTCAGGAATTAGTCCATTATTTGTGTATGCTGAGGTAAAGCGTGATATAAATTTTTTATAATTGCCAGTTTTTGAGGTGTTCTGCAAACTCAAATTTCATTATGGAATGCATTGTAAATAAATGAATAAATTGTACTTTGTAGGTATATATGGTGCTGGCTGCCTTATTACGGAAGGCTGTCGTGGAGAGGGAGGATACCTGATTAACAGTGAAGGAGAGAGATTTATGGAACGATATGCCCCTGTTGCAAAGGATTTGGCATCCCGAGATGTTGTGTCAAGGTCCATGACTATTGAAATTAGGGAAGGAAGGTAGGAGCTTTAGGACAGTTTTCCTGAACTGTTTTCCACAGTGAATGTGTTTGCTGCTACTTTGTAGCTAATTATTAAATGATTTTTGCAGAGGCTGTGGACCAGAGAAAGACCATGTTTATCTCCAGTTGCATCATTTGCCCCCCGAGCAGCTTGCAACCAGGTTGCCTGGTATATCTGAGACTGCTATGATATTTGCTGGTGTGGATGTGACTCGAGAACCCATTCCAGTTTTACCAACAGTTCACTACAATATGGGTGGAATACCCACCAACTATAAAGGTCAAGTATTGACTACATCTGGTGGAGAAGACAAAGTTGTTCCTGGCTTGTATGCTTGTGGTGAAGCTGCTTGCTCTTCAGTTCATGGTGCCAACCGTCTAGGTGCTAACTCATTGCTAGACTTGGTGGTATTTGGTCGTGCTTGTGCAAAGACCATTGCCGAGGAGAACAAGCCAGGAGAGACGTTTGGACCAATAAAGGCAGTAAGTTGTTCAAATCAATGTGTGCTTGTGGGATTAAAAAAAAAGTATGGAATTTATTTACTACTTAAAATAGTGCGTTCTGTTGCTTTTAATCAGGAAATCTGAGTAGCTTAGGAAGCATTTCTGCAACATTGTAATGTATGCATTGTTTTAAGAGCAACAAGAGCCACAAGAGATCTGCATTTACTGCACCTTTGATTTTACTGTATGCTGAAGATATGATTGACCTTTGTCAAGTCCGAGCATGGAACAACTGCCTTGCAGATTTTGGCCTCCAGTTCAGCATGAAGAAAACAATATCTGACTATAAATCTAAATTTAAATTTCTTAGGAATGCCATGCAGAAAACACGGCGTGATCATTTGAGAAATGATGATGTCAGTTCATCTTTGGGAGTGGAGCACCCTCTGGAAGAAAGATTATGGTCTGCAAGACTTAAATCATTTGGGCATGTAAAGGGAATGCCAGGCACTTGAGCACCACAGGCATACATGGAACAGACAGTTAGTGGAAGGAGACCTGTTGGATGACCAAGGAAACTATGGCTGGACTACCTGAAGTTTAAACGTAGAGAGTAGAGGTGGGGACTGGAGAGTAATCGTGGAGAGAGACCTACATGGACAGACAATGCTGGTGAGACCTTGTTTGCCACCACCCTACCTGGCA
The DNA here is from genome assembly GCF_040414725.1 of Anabrus simplex. Taxonomy (NCBI): domain Eukaryota; kingdom Metazoa; phylum Arthropoda; class Insecta; order Orthoptera; family Tettigoniidae; genus Anabrus; species Anabrus simplex. The sequence continues at coordinate 79,950,206 of NC_090271.1, read as the reverse complement.
AGGTGGATGTGTTACATGATGAAGATCATCAAAATTAATGGTGTTGACCTACCAACAACAAGTACTTTAAAGTTCCTTTGCTCAGCAGTTGCTCCTGACTGAATACTTTGTGCTGAGATCTTCTGCCACTTGAGCAGTGTATGGCTTGAAATGCATTCTGATTGGTGTACTTTTGCAAGATTCTAGAGCGGCTCAAGTTGAAAATATACCATTCTACAGTCTACTGTGTTGCCCTGCATGCTGCTGAATACCAGTCCTTGTCAAAAGAAACATGTCGTGGAAACAAAGATGTTCAGTTGGACATCTGGCCTGACATTCATGATTGTTATACAAATGATTTAAGTTTGCAGGCGATACAGAGTGGACCCATTTCTGAAAAGATGTGATAAAGCCATCTTTGCTGGTACAGGCACAAACTTCGAACAGAAGCAGCAATGGTAGCTTAGAGGGTTAAGACTGATTTTGCTTTGCAAGCAAATGGGGAAATGGTTGGTAGGATGACTGAGGCAGCATTGGCTTGACACCCTGCATGAAGATCTTCCTACTATACACCTGCATCCTGACATGGCACACGACTGTATCAGGTGGTGACAGCTTGTCAAAAGAGCAAATCCCTCCATCGTGAGGGACAAACTCTAAGGAGGAGGTCAATACCCTGAGACCTTTGAAAGAGGAATTAAAATAAAATATCTTATGAAATACTGCTCCTTTACCCCCTGAGCTAACAAAGTCAGTTGTTTCTTCTACAATACTTGCAAGAGACTTTGAAATGCCAGAATTAATGCTGTTCAAAATACTATCTTGATAGCAATGAAGAAAGTTTGGTTTGTACTAGTAAAACAATCTAGATTATATTATATTTGTTTTCTATGAGGCTCTTATTAACCTAGATTATATTCTAGTAGTTTTTTTATGAGGCTCTTATTGACTGATTTATTTAAACTAGATCAATTAAAGTTTCTGTCTGCAGAAACCTCTTAAAAGAGGACCCTGTTATTGACCAAAAAATGTGATAAAAATTTTTAAGGTTTCATTCACAAACGAGGTGTGAGAGGGGGTTAATTAAGGAGGGCTGTCCTTGAATAATCCAACTATTTTAATTGGTCTCTGTGAATTATGTAATCAGATACTTAACTTTACTGTAGTTTTGTGCATTAGCTTTATAGGAAGAAAATAGTGGGATGGATAAATGAAAAACAAAATTAAGTTTCTTAATTTCTTTGCTGGCAAAAGGCATGTTTCTTTGTGGGGTGCCTTGCCAAGTTTTGTATATTTCTTGTGACTGGATATACTTATTATTATATTTTGTTCTGAAGTTTAGTGGTTATATTTACAGAATGCTGGTGAAGAATCTGTTGCTAACTTGGACTGGATTCGATTTGCCAAGGGTTCCATTCCCACTGCAACCCTGCGTCTCAACATGCAGAAGGCTATGCAGACTCATGCAGCTGTATTTAGAACAGCAGAGACTTTGCAGGAAGGAGTCACAAAAATGAGCAATTTATATAAGAAAATGGCTGATCTTAAGGTTTGTATTAGAATGCTTGTTGTTAGAAGTTATTTCATGGAAGCCATGGATGATTTCATAGGCAGAGATAGATATATTTGTAGTATCCTTTAGCTCTGTTGGCCCTTAGGTACATGCTCAGTCATGTTATAAAGTTACTACAGTAAACCATCTCAGCGTATATCAACTGCATGAAACAGTCAGTTTCTGTTGATACCTTCCTCGCCTCCCCTTCCGGTCCTGCAGTATTTTTACAATATTCCTTGCTTTTATCATCGAGTAAGTATTGAAAAGACCGTCGTGGACTACATTGCCCCGCCATCTCTCACGAAGATAAATTCCCTATCGTTATCGTCTTCATAGATCTCACTGTTCGAATCGGCCTCCTGCTCCGTATCACTGTTATGATCCTTCGTAAAACGCTCTTCAACAGATTGCTTGTATTAATCGGGACTGTCTATTTTCTGGGACTGATGAAGCCAATCGGGTAAAATTTTCTCCAAATCCTGTGTTTCCCGCATATTACTTTCCTCTGCTGCAACCTCGTAATGATGCAGTTGTAGGGATTAAATTAAGATAATTTTTGTTCTTGATGATAGGATGTCTAATGGATTGGTGAGTTGTTTCTGATTAACAGTGTTTTCATCATGCTTGCTGAAGATTTCATAGTTATCCGACTAAGAAAGTGCTTCTTATTTAACACTCATTTTAACCACACAGACAATTATGTCAAGGACATCATGAAATCGATGAGCAAAATTTTCTAGAACTGAGGAATGCGAGTGCAAAGGGAAGGAAGGAGTAAGAAAATGGTGGTCATGGTATAGTTTAACCCTAGACCGGGCGCCCTGGTTGTTTTTGTCAACCAACGCTCTATTTTACGCCGTAATTCCTAGAACTGTCAGTCTTTCACCACCTTGCAACTAATACCTTTGCTCTAACTCTTGGCCTTCAGTTCAGTCGAAGTTCGACGACAGTGGAAGCGATACATGAGTAATTATGTCGAGCGAAATCTTGGAACCCGAAGCCATTCGACAGTCAACCGCGCGCCTGGGCATGTAAGTAAAATTTATTTCTTTAAAATTTCCTTTCCTCTGTACTTTTTGGGTAATTAGGTAAGGTCAGGCGTAATTACATGCAGTATACTTCTATGTTAGGTCTCGTTTTGTCAATGATGGAGACATATCTGACATTTTGAGCCGGTTGTCCAATGAAATAGAGGACTCTGCTTCGGATTTTTTGGGGAGGAAGAAATTATAAACGTATCGGATCAGGATCATAACAGTGATACGGAGCAGGAGGCCGATTCGAACAGTGAGATCTATGAAGACGATAACGATAGGGAATTTATCTTCGTGAGAGATGGCGGGGCAGTGTAGTCCACGACGGTCTTTTCAATACTTACTAGATGATAAAAGCAAGGAATATTGTAAAAATACTGCAGGACCGGAAGGGGAGGCGAGGAAGGTATCAACAGAAATTGACTGTTTCATGCAGTTGATATACGCTGAGATGGTTGATGAACTATTATACTGGACTAATTTGTACATTTCTAGGAAGCGGAAGGAAGTGAATTACAGCCGTGAGCGTGATGCTAAATCTGCGAACCGCAGTGAAGTTATGGCATTGCTCGGGGGATAAGGTGTGAAAGATTTCTTGGACATAGTAACAAAGTTTATCTTTCATCCAGTCATTTTTGGCTATTATATCTGATCATTTCATTGTATAATTGTGCAAATATTAAAATATGACCATTATTTTAATTTAGTAATGTATCTACTGCTTAACTCATTTTAAATAGGTGCAGTATTCAAGTCCATATCAGAATTAGTTCACGTGTTCATGATTATCCATTTTAAGTACATTCATATTAATCACTAATACAAGTTTTTAATTTTATTTGAAGAATAACATTGAAACAAAAGATAAAACGCTGTTAAATGAAATGTTTATGCGATTGGAAGCCTGTAAACGACTGAAAACGTAACTGGTTGACAAAGTCAACCGCGCGCCCAGTAGTGTGGCAGAAATTGGCGCGCCCAGTCTAGGGTTAATACAAAGAGCGTAGGTAATGCGGCCAATACAGTAGAACCTTGATAATTCAAAATCGGAAATACGAGGTACGGTTTCACATGTCATTTAAATAGTTTAATTTGAAAGACAGATAATTCATAATTCGAAGAACAGTTTTCAAGTTAACTAATGAAGAAGGTTCCACCTGATCAATACTTTCCTTTTTTATTATTTAGCCTTTGGCTAAATTTTTGTCATTAAAACTTACAGTGCAAGTTTCGATTGCTTAGCAGTCATCATCAGCTGTTTCACATAATGCTTAGGTAAAAATAGCATAAAACAATTCCATAATTAAGAATAAAAATTATGTTAGTAAGGAACAATTAGGTGGTGGGGTAGGGGGGGGGATATGTGAAGGGTAGGGGTGGGGGTGGGGCAGTTGTTAGTTAAAGATTAAAAACTTATACAAATTAAAAAAAACTATTTTTTGAATTAAAAAGTCTTTGGTTTCATTCTATGTCACTGCACTGGTTATTTATTAAATTCGACGGTTTTTAGCATGATGCTCTTGCAAACTTGTCTTGGTTGTATAATGTTCCTTGTTTTGCTAGACCTCTCTTGTTTGTATCTCGTTACTGTCCGGTGAAGAAGATTATGTTTATTGTTGGTCAAATTATACAGGTTTCGTTAAGTTGGATAGTTTGGAGTACGACCTGTAACCGGCAGAAAAAAAGCGTCTGTTAATTAAAATCATCTGGGGGTGTGTTGTTTGCATTTTAAATAAATAGGAACTGTAATTTTTTTTTAAACTACAAATTCTATTCGGAAATCGTTAAGTTGGGATGTTTGGTGGACAACCTGTAACTGGCAGAAAGGATGCGTTTGTTAATTGAGAATACCTGGGGATGTGTTGTCTAAAGGAATTGTTTGTACTGTAAAAACTTTTAAACTTACCTCTGTCCAATTTGTTCTTGTTCCGATGTTTACGAGTTTGTATCTATCTCTGCTGTCCTCGACCTTGTGTAGTAGCGGTGTGACGAGGACGTTAAGCTAGCTTGGTTTGGAGGGGGAAGGGGAAGTGAAGGCATGTTGTCATTTGTTATGTGCAGGGGGTGGCTTCTATTTGTGACGTAGCTGCTTTGTGATTGCTTCCTACCTTTATTGGGCGTATTTGATTGCCTCCTAATAATTCCATGTATCTCAATACATGTTCAAACAAGGGGTTTCTTTGTTCATTTGTTTCATTTAAATTTTTATCCTCCTTAAGCAAGTTATCCAGAAATATATGTATACTTTCCAAATTATTCATTAGTCTTCCTTTATTTAGCGTATTGATGATTGCAAGGTCCTGATTGATATTTGTAAATTTGTGGCCTGTCTCTTTCATAAGTTCACCCCATTGCGGAAAACCTTTTGTGTATTTCCGCATTAACGTATTCTTGGTATCTTATCGCGAAGTTGTGTCCGGATTGCCAGATATATGTGGCCTGGCACTGATTACATGTTAACTTGTAAATTCCTGATTTTTGAAACTTTCCTTCATTATTCTCATTGACCCTGCTATGATTGAAAAACCTGTGTCTAGTGTTATTATTTGTTGAAAACGCTATCTTAATGTCGTGCATCCTAAATAAATTAGTGATTGCGTAAATGTTCGGTTTATTAAAGGTGAACCTCACATATTTTCTGGTTCGTTCTGTTTGTTTAATTAAACTTGTTTGCTGTTTGTATTTGCATTTGGTGATCAGCCCGTTAATCATTTTTAAACTCTGCAGTCGCTTAAGTGCGACCAGTATCCAGTATTCGGGAGATAGTAGGTTCGAACCCCACTGTCGGCAGCCCTGAAAATGGTTTTCTGTGGTTTCCCATTTTCACACCAGGCAAATGCTGGGACTGTACCTTAATTAAGGCCACGGCTGCTTCCTTCCCACTCCTAGCCCTTCCCTATCCCATCATCGCCATAAGACCTATCTGTGTCGGTGCGACGTAAAGCAACTAGCATTTTTAAACTAAAGCCGTTAAGGAGGGCTTGTTGTCGAATGAAAGATAGTTCTTTATTCCTCTCTTTATTGGTTAATGGAATTTCGAAGGCTCTGTTAATAAAGCTGTAATATGCTGATTTTTTCTGTGAATCAGGATGCAAAGAATTATTATGGATCGTGGTTGGAGTGAATAAAATCGAAGAACAATGTCTCTTCCATTACTGAAATATGGACTTTTAATTCAAAACTGCCTTTTCATTATAAGAAAAAGTATTTTACAGAGTAATTTAAATTCAAAATTTTTCCGCGTCATGATGGAACGTGTCTTCTGGAACGTGCAGGGGTAGGTCTCGCAACTTTCACTCACTGTGGTGTGTTTACAGTGTGTTTCATAGTTCCTAAGTTCGAGTGAAATCGTAATTCTTTTGTTTTCAGCATTTTAAGGAATGGCACAGTATCATGTAGCAGGCAGTGTGCGAAGAAGCACAAACCGTGAACACTGGCGATGCTGACATACGGCGAAAAAAGCGTGGCTCATATATCCTACGCAATTCGTATGCACCGAACAATATTGTCAATGCCGATGAAACTCCATTGTTCTCCATTGTTTGTTCTTTTAATGTCAGGCCTAAATGGACTTGTGGTTTTAAAAGAGAGAAGTGCCAATCCAGGAAATCGTACAAGGGTGGGGTTCACTGTACACTGTTGCAATGCAGACAGAAGCGAGAGACTTCCTCCCCTCGTCGTATTAAGATCCAAAAAGCCACAATGTTTTAAGGGCGTCGGGCACTTTCCGTTCAAGTACAAGGCATCTCAAAATGCAAACAGTAAACTAATCCAGAAAATAAAGCACTTGCACAACGGGCCCAACATAATTTGTCTTCGTCTTTGAATCGTCTGTTTTTTCCTTTCGTTGTGTGAGGTTATGTTTGCCAGTGAGTTATTCAAGTGTATTATTTGAATACTATAAATGCATATAATTTACAAAGTTTATTCCACCTACTCAATACTGTACAATAATTGCAATGTCTATAAATACATTACAATATGTCATCAAGGGACTAGTTTTGACCCTATGTGGGTCATCAGCCTAACTAAGAACACGTACGGATTTGCCGATGTCCTAAAACAAAATTACATTGTGGAAAGATGAACTGTGTATGTGATGCAATAATGTACATACAAAATGGTGGAGTGATGAAATGTTGATAGATAAAATAATGTTGTACTGATCAATGACAAATAAAATTTTCAGCAATTACAATTAGACTGTAAGAATAGTATCACATGATTTTTTACAATGATGATTAAAAATATGCCCTTGTTTAGTGAATACTTTAAAATTGCACATTTAAAGTATAAAATGCCGGTTGAATGCAAAGTCCAGATACTTCTGTTGAGTTCTATATTTCAAGTGCATCTTCATGTAGAGAATTGAATGTTGAACATTGCTTAAGGTCCAATATTTCTGATACAGAAATTAAATGTAGATAAAACCATATGATATTCTTATAATATAATGTATTCTTGCTGTGGTATGTAGAAAATTCCCAATCCAAGTTGGAACCAATAGAACCTGGTGATGAAAAAGTTAGAATTAATGCGAGATATTTTAAAGGAAGGGAATGGCAAAAAACGAAGAGAAAACATGAGTACTCACCTTGCACGCAATGTGAACGACCTGACTGGTAGAGTGCACCTAGAGTAATGAGAATGACATGGAATAGGAGGGGAAGAAAGTTAGTGGAGGGAGGAGCAACTCAGTGGAGCGGGTGTCATGCGAAGGGAGGGGCGGGGAAATGGGAAGTGGCTTAAGGTGGGGCCGACGGGTGGGGGAATGATGGCGATTGTCTCGACGGAGGACCTTTAATTAAAGAAAGATTTTTGATCCGCTAAATTGTTTTTTCTGAAATAGGTCATGAATAAATCAAATAAAATATTGGACTTTTCCGTTATTTCGTTCAGGTTATAGTTAGCATTAAAGTACTGGTCCAGATATATATAAAAATTCTCAGTTATATTAAGCAGAGGGTCCTTGTTAGCTATTTCAAGAATGTCCACGTCTAGTTCAGTATTCGTGAATTTATGATCGTAATCGACCATATGTTGGCCGATAGCCGAAAATTTATATTTGACTGCGTTGTTATGTTCCAGATATCTTATATTAAAACTTCTTCCAGTTTGCCCTACATAAGAAATATTAGAGCAGGATTTTGCGTACCTGTTTACCTTTACAAAGGTAAAAAATGAGAGTATCCTAATTCAATACAATAAATATTCAGTCATTAAACGGAGTTTACCTTGTTGATGTGTGACGTGTTATGTAGAATGTGTGTACTGTTATTATTGGTTTTGAATGCCATTTTTATGCCTTTTTTCTTGAAAATATTAGTGATCTTATGAATATTGTTATTAAAAGTGAAAGTGGAAAAGGATTCGTGTTTAGGTAGTTCTTTCTTAAGTGTTGTTTTGGGGCGAAATTTATGTTTATTGATAAACTTTTCTATAAAGTGGCTACCGAAGCCATTGAATTTTGCTATACCGCGAATAGTATTCAATTCAATGGAAAGATCTTTCTTAGCCATGGGTATGTTGAATGCTCGGTGATTTAGGCTATTATATGTTTCTCTTTTATGAAGTTGGGGGTGAGTTGAATCTTGAAGAATAGTAACTGCGGGTTGGGTGGGTTTTCTATAAATTTCATAGTTTAAAGAATCTGGATGTCTTATGATGGTTAGATCTAGAAAGTTGATCTTTTGATCTGTTTCTGATTCCAGAGTGAATTTGATATGGGAGTCGATGCTGTTTAGCCCTTGAAGGGGGGTGGGAGCGTCTGTTGATTTTTCATTTATAATTGCTAGAACATCATCAACATACCTGGCCCAGAAGAGGATGTTATCGAATTTGTTGTTAATTTTAGTGTTCGCGAGGAAATCGAGGTAAATTTCCGCAAGAATACCTGAGGCTGGTGAACCCATTGCCTGACCGTTCTGTTGGTAGATGATACCATTGAACATGAAAAAGTTGTTGTTTACGACCAATTTAAGTAACATAATAAAGTCTTGAATCTCTAATTTATTCAAATGACTATTTTTGTTCAAGTTATTTTCAATGATGGGAATTAACTTGGAAATTTGGATGCTGGAGTACATGTTTATAGTATCAAAAGAGTGGAGAGAATAATCGGGTTGCATCCTGAACTTGTTTAGTTTATCTATTAATTCATATGTTTTTAATGGACTTCTTAGATAAGAATTGGTAGTTATTCCTTAAGAACCTTTGGATAAATTGCAATGTTTTTTTTACAATGGATTCAGTCTATAACTAATGATTAGTCGAATGGGAACACCGGCCTTACGTATCTTCGGGAGAGCTCTGATAGTAGGAAGACCCGGGTTCATACTTATAAGTTGACTTTTCTCTTGTTCGGTAAGCAGAAAGGAGATGTTATTAAAGGCTTGTTTGAGGAATCTTTGAACTTTTTGCGTAGGATCTTTTTTAAATACGGATAAAGGACAATCTGTGAAGAAATCTGATGTTTTACCGATGTATTCATTTTTATCGATAATTACTGTTGTGTTGCCTTTATCGGCTTTGGTCACAATTAGATCATTCAATCAATCAATCAATACTGATCTGCATTTAGGGCAGTCGCCCAGGCGGCAGATTCCCTATCTGTTGCTTTCCTAGCCTTTTCCTAAATGATTTCAAAGAAATTGGAAATTTATTGAACATCTCCCTCGGTAAGTTATTCCAATCCCTAACTCCCCTTCCTATAAATGAATATTTGCCCCAGTTTGTCCTCTTGAATTCCAACTTTATCTTCATATTGTGATCTTTCCTACTTTTATAAACGCCATTCAAACTTATTCGTCTACTAATATCATTCCACGCCATCTCTCCGCTGACAGCTCGGAACATACCACTTAGTCGAGCAGCTCTTCTTCTTTCTCTCAATTCTTCCCAACCCAAACATTGCAACATTTTTGTAACGCTACTCTTTTGTCGGAAATCACTCAGAACAAATCCAGCTGCTTTTCTTTGGATTTTTTCCAGTTCTTGAATCAGGTAATCCTGGTGAGGGTCCCATACACTGGAACCATACTCTAGTTGGGGTCTTACCACAGACTTATATGCACTCTCCTTTACATCCTTACTACAACCCCTAAACACCCTCATAACCATGTGCAGAGATCTGTACCCTTCATTTACAATCCCATTTATGTGATTACCCCAATGAAGATCTTTCCTTATATTAACACCTAGATACTTGCAATGATCCCCAAAAGGAACTTTCACCCCATCAACGCAGTAATTAAAACTGAGAGGGCTTTTCCTATTTGTGAAACTCACAACCTGACTTTTAACCCCGTTTATCAACATACCATTGCCTGCTGTCCATCTCACAACATTTTCGAGGTCACGTTGCAGTTGCTCACAATCTTGTAACTTATTTATCACTCTATAGAGAATAACATCATCCGCAAAAAGCCTCCGATTCCACTCCTTTACTCATATAATTTATATATATAAGAAAACATAAAGGTCCGATAACACTGCCCTGAGGAACTCCCCTCTCAACTATTACAGGGTCAGACAAAGCTTCACCTACTCTAACTCTGAGATCTATTGTCTAGAAATATAGCAATCCATTCAGTCACTCTTTTGTCTAGTCCAATTGCACTCATTTTTGCCAGTAGTCTCCCATGATCCACCCTATCAAATGCTTTAGACAGGTCAGTCGCGATACAGTCCATTTGACCTCCAGAATCCAAGATATCTGCTATATCTTGCTGAAATCCTACAAGTTGAGCTTCAGTGGAATAACTTTTCCTAAAACCGAATTGCCTTCTATCGAACCAGTTATTAATTTCACAAACATGTCTAATATAATCAGAAAGAATGCCTTCCCAAAGCTTACATACAATGCATGTCAAACTTACTGGCCTGTAATTTTCAGCTTTATGTCTATCACCCTCTCCTTTATACACATGGACTACTATAGCAACTCTCCATTCATCTGGTATAGCTCCTCCGACCAAACAATAATCAAATAAGTACTTCAGATATGGTACTATATCCCAACCCATTGTCTTTAGTATATCCCCAGAAATCTGATCAATTCCAGCCGCTTTTATAGTTTTCAACTTTTGTATCTTATTGTAAATGTCATTGTTATCATATGTCAATTTTATGACTTCTTTGGCCTTAGTCTCCTCCTCTATCTTGACATTATCCTTGTAACCAACAATCTTTACATACTGCTGACTGAATACTTCTGCCTTTTGAAGATCCTCACATACACACTCCCCTTGTTCATTAATTATTCCTGGAATGTCCTTCTTGGAACCTGTTTCTGCCTTAAAATACCTATACATACCCTTCCATTTTTCACTAAAATTTGTATGACTGCCAATTATGCTTGCCATCATGTTATCCTTAGCTGCCTTCTTTGCTTGATTCAATTTTCTAGTAAGTTCCTTCAATTTCTCCTTACTTCCACAGCCATTTCTAACTCTTATTTCTTTCCACTCTGCACCTCCTTCTTAGTCTCTTTATTTCTCTATGATAATAAGGTGGGTCTTCACCGTTCCTTACCACTCTTAAAGGTACAAACCTGTTTTGGCATTCCTCAACAATTTCTTTAAACCCATCCCATAGTCTGTTTACATTTTTATTTACCGTTTTCCACCGATCATAGTTACTTTTTAGAAACTGCCTCATGCCTGCTTTATCAGGCATATGGTACTGCCTAACAGTCCTACTTTTAAGACCTTCCTTTCTATCACATTTATTTTTAACTACGACAAAAACAGCTTCGTGATCACTAATACCATCTATTACTTCAGTTTCCCTATAGAGCTCATCTGGTTTTATCAGCACCACATCCAGGATATTTTTCCCTCTGGTTGGTTCCATCACTTTCTGAATTAGCTGTCCTTCCCATATTAACTTATTTGCCATTTGTTGGTCATGCTTCCTGTCGTTCGCATTTCCTTCCCAGTTTACATCTGGCAAATTCAGATCTCCCGCTACAATCACATTTCTTTCCATGTCATTTCCCACATAGCTGACTATCCTATCAAATAATTCCGAATCCGCGTCAGTGCTACCCTTTCCCGATCTGTACACTCCAAATATATCAAGTTGCCTATTATCTTTAGAAATGAGCCTTACACCTAGAATTTCATGTGTCTCATCTTTAACTTTTTCGTAGCTTACAAATTCTTCTTTCACCAGAATGAACACACCCCCTCCCACCATTCTTATCCTATCTCTACGATACACACTCCAGTGCGGTGAGAAAATTTCTGCATCCATTATATCATTTCTCAGCCATGATTCAACTCCTATTACAATATCTGGTAAATATATATCTATTAAATTACTTAATTCTATTCCTTTCTTTACAATACTTCTACAGTTCAACACTAACAATTTTATGTCATCCCTACTTGATTTCCAGTTCCCTGTTCCCTTATCACCGCTCCCTAGGCCATCCTGTTTCCCTGAATGTACCTGCCTATTACCCTTCCAAATAAATTTCCTAACTTATACGTACCACTGCGGTTTAAATGAAGGCCATCCGAGCGCAGATCCGTATCTCCTACCCACCCGTTAGGATCTAGAAATTTCACTCCCAGTTTCCCACATACCCACTCCATAGTCTCATTTAAATCCCCAATCACCCTCCAGTCAGTATCCCTCCTACACAGTATTCCACTAATAACAATCTCCGCTTTCTTAAACTTCACCCGTGCTGCATTTACCAGATCCCACACATCTCCAACTATGTTGGTACTTATATCAGCTTGCCTTACGTTGTTGGTACCAACATGAAACACTACCACCTTCTCCTTCCCCTTCTCCCTCTCTTCTACTTTCCTCAACATCTGCCTCAGCCTAATTCCTGGGTAACATTCTACCCTGGTTCCCTTTCCTCCACACACTTTCCCCACGTGTCTTAACGATAGAATCCCCCATGACCAGAGCCTCAACCCTACCCACCTCATTTGAACCCCTCCCCTCCTGTTCAGCCCTATCTTTCCTGATAGCTGCAGAAGCTACTTCCTCCTCCCTTTTATCCTTCCCATGACCCTGTTCCACCTGTCTTTTCCTATCCTCTACTCTACATTTCCCTTTCCTACCTTTTCCCTTCCCCCTACTTCCACGCATCTCAGCAACAGTTCCCTGTGCCTCATCTTCCCTCTGTTGTTCTACCTGGAGTGACTCGTACCGATTTCGCACAGACACCTGTCCTGAATTCTGATCCTGAATAGAGCCCTTAGCCTGCAGTCTCCTTCCCCTTAGAACATTAGACCACCTGTCTTCTACAACTCCTCCCTTTCCTTCCCCTCCCTCTTGTACACCTACTGTAACCTGTACATTGTTTGAGGGAGTCCTATCTTCCTTCCCGTCTTCTGTGAGAATCCTAATTATCTCCCTCAAACTTTCCAACTCCTCCCTCATACCCCTCAATGCCTCACCACACCCACAGTAAGTACACTCGCTTTCCTTAGCCATTCTTTACGGGGGGGAAAATTAAATTAAAAATAAAATAACTTATTTGCAAAAAAATAAATGAATATAGTGTCTGGGATAGTACACGACAATAAGGTAATTAATATACGACTACACTACAATACTACTTAGTTGTGCTCTATTTTTTTATCCTACAACCCCTAACAGGATAAAAAACTGCTGTTAATTACTGAATATCGAAAGTAATACACAAGAACTACACAATTCCAAACTGCAATTAAGCCTATCCTAATTACAACAACAGTATTTTAGTAAGAGTTTCTAAGGATACCTCTACTACACCAGTACTACACAAATATTTTACAATAATAAAATAAGCACACTAAATTCTAATAGGATATTACTCGTATACTACTGTACAGTACACTACAGTAATTTTTAAACTACTTTCAGACGTATCCTAATTACGATACCGGTACCGTACCGTATGTCACTTCTAAGCACAACAGAAATGGAATTTGCAAGAACTACTGTACTGAAAGATTACCATTGAAGCTAAATGCTTAGACAAATTATTATTAGTATTACGGTCTAATAGATACACACGAATATAGCAGGCGAGGTACGGCACTATCTAAATGTACTGTATCTATACTAGAATGTATCTACACTACACTACACTGCGTTTGGTTAAATGCTTATCGAAAGGATTGCCGTGTGTCTTTTCTTTTTTAGGGCATGTGGAAGTTTTTGCTCAGCTATTGTTTTCTTGTTACCAATGTTGTCAGAAAGGTTGGGTGAGTTGTAATGAGAAAGGATGTTGTTGAGCTTCTTTTTTACCTCAATTCTTAATTTATCTTGTGTATCTAATGGCATTTTTGAGATAGCTAGCTCTGATTCTGTAATCATTGTGATAGTTGAACTAATTGTATTTGAATTGGGCCAGTTATGCTTGGGTCCTTTGACTGAAATTACTTGTTCATTTTCACTTAGGGGTGTCTTGGATAAATTAATGATAGGTGGATGGAACTGCTTGCAATCATCTATAGGTGTGCTAATGTATCTACTTTGATTGTTGTAAAGTTTATAGTTCTTTAATTTATTCAATGTATGCTCTAAATTATGTTGTTTTTTGGCTAAATCTTTAAATAGTTTGTCTTCAACTAGTTGACAGAAAAGTGTCCAAATAAATTTCCTAACTTATACGTACCACTGCGGTTTAAATGAAGGCCATCCGAGCGCAGATCCGTATCTCCTACCCACCCGTTAGGATCTAGAAATTTCACTCCCAGTTTCCCACATACCCACTCCATAGTCTCATTTAAATCCCCAATCACCCTCCAGTCAGTATCCCTCCTACACAGTATTCCACTAATAACAATCTCCGCTTTCTTAAACTTCACCCGTGCTGCATTTACCAGATCCCACACATCTCCAACTATGTTGGTACTTATATCAGCTTGCCTTACGTTGTTGGTACCAACATGAAACACTACCACCTTCTCCTTCCCCTTCTCCCTCTCTTCTACTTTCCTCAACATCTGCCTCAGCCTAATTCCTGGGTAACATTCTACCCTGGTTCCCTTTCCTCCACACACTTTCCCCACGTGTCTTAACGATAGAATCCCCCATGACCAGAGCCTCAACCCTACCCACCTCATTTGAACCCCTCCCCTCCTGTTCAGCCCTATCTTTCCTGATAGCTGCAGAAGCTACTTCCTCCTCCCTTTTATCCTTCCCATGACCCTGTTCCACCTGTCTTTTCCTATCCTCTACTCTACATTTCCCTTTCCTACCTTTTCCCTTCCCCCTACTTCCACGCATCTCAGCAACAGTTCCCTGTGCCTCATCTTCCCTCTGTTGTTCTACCTGGAGTGACTCGTACCGATTTCGCACAGACACCTGTCCTGAATTCTGATCCTGAATAGAGCCCTTAGCCTGCAGTCTCCTTCCCCTTAGAACATTAGACCACCTGTCTTCTACAACTCCTCCCTTTCCTTCCCCTCCCTCTTGTACACCTACTGTAACCTGTACATTGTTTGAGGGAGTCCTATCTTCCTTCCCGTCTTCTGTGAGAATCCTAATTATCTCCCTCAAACTTTCCAACTCCTCCCTCATACCCCTCAATGCCTCACCACACCCACAGTAAGTACACTCGCTTTCCTTAGCCATTCTTTACGGGGGGGAAAATTAAATTAAAAATAAAATAACTTATTTGCAAAAAAATAAATGAATATAGTGTCTGGGATAGTACACGACAATAAGGTAATTAATATACGACTACACTACAATACTACTTAGTTGTGCTCTATTTTTTTATCCTACAACCCCTAACAGGATAAAAAACTGCTGTTAATTACTGAATATCGAAAGTAATACACAAGAACTACACAATTCCAAACTGCAATTAAGCCTATCCTAATTACAACAACAGTATTTTAGTAAGAGTTTCTAAGGATACCTCTACTACACCAGTACTACACAAATATTTTACAATAATAAAATAAGCACACTAAATTCTAATAGGATATTACTCGTATACTACTGTACAGTACACTACAGTAATTTTTAAACTACTTTCAGACGTATCCTAATTACGATACCGGTACCGTACCGTATGTCACTTCTAAGCACAACAGAAATGGAATTTGCAAGAACTACTGTACTGAAAGATTACCATTGAAGCTAAATGCTTAGACAAATTATTATTAGTATTACGGTCTAATAGATACACACGAATATAGCAGGCGAGGTACGGCACTATCTAAATGTACTGTATCTATACTAGAATGTATCTACACTACACTACACTGCGTTTGGTTAAATGCTTATCGAAAGGATTGCCGTGTGTCTTTTCTTTTTTAGGGCATGTGGAAGTTTTTGCTCAGCTATTGTTTTCTTGTTACCAATGTTGTCAGAAAGGTTGGGTGAGTTGTAATGAGAAAGGATGTTGTTGAGCTTCTTTTTTACCTCAATTCTTAATTTATCTTGTGTATCTAATGGCATTTTTGAGATAGCTAGCTCTGATTCTGTAATCATTGTGATAGTTGAACTAATTGTATTTGAATTGGGCCAGTTATGCTTGGGTCCTTTGACTGAAATTACTTGTTCATTTTCACTTAGGGGTGTCTTGGATAAATTAATGATAGGTGGATGGAACTGCTTGCAATCATCTATAGGTGTGCTAATGTATCTACTTTGATTGTTGTAAAGTTTATAGTTCTTTAATTTATTCAATGTATGCTCTAAATTATGTTGTTTTTTGGCTAAATCTTTAAATAGTTTGTCTTCAACTAGTTGACAGAAAAGTGTCCAGTGCGCATTAGAAAGTAATTTTGTTGCTGCAAGGTTAGTCTCGTATAATTTGTGATTTAGGAATGATTTTTTCCTGTTTAAGAATCCGATTTCGTCTTTCAACCAAATTTTATTAGTCTTATTTTGAGTTTTGATGGTTAGTGACGTGATCCGGTGTTTCTTTTTGTTGTTTCTTAGAAAGTTTGGCGTTAAATAAAATGCACTGCTTCAAGAAATCGACATCTTTGCATATCTTGGCTATTTTTAGCTTTATGCCTAGGTATTGGAAGGCTTTTTGTTTTGCTTGGTTAGCGTCATCATTTAAGGTTATAAATTTCATTATTGGTTCCGTATTGAATTAAGATTACCGTATTTCACGGCATAATCGTCGCCACCGCGTAATCGTCGCATCCTTTATTTTCAATACAAAAATCGGACTTTAAACCTTTAATTACATAATCGTCGCACGTCCAAATTTTGTTCACTAATCTGGTTAAAAGGTAAATGGAACTGCAACGTAAGTTGCACATGAATGCGCAGTTTAAATACGTGTATGGTTTACGGGCAATTTGGCAACACAGTCACGTTTGCGACATGTTGCACAACGTATAAATAAATAATACCGGTATATGTACGACGCATGGCTTACCGGTAGACTATCGGCAGTTTGACAACGTGGTCGCGAGACAGTGTACTATTTATTCACCACCTACATATTATGCTTACCGGTAGGCTATCGGCAGTTTGACAACGTGGTCGCGAGACAGTGTACTATTTATTCACCACCTACATATTATGAGTTCCCATTTGAAATACGTAAGGCTGTAAGTTATCGCTTATCGGCAACGTCGCCAGGAAATACTGGCTAGGTAGGTTGAATGGACCTCGAACCAGCCCTCAGATACAGGTAAAATTCCCTGACCCGGCCGTGAATTGAACCCGAGGCCTCCGTGTAAGAGGCAAGCACGCTACCCCTACACCATGGGGCCGGCTCCTGTGTTATTGCGCACGAAGTGAAATCCAAGACGATAACGCAGATTTCCACGGAATTATTCAGCCGAATTATTTACGATGTCTCAGTTGTCATCGCTAGACTCTTATCTTACCTACTACTACGTCATACGTGTCCGGGCATGGGATGAAAACTTTTATCCAAGCAGTCAAGATAATTATTAGCCAATGCTATTAAAGTTTTATTTTATAAACTCGTCAGTCTTGTAATGTAAAATCATCAATAACTGGGAAGAAATATTAACCTAATTACCGTATGTTTAAAAGAAATTGAAAAAAATTAATGTTTGTTACTGACGTCTCGGAATACAGTCAACTATACAGTAGATCTACACCGCGCTAGCTAGAGCTCCGGTTTGCAAGCTTTGCGCAAGCGCAGTAGTGTGTCGCAACCAACGAGCTAAACTGATAAATTGTTGCATGCTTCCTTGCTGCCTAACAGTATTGGCTGCTCTGGAATGGACAGATCACAGATGCATTTATTTGTTTCAGATTTACGTGCTTACTGTAGACATGTGTGCGTGAGAATTCAAGTTTTTAATTTGTGTTTTGGGTGTTTGCAGAAATAATTTGTTTTAATAGTGAACAATTACGGAAAGTCATTTATATCGCAAAACATTAACGTGTGAAGCATTTATAAGCGATTATGGGTAAATATAGAAACTATTCTGCGGGCTTCAAGCTAAGCGTAATTGCCTTCGCTGAACAGCACGGGAACAGAGCTGCAGAAAGAAAATTTTCTGTGAGTGAAAAGTTGGTGCGTGACTGGCGGAAAGTAAAAAACAAGCTAAAAAGCACAAACCCTTCTAGACGCGCGTTTAGAGGTCCTAAAACAGGGAAGTTTCCTATAATTGACGAAGAAGTGTTTAGGTACGTCAGTGAAATACGTAACAATGGCTGCAGTGTATCATATGAAATGTTACAAATTAAGGGACAGGAGGTAGCGCGCAAACACAACATACCGGTAACTCAGTTTAAGGCGACTCGTGGGTGGATTAAGGGGTTCATGCGACGACACAATCTGTCAGTGCGAAGGAGAACAACACTAAGCCAAAAGTTGCCTGCTGATTACACGGACAAGATTGTAAATTTTCACCGATTTGTCATACGTTTGCGCAAGGAAACTTCGTACTTGCTTTCTCAAATCGGTAATGCCGATCAGACTCCAATCTTTTTTGATATGCCTCGCAACAGCACTATTGCGCTAAAAGGATCACGGAGTGTATTAATGAAAACCAGCGGTAGTGAGAAGTTGCGATGCACGGCAATGCTAGCCATTACAGCTGACGGGAGAAAGTTGCCGCCTTACATCATTTTCAAGAGGAAAACGATGCCTAAGAATATACAGTTTCCCCGTGGAATTCATGTACGAGTGCAACCAAAGGGTTGGATGGACGTAGAACTCATGCTGGACTGGGTTAAAACTGTGTGGAATAGAAGACCTGGTGCACTACTAAAACAACCAGCTCTGCTTGTTTTAGATAGTTTCCGAGGTCATCTCGTGAACGAAGTGAAGCAAATTCTCACTACAAATAAGACACGACAGATAGTCATTCCTGGTGGCCTAACATCTGCTTTGCAGCCACTAGACGTATGTGTTAATAAACCCTTTAAAGACCACTTACGTCGATTTTACAACGAGTGGATGATGAGCGGCGATCAGCAATTGACGCCCGCCGGAAATATCAGGCGTCCACCCTTGGACTTGTTATGCTCGTGGGTGAAGAAGAGTTGGGATCTTATACCACCTGAACTAGTCTCCAAGAGCTTCAAAAGGACTGTGATTTCGAATGCACTAGACGGTTCCGAAGATGACGCAGTGTGGCAGGGAGACGAAGAATCTGATACTGGTATTAACAGAGGCGAGGACGGCGCATCAGATAGCGAAACCTGCGATAGCGACACCTAAGATTTGGAATAAATTGCGTACCGGTAAGTCCGCATTTCACAACAAAGCGATAATTTTTTGCAAGTGTAATATTTTAACTTTAATACTCAAATTAATGACAAATTAACTTAATACGTTCATTTTTATTTTCAGGTTGGAAAATCGTTCACCGAATTGTTGCGAAAAATTATGAATTTTGTTTTAGACTATTTTAATTATTTTGATGTATAAACGCGAGTATTACTTGCATCTTAAATTTGTATCAAATACAATTTAGTTATAAATACATTTTTTGAGTAATACAAATACTGGTATTAAATATTCATCGTATAATGGTCGCACCCTACAATTTTTTTCGAAAATTTTGGTATAAAAAGTGCGACGATTATGCCGTGAAATACGGTACATATAATTTACAAAGTTTATTCCACCTACTCAGTACTGTACAATAATTGTAATGTCTATAAATACATTACAATATGTTATCAAGGGACTAGTTTCGACCCTATGTGGCCTAACTAAGATACACTTATGGATTTGCCAATGTCCTAAAACAAAATTACATTGTGGAAAGATGAACTTTGTATGTGATGCGATAATGTACGTCCAAAATGGTGGAGTGATGAAATGTTGATAGATAAAATAATGTTGTACTGATCAATGACAAATAAAATTTTCAGCAATTACAATTGTACTGTAAGAATAGTATCACATGATATTTTACAATGATGATTGAAAATATACCCTTGTTTAGTGAATACTCTAAAATTGCACATTTAAAGTATAAACTGCCGGTTGAATGCAAAGTCCAGATACTGCTATTGAGTTCTATATTTCAAGTGCATCTTCATGTAGAGAATTGAATGTTGAACATTGCTTAAGGTCCAATATTTCTGATACAGAAATTAAATGTAGATAAAACCATACGATATTCTTATAATATAATGTATTCTTGCTGTGGTATGTAGAAAATTCTCAATCCAAGTTGGAACCAATAGAACCTGATGATGAAAAAGTTAGAATTCACGCGAGATATTTTAAAGGAAGGGAATGGCGAAAAACTAAGAGAAAACATGAGTACTCACCTTGCGCACAATGTGAACGACCTGACTGGTAGTGTTTGATTTTATAGATTGATCAGATGTTTGTTATTATATGTTGGCATTTAATTTTGTTACTTTTTCTTTATGCAATCGTTTTGACAATCCAGAATGTCTGGATGGTCCTTAAGTTTCTCAATATATATGTGGAAGAACCATGTATTATCTAATAAAGCAAGTCAACAACAGGGAATCATGGAGGATAATGATATACAGTCGAAACTGGTTAGGAGTTCCCCCTTTAGCGCATTTCCCTGGTTATTACGCCATTCTTCTGAAGTCCCAGGACGTGTCCTATTAAATACATGCTAAATATACCTGGATATCACATTTACGTCACTCTTTAGTACGTTCATAACCGTAAGAAGTTTAAATTAGTGTACCCGGCCACATTGCGCGCACGACAGGTCAGCGACAACTGGCCTGGGTAAGGATTTGTTAGAGAACTTAATTTCATGGCCTCGAAGTGCGGTCACATGTCGGCCTACAACTGCAGGGAGCGTCAGTCCCAAGCCAATATTATTCTCTTTGTGTCTGATGTGTTGGTGCTTAATTTTACGTTCATGAGGCCTCTTTCATACGGCGCGGGTTCGACCCATTTCCGTGCCTCACCGCCGGTCCACCTAGGCCTAAACTAAGAACTGATTGTTCAAATAGAATCTTTCAGATCATGTGGAGGCGGAGAGTAACAGCGCGTGGGAGAAATTATTGAGCGGGCAGTCCGTGGTGAGTTGCGGTCCCGCGCCCACAGTTACTGGTTATTGGACATTAGTTTTTATGCATGTCATAATAGACAGCAGATTGAGCGTGCTTGCGGCATCAGTACTGCTACCTGTATCAGAACCCATTAGTGTACATATAAGAAAGTAGAAACGTATTTTTGACGATAAACAAAAGTAGGCCCAATCTCACCCATTTGACATTTATTTCTCTTTATCAATTTAAAAGTTATTTGTGTGCTTTCTTTTCTTTTCCTGTGTGATTTACAGCGGTCATTATGCAACTCGAAATAGACATTGAGAACTCAATAACTTTAATGTCAGAAATACAAATGGTCTCGTGTTTGGGAAAACGTGATATTTAGACCCGTTATTTAGAGAGTATCCTCAAAATTGTATCCGGAGGACACAACAGGCTTGAATTATTTTTGTATTTTCTTAAATGTAGAGGGTAAACGATCAGTTATGGAGAAGAAGAAAGCTAGACAGTTTATAGATGATGAAAAATTAAAGTTTATTGAAAAAGTGGACGCTAAACCACACATGAAACGTGTGCAAATCGCCCACAAATTGGACTTTCCTAGAACAAATTTTAAACATAATTGTAAGCGATGTGTATAGTTTGCGTTCCTAAGAACGTTTTTCCTTGATGTTTTGCTATGTTGGTGTTCTTAAATATTTCTTTATTTCATTAATTATAATTGTAAACACTAATCTTAAATTTAAGAGCTAAATTGTTTTTCATTTTTAGCACGTTCCCTCTTTATGACATTTTTTTCGGTCACCATAAAAGTGCCCTGACTGGTTTTTTTTCTGTCCTGCAGGAGATCAGGTTTGTCTTGCACTAAATTCGCAGTTTGATGTTTGTCATAAATCCAGACGTGCCAACTATTACGGATTGTTAGTAATTATAATGGATTTCACCTCACGATTTCGGAATTATGGTCAAAGGGGAAATTATTAACGAAAAGCTGACATTATCACAAAAATATAATTTTCTACGGAAAAAAAAAGAAAAGAAAAAATGTTCTATCTTTTTGAGCCTTTCTCCTACATCGTCCTCGTTCAGTGTTTGTGAGTTGGCAACGATACTTATTCGATCACGACTTCCTTTTGCTACCCATAAGCGTTGTAAAATTAATTGTGAGTGAAGGAGCTCAGGTGCTGCTCTTCTCCACTATATATCCTTCAGTAATGTTAAATTTGCTGTGTTAAGTGTACCTGACAGTTGACAGAAAGAATGAGAAAGAAGTGAGGCCTACATTAAGCACATCTACACTGGAATCGCTTATGGTTTAGAAAACGGAAATGTCATCACAGTGGGAAGGATACTTTAAGAGAAACTAAACTGAAAAGCAGCTGCTGCATGAGAAACAAGCTACAAGGAATGTTTTATCACAGAACAGGTTGTGTGCAAATGTTATTGTGTAAAATGATATATATTTTCAAATAGATTGCTAGAGGGAAGGGCAAAAGGGATGACATTATCGAGAAGGAAGGAGCCTGCTTTGGACTTGACTCGAAATTTTTCTCAGGGGCAGAGGGCTATTACTGATAATCCATTTCAAAGGTTGGTACCTCTCTTAATCAACCTCTCTTCTTTATTTATTTAACTGAAGTGACAAATATTCTCTCTTTTGCACACAATCTGCCAGAATGCATCAACACAATGAAGCCAACCCAAGCAGCAATAGATCACAAGCCACAAATTACAAAAAACCATCAAAGCCCAAGAAATTTAGATTTATTCATGATCTTGAGCTCAGTTGTGATGAATGTTGTTACTCTCACCGCTATAAGCCAGTACAGTTGGGAAATGATTCAAATAGACCTTAAAAAAATGAGTCATCAAATGCTAGGCTGCATGCACCTACAAGGCAACTATGTTTTCTTTTTACATTTTAATGTAAATAACATAGTCTTATATTTGGGCCAAGATGGTAATAGGAAAATTAAATGTATCTTTCCTAAATAACTTCAGATTGAAAACATTCTCACAATTTATTATTACTGTGTAATTTCTTGGTTTTGTTTTGTTTTGCAGGTGTCTGATCATAGTATGGTATGGAATTCCGATCTTGTGGAAACACTAGAGTTGCAGAACTTGATGATTAATGCCATACAAACTATTGTGGCTGCCGAGAACCGCAAGGAATCGAGAGGTGCTCATGCAAGGGAGGACTTCAAGGTCTGTATTAGGTGTTATTGAATTGACTGTTTAACTTGATACTCCTAATATCTCACCAGTTTTACTCTTTATGTGATAGGGATTGAGACATAAATTAAACCAAAGGTAAGGTACCGTAATTCAACAACCAAATCACCAGTAACGATGAGGAAAGGTAAAACAGCACAGCAAAAATTAAAGGAGAAGATTGGACAAGATAAAATTCACAAGAAAACACAGGATAACACAGATGTTAAGTAAAACATTTTCAAGATTAAAATTATTCTGTCCACCTTTTCAATACAAATATAATTTTTAGTGATTAAAATCTACATGAATTAAAAACACCAGTTAGGGACATGTTTCGCCCTAGTTATGGCCATCTTCAGCCTAATACTAAATCTTAAGGTCAAGAATTAAAACTATTAAAAGCATCGGAATTTAATAGTAAACTTAATTTATTACTAAATACAATGGTCTTATGCTTTTTACATAGTTTGCAATATGTACAGTATGTACAGTATGTACATTAACTTTGCCAGAATTTACGAACAATGAATTAATTTATTTTATAATGACTAGACATTCCAATTGTAGATTGGATTGATCACAGCGTGAATTGGGGTTTCTCATATTGTATTGACTAGAGATTTATCACAGCGTGAGTTGGGGTTTCTTCAATTGTTATGGTCGCCTGAATAGTTTCCAACATACATGCTTCAACCTTAATACATAACCATGCTTCTTTCTAAAGGAATATTCAAACTGATTCATACCCTAACATGAACGACCTTAACCAAGGTTCCGGTTTTGTAACAATTCTTACGACTCGTGCGACGCTGTGATTTACTTCTACTTCTTTTATTCTACTTCTACTACAAGATGGTGCTCTTCAACATTTTACTCTTGTAGTAATTTAGTCCAGGAGTATCTGAAAGGACTAAAATACTTTGGAAGTAATTTACTCTCGTATGGAAGTCGCAGAATGCCTCGAGTACTTTACTACGGAAGTAGAACTTATTCTTCGTGCATGCCACCCTAAGGTTTATCAAGTCATTCATACCTGATTTCAGGAGGTCAGCTTGTAGGTATTCATATAATCTTGAAAAAATAAATCCTTAACTTACGGTTTTAATGCAACAATGGCACAAGGCAAAACACAAAGTAGTCTTGATTAAGATTAGTAAGCAACTGAGCTGTAATTCACTTTCTATCCTACTTTATAATTCACTATGACTACTGCTATAAATATTGAACTGGCAAATTCACTAATAAACATGTACAGTAACAATCTAACTACACAGTTAAAAAAAAATAAAAAATGGGGGAACATGTTTTTGAAACATAAACAAAACAATACCTCACATCCAGGTATATTACCAACTAAACCTTTACCAATGAGAGCCTGTTCGAGGTCTTGGAGAGTCTGTGGTGGGACAGGATGCCCACGAACACTTCTGTCAAGCCTATCCCACAAATGCTCGATGGGATTAAGGTCGGGACTCACTGCTGGTCATTCCATCTCTTGAATGTCCAGTTCTCGCAAGACAGCTCTGGTGATGCGTGCTACATGAGCCCTGGCATTGTTGTGCACGAGTACGAATTCAGGGCCAACACCATATGCAGCAAGCAACACATGCTGTAGCAGTATCTGCTCGATGTACCCCGCAGTGGTAAGATTACCGCGGACGACGACAAGATCCATACAGCCATGAATACTGATGCCACCCCACGCTATCACAGAACCTTGTCCGAATTGGTCACCTTCCTGGACAACATTTGACATGTACTGCTCGCCAGGGCGTCTCCATACACGATGATGTCCATCACGCTGTGTCAGGAGAAATCTGGACTCGTCTGTGAACAACACTGGTCTCCATTGGTGAAGTTGCCAGTTGACGTTGATACGGGCAAACAAAAAGGCGAGCTGCGCGATGTTGCTGCATTAAATGGGGCACTCAAACAGGACGTCTGGGTTGTAAGGACACTTGTCTTAAACTGTTCCTTACTCTCTGGTCAGACACCGTGACTCCAGTGACCCTCCTGAGGTCTTGTTGCAGTTCTCTGACAGTTGCTGAACGATGCCGCAACACACAGATGGTCAGATATCGGTCATCCTGTAGGGCAGTCATGCGTCCACGACCTTGTCCAACCCTCCTTATGAACTGGCCAGTCTCATTGTAGCGATTCCACAAGCGGCGAGTAACTAACGGAGAGACATTGAGATCCACAGCAACACGATGAAAAGTCCATCGTTCCTGGATCAAAGCGATGGCCCTTGTAACTTGAATCTCGTTAAAATGTCTCGTGGGATGTGCTGTTTGACGTACAATGTGCTCAGATGACCGCAGTAGTCTGTGTACCTCACAACGATGCACGGACGCACCGCTATTCACTTTGTTTTGAGGGGTCACCTGACATTTTAATGCATGGCTATGCATGCAGATGGAGTATAACTTCGAATTGACATACCCTGAGTAACATATAAATAATGCACAGGAGAGTTTTCCACCTATTCAATACTAAGTTGTATTTACAATGTTATTTACATTACATGGGACTAGCTTCAATGTAACGTAAATAACAATACAACTTAGTATTGGATAGGTGGAAAACTCTCCTGTACATTATTTATATGTTATCTCTGTTCAATACAGACCAACAACATGAAGTTCATAACCCTTGATACCCTGAGTAGCTAAGGTCTCAAGGTATGCTGTACAATCATTGGAACTCCATCTACCAAATTAACGTTCACATACCAGATGTTACAAAACATGTTCCCCTAATTTTTTTGAACTGTTCTAGTATTTATGGTATAATTTTATACACACAGTGTTGAGTCTTCCCTGACAGTTTAGAAACTTTCACTTGTGTGAAACATTTCGAAGCTTGTGCAACTTTTACAATAATAAATAGTTTATTTTCTTACTTTTTTGGGACTTGAAGACAACACAGGCCACAGAACCCTTTTTGAATCGTCTGTGTCTGCTCTGTCACTTAGGTTATTTTCACACTCGCAACGATTTCACTTTCCTCACTTTCCCACTCATTAGCTGGCCATACACGGAAAGGAATTGTGACAGACGAGGCCTTTTGTGACGCGTTCCGACAGGTTAGAACTGTATACATCCGGGAGATAGTAGGTTCGAATCCCACTATCGGCAGCCCTGAAGATGGTTTTCCGTGGTTTCCCATTTTCATACCAGGCAAATGCTGGGGCTGTACCTTAATTAAGGCCACGGCCGCTTCCTTCCAACTCCTAGGCCTTTCCTATCCCATCGTCGCCATAAGACCTATCTGTGTCGGCGCGACGTAAAGCAACTAGCAAAAAAAAAAGAACTGTATACAGTGAAACCTTGATTCTCCATTTTTCCAGGGACCATGAAAATAAAACGTACAACACGGGAAAACGGAAAATCCGGGAATGAATGAAAACAATCAACAATTTGGCTAAACATCACAAAAATGAAATATGTATAACTATAATCTTACAAAAACTCCTAAACCAAACCAAACTACAGCCCCAGTGGGACTTTGCCTGCCAAGCGACCGCTGCTCAACCCGAAGGCTTGCAGATTACGAGGGCCGCATGGTCAGTGCGACGAATCCTCTCGGCCTATATTCCTGGCTCTGTAGAATGGGGTCGCCATCTCACCATTAGATAGCTTCACAATTAAAGGTAATCACGTAGGCTGAGTGGACCTGGAACCAGACTTATATCCAGGTAAAATTGTCTGACCTGGTCGCAATAGAACCCGGGCCCTCTGGATGAGAGGCGGGCATGTTAGACCGTGAAACCGCATTTATTACTGGTATGCGAGTTCAAAATCTCGATACTTTATATTCAATTTTACAGGGGAATCTTTGTCAGTTTCCCGTGAAAATTTCTTTCAGTTAAGCAACTTTGATTAGGCTAGCCAAACTCTTCAAAAAATCTAATAACGCCAAGCCAAACGACAATCGACCACAAGTAGTTTTTAATTCTCTCATCTAATAAAATAAAGCACATTAGATACAAAAGCACCCAAAAAGATGGCAAAATCTGTTCATTTCTTAATCTTTCAATGTAATTTGGTCTCCGGTATACTGTTCGTAGTCAGTTCCTGGAAATCTCGCACCGCGCAAATTAGGCCTACATTGACTTTTAAAGGTTATGTTGAACTCAAAAACATGGTTTCGAATGTAAGTATCGATTCTTAAAAGTTCTCGAATGCATTATATTCAATTCTGCTCGTCACAAATCCAATCAAATTGGAAAGATAAAAGAAATATCAAAACTTCAGAAATTACAGTTATTCGTGACCTTGAGGTCATCTGGAAAGCGCGCTCGCTGCACATGTCGGTACGAGTTTGAAATGATACCAACCATTTAAAATGTAACGTGCGCAAATAAAACGACTGCGGTTTTTGGTATTTTAACACGAAAACGTAAAATTCCCAGTTTTACATTAGGACCTAAACAGTAATAAGCAATCCCAAGACCTCCCATGGCTTTCTTTTTTTTTTTTTTTTAAATGTAAGGTGCAACATCTGTTTTGGTCTCACTAACATAATCATGTACGATAATATCAAAAATACTGAATTTGTGTTAAGAAGGAACAGTTTCGATTCCTGCCTGAAAGACCAGTTACTCTGCAGTGCCCTGAGCAAAGTGCCGAAAACCTCTTCGGCAGTACAATCGAAAAAATGTAAAAATGTAAACATGTAACCCTGGACATAATATGGACGTTTTATAAGTGCGAACATTTGATGCAACTCGTTCTGTCTTCAAGCAGAGTTGTCGAAATGTGCCGTGTCTCCTTGCAATTGTTGTGGCTACTCTCTGCTTTATGATTTTTCGAGATTCTCTAAACAATACCACCCGAATGCGATGCTAAGATGGTCCCTTATGCAAGTTCACCGCCGATCGCTTTTCCAGTACCGGTACAGTACTTGCTTTAATTATCGCAGTGACGCCAAGATCCATAAATATGCCATAGCCGTCCTTTCGTGAGATACAGTTTATTAAAAAACGATTGATCGATTTAGCGTTGATGGGACTGGGATTTCTGGACGGTTGATCCGGGAAATCGTTTCTTCGAGGAACGGATAATGTGGGATTTTTATAACGTGATTTAATTATGATGCTCGCGGGACCACGTAATTTGAACGCATATTCCGGGAAAACGTATTTTCCGGGAACGGATAATCGAGGTTCTACTGTATCTCAAATATTATTATAATATTTATAGATCCACCTGTTCAATACAATACAATATAATCCACTATTTCATGTGGTTAAAATTTATACATAATACATAAAAGTCATAGGTACATGTTTCACCCTTTGTTTACGAGCATCATCAGCCTATATCGATCTTAAAAATTAATGGATATGGAATCTCTCTAGTCTTATATACTGTAGAGTAAAATGTTAGACAATGAATTCATAAAATGTTATACTAATCTATAATAATGATATTGCACAGAAAGTATGTTAAAAATACTGTGAATTAACAGTTTTTGAAGATTAAAACGTGGTTAATCATGTATATTTGAGCGTTTAAAACCAAAATGAATCCACTTATACATCATTAAGACTGTGACGGCCTTGAGTGTAAGCACAATCATCCAAGGGGGGTGTTTGTTCCATTCCCATAGCATGAGTTCAAGATAGTAAAATCGCTGTCTGTTATTTAAAACACAAGTGTGAACGTATCAAGGGGGATGTTTGTTCCATTCCCATAGCATGAGTTCAAGATAGTAAAATCGCTGTCTGTTATTTAAAACAGAAGTGTGAACGTATCAAATATGTTAAAATATGTACTGTTGATTTATCTGAAAGTCGCAGAAAAGAAAATGGGACTTCTTGTGGAGACGTTGCTAATGATAAAATGTTGTGTCAAAGCTAGCTGATGTCAGTGATTATGTTAGTGCGGTAATCAGTTGGATCCAAAAGACGTTCAAGTGGGTGTTATTAACCCTGTTGAAACATTTGTTGGAAGAAATGATCGAGTTTTATCCTCGTACGGTGCGTGTTAAGTACGTCGGGCTGTTCCAGCAACGCTAGCTTGACTGGGCTTTCTACTTCTAGTATTATCTAGTATTAACTTTAATACTAGTATTACTACTACTTCTAGTATTAACATACTAATATTAATATTAATACTACTTCTAGTATTATCTAGTTTTAACATTAACTAGTCCCATGTAATGTAAATAACATTGTAAATACAACTTAGTATTGAATAGGTGGAAAACTCTCCTGTGCATTATTTATATGTTACTCAATTTGAAGTTATACTCCATCTGTATGCATAGCCATGCATTAAAATGTCAGGTGACCCCTCAAAACAAAGTGAATAGCGGTGCGTCCGTGTATCGTAGTGAGGTACACCGACTACTGCGGTCATCTGAGCACATACGTCAAACAGCACATCCCACGAGACATCTTAACGAGATTCAAGTTACAAGGGCCATCGCTTTGATCCAGGAACGATGGACTTTTCATCGTGTTGCTGTGGATCTCAATGTCTCTCCGTTAGTTATTCACCGCTTGTGGAATCGCTACAGTGAGACTGGCCAGTTCATAAGGAGGGTTGGACAAGGCCGTGGACGCATGACAACCCTATAGGATGACCGATACCTGACCATCTGTGTGTTGCGGCGTCATTCAGCAACTGTCAGATAACTGCAACAAGACCTCAGGAGGGTCACTGGAGTCACGGTGTCTGACCAGACAGTAAGGAACAGGTTAAGAGAAGTGTCCTTACAACCCAGACTTCCTGTTTGAGTGCCCCATTTAATGCAGCAACATCGCGCAGCTCGTCTTTTGTTTGCCCGTATCCATGTCAACTGGCAACTTCACCAATGGAGACCAGTGTTGTTCACAGACGAGTCCAGATTTCTCCTGACACAGCGTGATGGACATCATCGTGTATGGAGACGCCGTGGTGAGCAGTACATGCCAAATGTTGTCCAGGAAGGTGACCAGTTCGGACAAGGTTCTGTGATAGTGTGGGGTGGCATCAGTATTCATGGCTGTACGGATCTTGTCGTCGTCCGCGGTAATCTTACCACTGCAGGGTACATCGAGCAGATACTGCTACAGCATGTGTTGCTTGCTGCATATGGTGTTGGCCCTGAATTCGTACTCGTGCACGACAGTGCCAGGGCTCATGTAGCACGCATCAGCAGAGCTGTCTTGCGAGAACTGGACATTCAAGAGATGGAATGGCCAACAGTGAGTCCCGACCTTAATCCCATCGAGCATTTGTGGGATAGGCTTGACAGATGTGTTCGTGGGCGTCCTGTTCCACCACAGACTCTCCAAGACCTCGAACAGGCTCTCATTGAAGAATGGGACCTGATAGCGCAACGTGACCATTGACTTATACAGAGCATGCTACGTAGGTACAATAGCCACTCTCAAAACACTGGTTGTAAGGTAAATTTCTTAGGTGCTGGTATATAGGGCTATGACTAAGAGGAACCCAGCATGTAAATTATGAAATGATTACTAAATAGTGACTAAGAATATGTTTATTCTTTCTTTTCAGGATCGTATTGATGAGTATGACTATTCAAAGCCAATTGAAGGTCAGACACGCAAGCCTATTGAACAACATTGGAGGAAGCACACACTTACAACCATCAATCCTGCATCAGGAGAGGTAATGCTGTTGAAATTTGTATCTCATTGTTACACCATTTTTCCTCGTGTACCTTTCGTTTTAGAACCTTCCCCTGCCCTGTTGTGAATTTTTCTATTTTGTTGACTGTTTCTAATGTTTTTGTGCCATCCTGTGCTAATTCTCTGTAGACCTATTTAATTTAATTTAATTTAATTATACTCTGTAGCTTGTTGGAGAGGGGTTAGAAATACATTCATTATACATTTGCACCCTGTTGTGCCCTATCACGACTTTTCTTCATAATAGTAATGGACAAGATCATAAAGTCTATTGAGAAAATGGACAGCAGACGAAATGCCCTGGTATTTGCTAATGATGTGGTGTTATGGGGAGAAACAGAAGCTGAAGTACAGAAAAAACTGACTGATTGGAACAATATGTTCAATAAATTAGAGATAAGTAAGACAGACAGTAGAAATGACCATCAACAGGAAATTAACAAACTTGAACTTTTTTTTGGAAAGAGTAGAACTAGAATCAGTTTCTCTCTTAAAGTACCTTGGAAGTACAATCTCCAAAGACAACACTGTCAAGCAGGAAATACTCAGCAGGACATAGAAAACATCAAACTTTTACAATCAAGTCAGAAATCTACTCTAGGGCAGCAAAATTTCACAAAAAGCAAAAAAACAATCCTGTATCACACCTACTTTGTACCGATTCTCACATATGGTTTAGAAGCATGTACTCTACTAAACAATGACCACAGCAGAATTCAGGCAACAGAAATGAGATTATTTTGAACTATGAATCAAACTACTCAAAGGGACAAAATCAGGAATAAAGTAAACAGGTAGGTAGTTCGCATTGAGTCCCCTGTTACCAATGTAATAAAGAAGCGTAGACTTAAGTGGTATGATCACATCATGAGATTGAAGTGAGAGACCTGCCAGAAAATACTATGACCTTACTGTCCAAGGGGAAGGCCAAGAAAATGCTGGATAGACACAGTGAAATCAGATGTGGAGTAGAGAGGTCTCAAATAGGAAGATGTCCTGGAACAGAAATTTATGCAGACAGGAAGAGATGGCGAGTGCGTGTATATCACAACTGGGAAACTGGAGTTGGAAAATGATGATGTAATAAATGCTGGAGTATTGTAGGATTAAATAGGAAAAAAATCTTATAGTTTTACATGACTGGTGGTAGTGGTATTGTAACTGCAGAACTTCGTCATTTCAGAAGTCATACATGCATGGCTGGAATCCTAACCATGGCTGCCTTGGTGAGAAACTGCCGCTATTCGATTGTCACACCTCTGTCAGATAGTTATATGAAGGATCAGTTCAAGGAAACATTTTATAGCAACCTTTATGACAAAATATGGACAAGGAAGGAAGTAGAAGGTGCTCATTGTTGATAGAAGAAACTTAGTGTTGAAAACTTAAGACCTGTTTTCCAGTCTTCGACCAGGTCAGGGATGTAATGAATGAACCATATATAGGCTATTAGTACAATGGGGTCGCCACTCCCAAGGTGATTTATTAATGACTGATAGATATTATGAAATGAGAATGGAGAGTGTTGCTGGAATGAAAGATGACAGGGAAAACCGGAGAACCCAGAGAAAAACCAGTCCCGCCTCCGGTTTGTCCAGCTCAAAAATTTCACATGGAGTGACCGGGATTTGAACCACGGTATCCAGCGGTGAGAGTCCGACGCGCTGCCGCCTGAGCCATGGAGACTTCCGTAAAACTTAGTATTATAAACTAAATATTATCATTGTAGAAGTACATCTGGAAACTAAGGTCCAAGTTGATATGTTACCCAGCAAAAGTAAGAA
Organism: Anabrus simplex; assembly: GCF_040414725.1. Lineage (NCBI taxonomy): Eukaryota > Metazoa > Arthropoda > Insecta > Orthoptera > Tettigoniidae > Anabrus > Anabrus simplex. The sequence continues at coordinate 79,917,584 of NC_090271.1, read as the reverse complement.
AATGTGAATAGTTGAAGAATTATTTGAGCTAAAATATGAATTGTTAATGTGTTGTTAATAGCATATCCAAAGTAGAATTTCTTCGCGCTGAGTGTTGCACAATTAGGAAATTAACTTTTAAAGTTTTAAAGGAACTACATTTCTTATAACAGACAGTGTTTTGTTTTGCTTTTTTATCTTTTTTAAGTTTAGCCATGCTTGAAGCTTAACTTCCATTCTAAGAATGTTCTTCAAAATTATTTCATGGCAGTAAAAGAAAAAAAGAAACTCCCTCTGAATACATAGTTGGTGAGCAAAAAAAAACAAACAGAAGTTAAATAACACAAATAAGTACAATGGGTTACTTTACGTGGTCCATCAGTGGCCAAATGCGAAAGGAGACGATAAAGAAGAAGACAGTTTATTTCTTGACTTGGTGATACAACAGACAACAAGGTAAACAGTCTCACTCGTGGAAGACTTATATAAAGTTGCCCATGACTAAACAACTTTGCCTTACTAAGTGAAATTTCTACGACTATAAGGAGTACCTGACTTGCAAAAAAGGTGTTGGAGTCATTAAATGATAAGAGGAGAGTTTCAGGCAGATTCATTAAAAGATAAAGAGGAGAGTTTCAGTTCATTAATTTCTATGGGAAGAATATTTTCTGGGTTTTCAATATAGAAGATCTAATTCATGGAAAGGAACAAGTAATGAACCAGATCATTCATAGAAAAATAGAATGTGAATAGGAACACATAAGATGATAAACACAATGTCAGATGGCTGTGGAAAGACGAAGCAACAGAAAGAGGAGAAAAGGATTATGGCTGTCTTCACATGGGTTCTCTCCCCATCAAACCCATTTCTTCTCCATCCATTTCTTATCAGCTCCCAATGACCTCATTTCTGTCTACCAGCTTCATCTGGAGGGTGGGCATCGATAATCACCGAAGGGCCATGATAGCAGATCTTCAGTTTTGCTGTGCAAAAGGAGATTCAGATAAACAGCGGAAAAATGAGATGACAATGAGAGGTGAATATACTGGTGGAGTAAGACCAAAAAGCTAGGACAGACTTGGAAGGAGAAAAGGAACCCAATGGGTCCATGTACTGTAAGTAATGGTGTTATGAAGAGACTTTTAATTTTTGCAAATGTATTTCATTAATTGAAGTTGGCACTTTCCAAGCCTATTACCGATTGGTCAGATGATTTTGTATTGTTGAAAATGGTTACGCATGCAACAGTCATGTCCGTCATCAAGTTGTGATATCTCATCATCAAGACATATCAAATGCAATAAAGTATAGAAGGCACCAAGTTCCTTTACTTCAAAATCAAAAACAAACATTGGCGCTCAACAGCACGGCTCTCAATAACCTGAGATGTTCAATACAAGCAAGATCATGAAATGTGAAATGCAGAAGTGAAAACAATGAGTCACAATTGAGGTTAAGCACCGGAGTAAAAATACAACACATCTCGAATTCGTGGAATCATTCATGGATATTGCATTCTCGTTCATAACGAAAATCAGACCGCTGAGGCCAACAACTTCAACGGAGCGCAGCATAAATCGGTAATCAGGCAAGTACGATTCGATGTTACGTACATACAAAGAAGTAAAGACAAGATTTCAAGATTTACATTCTTCTCACCGCTCAATGCAAGCATCTCCGTGAGACCGTGACTCTCTTTGACATATACACCATCCTTGCTATATATACGGTACTCTTAGATTCTACTAGCCTCTTTCTCTTAGCGCATGTTTTCGTAATATAAACCTGCAGTGATCAACATAATAATAATGAGAA